>NW_025335268.1:34283417-34648665 GCF_004798865.1 Varanus komodoensis | reverse complement strand
GGGGGGAGATGGCTGCAATCTTTGTTGTTCTTTGTCACTTTGCTTCAAATTTTTTGATTAAAAAATAGTTACAGAATGGATTAATCTTATTTACATTGAACCTTATGGGGAAATTTGACTTGGCTCATGACCAATTTGGGTTGTGACCAGAGTCGTGGAACGGATTAAGTTCGTGAGCAAAGGTACCGCTGTATCTTGGGTCAGCCAAGTGAGTGAGTGTTAGGATTGCAGCCTTACAAGAGGGTATGTTGAGGAATCCAAGTTTGTCATCAGGAATAAACGGTTGAAAGGGAAACAGCAGCAGTGTCCCTTTCAATACCAGTTGCTGGGGAGCACAAATCAGAGGGCGCTGTGGCATAAGCCTTGCTTATTAATTTCCCATGTAAATTTGGCTGGCCACTGTGGGAACAGAATACCAGAAAAGAGTATATGTAGAGGTACAAGTTTAGAAATAATTACCCTAGTTTAAATACAAATACAGTGCATTTCGGGAGAAACTGGTTGGGCGACCTGTGTTGTGCCTTCTCAATCTGCCATTCAGGGGGCCACCACTGATGGGCAGCTTCAAGGCTCTTCTTTCTTATGGTTCTTTACCTTTAAACTGGGCTTGCACTGGGCAGCCCTTCAGAGCTACGATGCCTTCAAAGAGAGAACTGTTCCCTGACAGACCTTGAAATAAAGGACGGTCCTCTGTAAAGCATGAAACATACATAGTCACTCAAAGCAGTGGTAAACATAATAAGGGAAATAAATTCAGTTTGACTCTTATAGAGAGAGAGACAAAAAAGATTTTTGCCTCTTAAAAATGCCAGTTTTTATATTTTCCAGCTTAATGTTTGACAATTACTTTTCAAGGGGGATTTTTTAATAGCATGTGACTGATCCAACCCTTGGCAAACCTACTCTCTAGAACTTCATGATCTTTGTTGATCTCTTGGATATCTTCAATGTAAAAGGCAAAGTCAAGACATATATTTGATTTCTTCACTGAAAGCATGTTAAAGCTTGAATGTGTATTCCTTAACTTATTTTTTTTTGAGTCTCAGAATTTTGGCAGTACCCAGTGGAAAGTTAAACTTGCAGTAGAGAGATGGAATGGAAAGATTTTACATAAACATATGAATCTTTCTTAGATTGAAAAAATTTTTGTAGCACCAGAATAATTTTATAGTCAGGTCTAATCATCATAACTCAAGGTGCACATATATGTTTGGGAGATGCAGTTGACATTACCTGTTGTTTTTGTAAGTACTTCATGAGAACTTTATGAAAGTTATATTCTGGAAAAAATAATGTATTCATGTGCTTTCATTTGGTAGAATTGTATTTATTTATTTTTACAGTATTTCTGTACCACTCCATTCCAAACAGATGTTAAGTGGTGAATCAAAAATTAAAGTATGAGATGAAAAAAAGAATAAAAACAACATGTTAAAAAGCTTTAAAAACAAAATAATAGGGCACCCTGCTACAGCAATAGAACTAGAAATACCCCCAGAATATAAACCTTCTCTTTCAGGGGTAGTGGAACCCCATCCAGAACAGGTAATAAATCAATCTTCTAGACTCAGGAATCATTTATTCATAGGACTTCCATTGTATGTTACCCAACTAGCAAATGCTCTCAATCTGGCCCCAAATTTCCAAGCCCCCAAATTTATTTCAGAAATTTCACTCACCAGAAGTCTTTGCAACTTACTATTTGCTTGAAATGTTGGTCAAACTACATGTTGTGGCTAGTGATAGTATGCATTGTTCTTAATGTTAAAATAGCTGACCTGGGGCTATTTTGAGTAAGATCAGGTCTATAGTTAAAAGTCAATGAAACTGTCCATCCTTTCCAAGGTTATTAGCAACTTCAGGGACAATTTACTTTGGAAAGTGGCTATGGTGCTCCCTACCAATGGCTATTTATAGTTTGCAACATGGCTGGGCATGCCTTTGCCTTCAGATAATATAATATGTAGTTTCACCCTGTGACCCTGGAGAGCAGAGTCAAAGATCCTGCTACAAATGCCTCCAGGAGTTATGATTCAATGCTGTGCTTTCCAGACCAGTTGGGCTGGTGCAGCTTTCTTGGTGTAGTGAGCCAGTCTTGTTGCAGGGTTGTTATGTATTTTGGGAATATCTCCTCACAGTAATAATATCTCTCTCGTGTTTTTGCTGACTTGGCTGGTGTATTATATTAGCAGTGGTTTGGGATGATCATGAACAGGTTATTGGTATCAAAGAGGTGAATGAAGAGAGTGGGTGCATAGATGACTAATGGTGTGGTGAACATGAGTGATTAGAAGAGAGGGAGTGGATCTGATGAGCTTAGTGGAAGGAGGAAGGAATGACTGAGTGGGTAGGTTTTACAATTATTTTTATGGAATGGATAGATTAGCTGTGGTATGTGTATGCTTGTATGGCTGGTTAAAAAGGATCTTGTGCCTTTAGCAGGTTGACTGTGGGGTTCAATGGCCTTATGGGCCAATGGAGATACAGAGACTGTTTAAACCCCTTGAGAATTTTAACCATGCAGTGTGCCTGAGAACTGAGATGTTCTCAGAGTCATGGCAAGCCATTTAACACCAGCCATGGCTTGACTTTAAAAAAATCCACAAAGCTGCTTTCCAAGGCACCTTTCCCAATTCTGTGTTGGAGCATCCAATCGGTGTCTTCTGCAAAGATGCCCAGCAGTACCCTCTTAATTCCCTCCTTCCAAGTGGAATCCCCTGGGGGCGGGGGGGGGGGTTGCAGGTTACTGGGAGCCATAGTAACATAGCATACTAGTGTTGCAATTTACTCAGAGTGGATAGTGCATCAGAAAGTGGCAAAACCAGAGGGAAACCCCAGTTGGGTGGCTTATGATTTAAAGGGACAAGTTTGTCTCCCCATATGGGATTTCCCCAAGATTTGAAGCACCTCCCCACGGTTAGCAACACAGTGAAGAATAAAAACATGGGGAACACTTGGCGCAGCACATCTCCCCCAAAGAAACTGGGGCATTACACAGCCACTTCCCATGAAATGTGATCTTCCAGGGGTTTGCAAAAATCAACTGGTCATACTTTGAAAGTTTGACTCTGTACTATGGGGAGGGAGAATACTTTAGTTTAAAAAAAAAAATCAAGGACAGTCCTCCTAGGTACCGCTGGGCATCCTGGCTGGGGCGGGAGGGAGGGCACCTCCCAGATACCCTAAAAGGGAAAGCTGCCTTTAGCAGTTCAGTGAAAGAGGCTCTTGTGATATTAAAAATAAATGAAAAATGTAAATATCATTGTTTAGAGCAGCCATATCTGACTACAGTTCAGCCATGATGATGTTATTGCCCTACCAGAGGTTGGAAAATGAGATGATTTAACTTTCTTTCCCATATAACTTTTGTGCATATGTACTAGTGCCAGCAGGTGGTTTGGTATCTTTTTTCAGTGGAAACTAGCATTCAGGCTTCTCCTTTCCACTATAACATGTTAAAATATATACAAAATGCTATTGTTTATTAATTTGATTTATTAATATTACAACCTTTTTCCTCCAGCAAGAAACCCGGGGCAACATACATAGTTCTCTTGCTCCTCTTTACTTTACTTCACAAGAATCTTGTGAGGTTTATTGTTAGGCTGAGACTCAGTGACAAGCCCAAAGTCACCCAGTGAGCTTCATGGCCAAGAGGGCACTAAAGCTTGGATTTTCCAAGCCTCATTCCATCACTCTAACCAATATACCACACTGTCTCTTACCATTTTCCCCATAGAAGAGTATACCTTTAGCACATATACAGCAGATGTATATTACACTTTAGCAGGAATAAGCAACTTAGTATTCTCCAGATGTTTTGGACTATAATTTCCAAAACCCTCAACCACTGGCTGTGTTGATTGGGGCTTATGGGAGTTGTAGCCCAGTGTTTCTCTTAAGATCTATTTTCTCATGCATTAGCTTAAGGTGCAATCCTAGGCATGCTGAGACAGAAAAAAGTCCTACCCTTTCCAGTATTCCTCAGTCAGCTATGCTGCCTGGCAGATACTGAGACTGAAGGACATTTTCCTCTTCAACGTGCATGGAAGTACTCCCTTAGTGTGCCTTTTTGAGGCCAGAAGAAAAGTCATAGTGCTTCTCTCCAATATTTTAATAGCCCCAAATGTGAAGTTGGGACAATTTAGGGCTGTTGCCAAGACAGAGGGCTTGAAGTAGAAATCAGTTAGAGTAGACCATCTGTGGGCTGAGCTGCCTCTGGATTTTGTAGAAAATGAAATTCGAGGCAAAGTTGGAGGTGCTTGCTTCCAGTGAAGTATCTGAGGCAAGCCTGTAGAGGTGGGGATTCACCAAACCAACCAGTCCTATATTGTGATATACTTCTAGCTTGACAGCCGTCTAGTTCTGGGGGCCTTGAGCACACAGCAAAACCAGAAGGTGGATCAAGCCACAGGTGGGTGATCAAGAAGTACATATTTTATTTACTTATTTATTTATTTGGGTATTTTTATCCTGTCCAATTAGGACACATCTCTGGACCGCTTACAAACAGAACACCCAATAAATACATATAATAACCCATAATAATCCACAACTGAGAATAAGATAAATTAAAATATTTAACTTTAGCAGTACTATATGGCAGATTTCCCAACTTGATGCCTCAGCCCCAGGTATGTTGGTCTATAATTCCCAGCATGCCTCAGACAAAATGGCATTAGGAAGTTTCAAAGCTGGGTTTACGTCTTCAGCAAAAGTTTCAGGATTTATAAACATTGTGGGCCGCTTTCCCTATAGCATAAATGAATGGATTACTTGTGGGGCTGGGTGAAAGCAGGCAAAAGCTGCAGGTTTATTGAAGCTGAAGGTTCTGCTGCAGGAAGCTGTTTCTTTACTATTTTTTCTTTTTAGAATTATGACTTTTTATGATTAAAACTTGACTTTGGGCATCATATCATGGAAGGTATATTTATTTATTGCATTTCTATACCACCCCATGGCTACAGCCCTCTGGGCTTACAGGACAAACCAGTCAGGAATCTAAGCAAGCTCTTCATTCTGGTTCACCTGTCTGTTTAAAAAATGGCGGGTTGTTGGAGTTGTGTGGGTGTTCTCCCTCCTGTGCATTTGCCTCTTCTGCCTTAGTGTAACATCAATGGTTGGCTCTATTATAGGTTGTCTAGTCTACCATGTGAACCTAGACTGGTTGGTTGTCCAGGAGCTAAGCAACCCAGTGGTCCAGGTTCACATATCAACCTGCAGAGTTTACAAGGCAGCCAGTCATAGGTTGCGTGCTAAAGTGAGGAGGCAGGTGCACTGTTGGTAGCAGGCCCGTGTGCCCCTGGTAGCTCATTGTTTTGGGTTGGATTTCCATGCTTGTAGCCCGGGTGCTTCTTTCCTCACTCCACACAGATACGGCTAAATCCTGCACCCCTAAAATAAATAATGAAAACATCCCTAAAATAAAATCACTGCAGACCATTTGAAAAAACTAACAGCATCATTCCTGAAATAAAAATTTCTTATTTCTGGATATGTTAAACAGTCTATAAACAGATTCCATACATAATAAAGAATGTAATTTATAAAAGCAAATAAAACATATTCCACACAGTTCCATTAATAGCCTGTCCAAACCATAAGGCCTCACATTGCTTGTTAAAGTGAAACAAATTGAACCATGTTCTCTTGCCTTCTCCCAGTGTCTCTGTACAATTCTCACAGTTAATATTGGAGGCAGCTCATTTTATGGAGTTTTCTACATACTCATGCACCAAGTGTAGCATAATCATTAGAGTATTTCAAAGGATAGACTATTCTTTAACAAACGTTGTTTGTTTTCTAGGGAATGTAGCGAGCTATGGATTGTGGGTGCCTTATTAGAAGCTGTGGCTTGGGTAGAAGTTGTATCCAAGTTCATGTTCTCCTCCGTATTAAATCCAACCATCTATTGGAGTCTCCTGAGAATTGAAACAGTGGCTTGATGTAAACCATATGTTTCAGAGCCTAGGCTGGTTTCTTTTGAACTGGTTACAGCAGGAAAACAGATTGGAGTGAGCTGCCACTTTACAGAGCTGAAGGCTCACCTGGCAAAGTTAGATGCTGAAAGTTGTTTTCCCCCTTCTTTATTTTACCTGCATCTTTCTTATTCTAATTGGACTTGAAGGAGCAGTGCTGATGCTTAAACCTTGTGTGCCACATTGGAATTTGCATAGCTTTTAATGAAAGCCATATGCATACAGATAGTTGACTCTATTGCATAGATCATTTATTGCAAGGATGGCCTGAATCAAGTTTTAGTTATGAAGTGGAAACAGACAATATTATCCACAAATGACTTAAGCAAATATTTTATATTCTTTGTGACAGACACGCTAATCACATTTACTTTTAAGTCTCATTGATGCCAAAAAAAAGTCCAAGAAAATGTAGTTGGGAAAAAATGGGATGAGAACAAATTTACATATTGGAAAATTGAAAAGACTTGTTCAGATGTAAACCAAATTGTAGTTTGACATTCTGTGAAGAATTATGAGGAGCCTGAAGCCCTCATAATCTCTTCCCCCTTACTCATCCCCTCATGCATGAAGATTATTTACTTTTAATTTTTATCTGCAGGAAATTCTAGTTCAGCTTTTCATGCTGAACAGGAAAACTATGGGTTGTACTCTGTTACAAGTCAGAGTTACAACATGCTATCTGATCCTTGTTTGCATGCAAATACAAGCCATGGTTTGACTGTTCTGATGAAATGGCAACTTGCATTGTTTGCTGCAAACAGTGATAGGATAAGTGGGGTGTGTGGGGAGCAAATAAGTGAGCCTAAAGCTTCTCAGAACTCGTTCACATAATGCCATTCCATGGGTTGGTGCTGTCTCTGAATGCATCCACAGTAATCAGCATGGTCATTCTTTCCGGAGTGCCTGGTTGATAGAAAGACTTGTCATGAATGCAATGGGTCCATGTCCAGATTTCCTCTCCACTGACACACTCTCTTCTGAGCTGGTAAAGAAGCCACACCCACCATTTTTCTGGGGAAGGATCTGGTGTTATGAGTGATCTGTGCCTTAGCTGATGAGTGTAAGAAAATTTTAGAGGTACGGCCCTCATTTGAGAGTGCCGTCTTTAGGAGAGCCACATACTTCTCACTGAAAAAGAGGAAACCCAAGAACAAAGTGGAAGGTAAAAAAGGGCACCAATTTGCTCTTTTGCATATATTTAGGTATATGTACATGGACGGATTTAGAAAAACCTATTAAGAGCATGATTGTACTCCCATGCTGGCTGGGGAAAGCTGGAGTTTCTGGACTTGTGTCCCTGTAAACATGCATAAAATTGTGCTCTGAAATAGTACTGAAAGCAGTGATCAGGTGCCCTTGGTCTAAAACTAACATGCCTGCTTAGTTTTCTGTCCTGAAACAGAAACCTGAAGGCACCTTTACTCTCCCCTCCTGTGGTTCTTTAACTTCAAACCAGTCTTGGACTTAGCTCCTCAAACAGAGCACACTTTCAAACAGAGGATTGTTATCTATAACATAAGAGCCATGGCCACCCTAGTAGTTTTGTGCTCCATGTGCAACTCGGATAGGTAGGATTAACTTGAGTAAGGATCTCTTTTGTTATATTCTGTGAACATCTGCTTTAGCAGCATGTTCTGAATTAATTCTGTGGGTAAATATCAGCATAGCTCCACCAAGTAAGTAACAGCTTCTAGGGTCAGACTAGAAGTGATGTGAACCATGTGTTTGAATCCTGTGCCTGAGACTCCTTGACTTTTCCAGTGTTGATCAACTACGGGTTTGTTTTCAAATGGCTCATTTGTTTCAGCACTGGTTTCTTGCTGAAAATCATTCCTTAAAACTGCTAGAAAAAATAAACAAGCACGAGATCATCCCCTGGCATGTTGAGCCTCACATTTGGTTTCTACCAAATGCAATTCGCACGGCAATAGTCAGGAGAAGCATAGGAAGATGCCTCCATACAGGGCAGGCATCAAGGAGAGACGTGGTCAGGCATTTGCCAAGGGCCCGTCCCTCAGCAGGTTGCCTTCCTCCTTGCTAGTGACTGAACCTTCTTCCATGGAGTACTCTGAGTCTCCTTTCAGGAAGTCAACCTCTGTGTGCTTTCAGTTTGACTGCCTTAATTGTAGCATTTATCACTTTCCACGTTATACTAGCCTTCAGGTTAGCTATTGTAGAGAAAAAAGCAATATTTTAGTGAATTAGCAGATTAATCAGTGCTTGCAAATCTAAATTAATGATTGGAAAAATCTAGCCACGTGGAAGTCTGAACTGGATTTAGAAATACCGGGCACTATACACAGTAAGGTAGAAGGAAAGGAATTTACAGTTTTGGCTGTGTGTGCGGAAAGTGAGTTGGAAGCATTCTTTGCTCACTTGCTTTCCCTCGTATCCCTCTCTTTCTTTGCCCCTATTTTTAATGTTTGTACAAAAATGTGTGCATTCCTGCTAATTCCCCCACCACACCAGAAGGAAGGTATGAGACAAATAGGTCCCCAGAGTCACAAGGGAATTGCCTACCATCATCCCAGCAACCCTTCTTAGGGAATGTTAGCCTACGTGTGACTTCTTGCAGATACTAAGTTACTTGGTTAGCAAAGTAGCCAAGATTTCCCCCAACCAAAAGCCCTGAAGAGGTGTTAGACTACAATTCCCATCATCCCTTACCATGATGCTCTAGTCAGTGGTCTGATGTCTGTTAGGTCAGTGCTTGCAGTAGGCAGTGGCTGCTTGGCTGCCTATTCATTTATTAGATTTATATTCCACCTTTTAAAGGATTCAAAATGGCTCACAACATTCTCCTTCTCCAAGCTTATCCCCACCACAACAACCCTGTGAGGTAGGTTGGGCTGAGAGTCTGTGACTGGTCTGAAGTCACACAGTTGGCTCCATGGCTGAGTGGGGACTGGAACCCAGATCACCTGTATCCTGGTCCCATGCTCTTTAGCACTACACCACACTGGCATACACCTCCGAACAATGTGACCAGAAGCTCAAATATCATGCAAAATTCTGGTAATGAAAGCTACTGATCGTCTTATGGCTGTGATGGAGCAGAAGAGGGAAGTGGAGGAGCCATTTTTTCCATCCTTAACTACTTGTTGGATTAAATGAGTTGAGTCACTAAGCAAACACAACTATAATTTTGTCTGCTCTGCCTTGCCTGCAATGAGCAGGATGCTGGATGAGAAGAGGTGGACAAAGGATTGAGGGTGCAATCAGGCAGGAAACTGGTTGCATTTTCTTTCATTTCCCTGCAACTCTTAAATAGACCATCACCAGCTCTCAGTCTCTGGGTGAAGACCTGCCAGTGGGACTTCCACAGTGGCCCCTATCTAATTTACCTGACATAGTTGCTCTGGGGATAAAATGGAGAAAACAACCATGCACTTCTCCTTTAATTCTTTGAGGGAAAGGTGACATATCAGTCTAACAAACAACCTGATTCCTTTGTTATTAAAGTAATCATTATTTTGATGTTTATTCAGTGATAATCTACAGTGGCAGATGCTGGAACAGATTTTGAAGTAGGGTCTTGAGAGGTTAATATCATTTTTAATCTAAATATTGTAAGAAATGTCATCTGGGCTCAGCTCATGCTTTTCTTGTATTAGAAAATGTCTGCAGTTCCATGCTTAGCATTCAAAAGTTTCTTTCAAGTTTTCACATTGATTGCAAAGACTGAATCTTGCAGAATAATAAAAATGCAATAGGGTTGCCAGTAACCTAATCTCAAGCTTTATAATGAGCAATTTCATATAAATCAGGCATTACCACTGGCCACAGATATGTTGCCCCAAATTCTTGGCATAAGTATGGTGAATTCTGGTGTGCTTTTCCATTGTCTTGTGGTGACCAACTGAAGAATTCCTCTTTTTATGCAAACAAAAATTGGGAGGAAAGTATTTCAAGACATTGCCTTGCAATGGGTAAAGCCTTTATATGGGGCTTGGTTTAATCTTTTAAACCAGTGAGCTGCATCCCAAAAAGGTTAATTTCCTGAATCTGTGGAACGCAACAACATTTTTCTCTCTCTCTCTTACTTTCTTTTTTTAATGTTCCACCCTGATGATCCAGGGTTTGGAAACACTGCCCTATGAGGAGAGACTGAGAGAACTGGGCATGTTCAGCCTTGAGAAGCAAAGAAGGGGGTGGGGGGCATGCTATCATTCTAAGTACCTCAAAGGTTGTCACAAAGAGGAAGGTCTCGATCTCTTCTTGCTGATACTAGAGTGCAGGACACAATTCAAGCTGTGACAACCCAGATTCAGACTAGATATCACGAAAAGTTTCCTCACTGTTAGAGCAATACAACAGTGGAACCAGTTGCCTAGAGAGGTGGTGGGCTCTCCCACACCAGAGACATTCAAAAAGAAATGGGATCTGAGTGGGATGGTATAACTTGGTGTCCTGTAACAGTAGGAGGTTGGACCTGATGGCCTTCATGGCCCCTTCCAACTCTACTATTCTCTGATTCTATAATGCTAGTGATTCTGTAAGAAAGCATCAGAACAGTGAACAGTGTTGAAGACCAAGGGGAAACATTTTTCATTCCTTTGATCTACAGCCTGTTTCTGTTTAAGTCAAGGGCAGTTCGCTGATGAGCTAGAGATAAATTTTTGTCCCATGATTCCACTGCAATGCTTTTTATGCAATCTTTATGATATTTTATGCCATCTGAAGCTGCATTATACTGAATCAGTCCATTGAACTGTTTAGGACTGGATTGTCTACTCTGATGGGTCGTGGCCTGCCAAGGTCTACAGGGGCCAAGTGTCCTACTTTATCAAGGGCAGCCTTCTGTTTCTGAGAGCTGGCAGAAGGTGGTCCTCTATCTGAAAGAATCCTCCAGCCCAATCTGGTTTAAGGATGGCCATAAAGAGAGCCTTGAAACCACCCGACAGCTGTTTTCACCTGGCAGCAGACTGAGCAGGCCCATGGGTCACCTGGTCAGTTTTCTTCTTGGCTTAATGCATATTCACCAGCACATGAACATTTGTGCAAAGCTGCATCCTCCTTTGGTTCTTAAGTAGTTACCCCACTGCCTATTCAGGCTCATACATGCTGCAGGAATTGTGACATGGCCCCCTGGAAAGTTATCCGCATCCACTTTGTCCCTTTAACACCTAGTAGTGTGGAAGCTGTTGCCTGGACAGACTTTGGGCAAGAGTCACTTCTGAACGAACTCTGTGCTTATGGAGACTCGCTTGGGCGCTACACCTTAAACACACAAGCACAAGATCCCAGTCTAAAATGGTTATGGGACCTGGCTCAAAATAGCTCTGTTAGGAGAAACTCTGCTGAAGCTAGCAGACAGCCGTAGTTGTTCTCTAGTGCTCTTGCTGCCATGGAACAGAATAACAGGAACAGTCACTGCTGAGGCAGAAGTTCTGCAGTGAATATATTTTAAGTGGGCAGCTCAAACTGTATTGTTTCTGTGGACATTTTTTTAAATGTATCCCTTTCTAGTAGATTTTTTTCTGCTCCAAGTCTCCTGTTTTTATTGTTTGATTACATTGTAGCTCATTTTGTTGTATTTTATTACATTGTAATCTTCTCTGACTGGGCTTAAAAGCAGATATAAATTCCACTGTTAGTAAATATACAATAATTAATAAGTACAATTTTGTGTGGAAAAAGGTGGTGGGTAGAGGTGAAAACAATTCTACAAAGCCTCCACCAAATGTATTTTTGGAATGCCAGTTCACTCATGTTTATAGTGTTAATTGACTGATCTGTTGGGAGTCTTTTTTTACTGTTTTTCTAAATGGTGCATTAGGAAGATGAGTGGCAATGTCATCAAGTAGCCAGTCTGATTTGGTTATTGGCCAAGGTCACAAAGGGCAAATATTGCCAATTGGGGAATATATAGCAAGCGTAACCTTTTCTCCAGATTCACTTGGCTTGCCTTCAGTCATGCAATTACATCTGCAAATCTGACAGGTTCCGTACCAGTACCAGTGTTCCCATGAGGAAGAAAGGCAATTTGAAAAGAAAGGGTGGCTGGTGGGTGGCCAGGCATTCTTTTTTACAGAGCCAGTCCTCTAATCAAAGGGCTGCTGAAGGACTATCCTCTGTACGATGGTTTCTCCTGTCCAGTACTGGTTTCAAGACAAAGAAGCATAAGAATTGTGACCCATCTACAGTCAGACTTAAATGGCAGACTGAACAGGCAGGCAACCTGTATAGGGAAGGATGTACAGTGTGATGAAATCACTGGACAGCCAATGTGTGGTGGTGGTCAGAATGCTGGACTGGGGAACTAGGAGGTCTGGGTTGCAGTCCCTATTCAGCCATGAAGCTCACAGGGTGACTTTGGGCCAGTCACTCACTCTCAGCCCATCCTACCTCATGGGGTGGCTTTTGTGAGGATAAAATGGGACTATATAAGCTGCCTTGGGTTCCTCTCAAGAGGAAAAACATGGAGTATCAATGTAATAAGAAGATTAAGGCTCAGGACATTGGATCACAGCCTTTCACATTATAATGAGGTGTACTGTAGTTCTGTTTAAATTATAAGAATATTTTTTTAATGTCCATCCATACCTCTAGATTAGAATATGCCAGTTTTATGCAAGTTACTGCCCTTTACTCTTTGCAATGCATTTCCTTTTGGGGGAGTCCGATTCATAAGTGGCCATTCTAACTGGAACTGGAACCAGTTGTGGTTATGAGGAGGTTTAGAATTATTTTATGGCCTGAATCAGCTTGTGCTTTGTCTTCTTCAGTGTATAGCTGTTTGTTGGTGAGTCAGAGAGCAATGAATACGGAAGTGCCTTCACTTCGCGGTGTCCTCCATGAAAAACACTGGCAAGAAAAGGCACTCATAGAAGGACGTTTTCAGAAAGGAAGAACCATTTCATGAAAACTCCCTTTCCGCTTAGCCCTTGGAACAAGACATACAGAGAAGGCTTCCAGATAATTAGTTCATCTCACTACTTATGCACTAAGCAAATCCATGTATTTTGTCAAGCTATTTCATTATATTATTAAAAACAGACTTGGTGGGTTTTGCTGGGGCAAAGGAAAAGAACACAAACCCATGAAATGTTTTAGAAGGGAATATTGGTGGTTAGCTGTTTTGAGATCCTTGGTTAATAAGTGGAACACAAGTAGTTTAAATTTAAGTAAAGATAAACAGAGCTTGTAGTCACTCTGTGGATATGTCTAAAATTTCATTTTCTTCATAGCTATGGTCTGAATGGCTAATACACTGTCCTATTGTTACCTTGCTCTGTTTTAAACATTCTCACCAGCATTGAGTTTGGATGTCACATAAAGCCCCCTTGAGAAGAATTCTTTATTATTCTTTGTTTTATTTATATACTGTCCAATAGCAGAAGCTGTCTGGGTGGTTTACAACTGTCTGGCTTGTAACTGTTGTAAACCACCATAAACAACCCTACACCAAGGCATGGATGCTCAGGTTATCTTGTTTGTTAAAATGAAAAAAATGGAAAAAATGCTCTGGGCTTAGATGTCATATAGCCACACATGATAACAACCTACCATGGCTAGTGTGAACTACAAACCAAAAAGGAATTGATAGTTTTTACTAGCACTGTAATGCCTGACTCGCTGGCGTGTCACATGATGCTCACCTCCTGCTATTTCTGCCATTATATACTGGAGTATGAGTTTCCGCCATGGAATATATTTCAGAGTGTGCTAAATTTGCTGTACTGCTCTGCAGGAGAAGAGGCATGGTTTCAATGTGTTGGGAGCAGGAAGTGACCATATGAGAGGAAGTGCTTGCTTTGAGCAAGCCCATCAGCTTTCAGCTGCTTTCCCACCTCCCTGTCCCCATCACTATCTGACTTGCCCAGTGAACTGGAGAGTAAATGCTGCTTCCTGCCTCCTTTCACCAGTTCTTTGTAAAAAGAAAGCTTGCAATCTTTTTCAAACCTTTCCAGTTGTCTCCTTGCCTCAAGGAACAACTAACTGAAATATTTGTCTACCAGAAGTAAATCAATTGCAGGCAGTCCCCAAGTTACGAACGTCCAAGTTACAAACAACCTGTACTTACCGAAGAACTGCCATAAAAGTTACTACATTTTTTGATACTGTGGAAAACTATAATCTCCATAGAGAGAAAGGAAAGGGGAAAGAGGGAGGGCCTCACCAGAGTGGTGGGGGGGGGGGAGGATGAGAGGATAGAGAGGAAGGCCTGCAAGGCATGCATTCCTGCCCTGCCCATCCAGAGAGGAAAATTTCTCTGACATTTTCTTGCTGCAAAGAGAAAGCACTGGTGAGTTTGGGGGTGAGTAGAGATATTTGTAGTTTTTCCACCTTCACAGGGGTCCTGTGCCCTAACCTCCACAAACGTGGGAGCCAACTATACATGATCTGACTTACATACAAATTTGACTTAAAGAAGAATTTCCATTTTCTCAGGAATGGAACTTGTTCGTAACCCAAGGACAGCCTGTATCTTCTATGCCTTACTAAGCAGTATATCACCCTTATGTCAATGACCTTTACATGTAGAAAAATTAGCATGGGAGAGGGACTGTACTTGTGTTCTTTTGAGTGTAAGGGGTGGGGTGGGGGCTTGATCTGCTGGCTTCATACTTTTTTCAGGAAATCTTGCAAGGGGGGGGCAGAAGGAGCTGGCTCCACCCCCTTCTTAAGACCTTGTTCCTTCACTCAATAGCTAAGGGCTTTAAAAAGTCTGCACAGATATCTTGTTCCTTCTCTGTTTCTCTAGCAGTTGCATTCACGTGTGTCACTTTTTCAACACAGTGGAAACTACCTTGTATTCATTAGCCCATGCACCAGTTGTGATGAATATGTTTTGCATAAATACCTCAACTGAATTTGATCATAAATGGAACAGGCTCCAGTGAAGATCTCCTTCAGGTCAAAGATACAGGAAGATATGAGAACTGATCTCTCTCATCTCATCTAATTAGGCCTAGATATTTACCTGGCCAGCAAAGACTGTTCTTCCACTCTTTTTATTCTCTTGCATGACATCTATGCTTTGTTCTAATCCTAGTTTTTCTTGTGTGCTTCATTTTCAGAATGTTTTTGTTTTAACCTTGTTTCCAGAGGGGAGATGGACTCCAGCAACCAGTATGAATAACAGACTTGTATATAAACCTTGTGCTCTACAAATTAATGCAAACTTTTATATACTGTGCTCCGTCTGTAAATTTCAGTGGTCTTCTCTTTCAAATGTACCATATTTCATAATCGGTCTTTCAGTCTTTTTGAAAATGTGAAACAGCAAGCCAGAATTAGGGCTCTATGCAAAACAGATGTGTGAAAGCTGTTGCCTCTTGAGAAATGTAAAAAACAGAGAGGCACGTAATGAACACTGTGAGGCACAAGCCAAGCATGTTGTGGCTAATTATATTCTGATTCTCTGCTTGGCTTCTAAAAGACTTGGAGATGTGCACTCATATTGAGTGTGTGACTTCAGGCAGACCAGCAGCTTTTAAGGCAGGGGTCTCAAACCCGCGGCCCGCAGGCCAATTGCCGGGACAGGCAGGGCACGGGCGAGGGGCCCTGCGGCCTTCAAAGCGCCGGCAGCGCCTGGGCCGGCCGCGGGATGAGCAGCCCACCACCACTGCGGTGGTGGAATACTTGATGTGGCCCAGCCTCACCCAGACTCTACTTCCAGCGGCCCCCAGGTAAGTTGAGTTTGAGACCCCTGTTTTAAGGCATAAGGTGGGAGGGCACATCTGAAGTCAGCCGACACAGGGCCCTGGCCAAACCCTTCCTAGACCTGAGCCATCTTCTCTACTTCCCCTGCCAGTGACAAGGCAAGAGTGGTGTGTTGGCAGGGTAGCTGCTGAAGCATTGCCAAAAAACGGACAAAACACCAATTTGCCTTACCTAGGCATCTTTATATGTGCAAGTAAAATTACCGAACTCTACTGCATCTTTTAATAGTTAGGAAGATTATAACTGGGCACTTAACTCTTGAGGAACAACATCAAGGATCTTACCCTGTTCTTACTTCTTATAGTTCCCTATCTGGAAATTGGACTTAGACTATGACAATCAAATAGAGGACACAGTCAAATAGAGAATTGTCCAGTGGAAAATACAACACCTCTCCATTGTAAGTTGAGTTCAGGAAATAAGGGCCCTGGGCCAAATCTCCTCTCTAAGCAATAGCATCTCCTGTATCCCACCATCACTCTCGTCAAGGTAAAATAAGGATGGAGAAAGCAATAAAATGATGGCTGGGAGTTAAAATGTTGACACGCTCCTCACTCACTACTCCAGAGTGATTCTCTGGGAAAGCCAGATCCTGATAAGCTTGCTGGAAAAGGAACTTGGAGATACCATGGGGTGCTTATTCATAAGACCCTGTGAACAGCTTCATTGTTGTTATGTGCCATTTTCCCCCAAATTATGATGCCCCTGTGAATGAAGCCCTCCACAATGTCCTGTCCTTCACAACTCTGCTCAGCTCTTGTAAACACAAGGCTGTGGCTGCATTTATGGAGTCCATTCATCTCATTGCCAGTCTTCCTCCTTCAGTCTTCAACTTGCCTGAGCATGATTGTCTTCTCCAGGGAGTCTTGCCTGCTCATGACGTGCCCATAGTACAACAGCTTCAGTATATTTACCATGTTAATGCAAATTCTTTATTTGCACACACAACAGCGTAGCATGAACATGCAACAAAAATGTGCTTACCACTCTGTGCATCATACCAGTTCTCTTGCTGGGGAGCTAGAAATGGTTGCTGTCACAAGTACTCTCCTATAATTTGTTTGGATATGGAGTGTCTTTAACTTTCATGATATCTCCCTCTCTTTCTCTAGGTATGTAACACTGCCACCAGGAACTTAATTCCAATTTTATTAATTAACTTCTCCCACAGTGTCGTGCCCAAACTATAAGGCTCCTTTGTTGGACTATGTGATCCTGAGGATGAGACACCAGTATTCAAACAGCTTGACTCTGAGTTAACAATAAACAAAATAAAACTGTATTTGTGCAACAAGCATATTGGTTTCAAGATGTTCAGTAACTTATTCCTTTGCAAATGAAGCAGTTTTATTAATAACCTCTGACTGAGGTATCTCACTCTTTCCCTTCACAATCAGTCCTCCTTTCTCTTCTGAATGCTCTTAGACCAGTCTTTATTCTACTTGAACCTGGGACTTGGCCCATCTGATTGGTGAGGCACTGACTGCCCCCTGTGAATTCGACACAAAAAGGCAAACTGCATGTAGAATACGTTGCTGTCCTCATGACAGATCAGTCTTGCTGGATCAGGGCAACTTGTTGGGATAGTGAAAGTACAGAACGAATGGTGTGGAAGGCTGCTTATGCTTTAGAAAGGGAAGACAGCGCTAGCTTTTGAGCTGATACTGAACAGCTGGAATTGTGCAGCTGTTCTCAATATTGCGACATCACATGATGTGATGATATGTTCAAGAGATGACAGAAGATTACAAACAGCAAAAGGAAGGCTTAGTGCATTTCAAGGCTAGGGAAAAAGATGCATAATTCATAAAGCTGAAGGTTCAGTTATATTATGTAATGGCTGACTTATATTTCCAAACACATCTCTGTGTAATCATTCAGATAAAACATCACTCTCTCCTCCAGGATTTTACAAAAAGCAATGCACATAGTTTCAGCTGCCATTTCCAAAAAATACAATTTACAGGATTTGGGGGAAGACTTGAACATTAAACTGGCACAAAACCATGCTGGTTTCAGATTTCTAAGTACTGCTTTTGTTTTGCTAATGGGGTTCTCTGTGTAGGCCTAGGTGCTGTATATTTGCTGAATTCTTTACTGGGCTGTTTTCTGTGTAAACCATGTTAATGCATTCTGTTTCTGCCCTGATCTTTCCACCTCTCTTCACAGGCCCAATTCTCTGCCTGCTTATCAGGGCACATTTCTGCTTACACAAAGTGTATCTAATACTGAAAACCTGGTGGTCTTTGCAGCTCAGCAGTCACTTCAGGGCGGTTAGGTTGGCTTTCTAACTTGCTAGCTCCACAGTTTTCCTACATGCTGTGGACACAGAATATATTCTGGGATTTCACTGGTTGAACTGCCTGGGTTGGCAGATCCTTTGAATATTTTTATAAATGAATAGCTGTGGTGGGGCTGTTTGCTTGAGTGGTTACTTTTTGTTTTGTTTTTCAAAAGAAGACATAATCCCTGTTCTCCAGTATTTGAGCAGCCAGATACACAGTGTGGTTTGTAAATAATAGATGAATTAAGCCCATTGCATAAAGTGCAGGGGAGCAACAAAATCTCATCTTTCTTCCTATCAAAAAGAGGCTGGTTGCATATTTCTAACAGAGTATATGGCCTAGTCGTGCTTTTGTCCTACAGTATGTGACTGATGTGAATTAGCTTCTTCCCTCATTTTGAGGTTCTCATGCAGCACAATCTTATACACGTTTATTCAGGAGCAAGTCCTGAATGTGTGGAATGAAGAATGCGTGTGTACAATATTAGCCTTAAGATCTGGACTTGAACTTCATTCCTTTGATAATCTTGTGGTGAGCTCAGTTGCTAGTGCGTAGTGTAATACAGTGGATTGGCATACAAGTATGGACCAGAGACCCTCATTCAAAACCTGGTTACGCATGAAGCTTGCAGGGTGACCTGGGATCCTTCACACTCAGCCTGCATACCTTGCAGTAATGTGGGAGAAAGAGATCAACCATGCATGCCGTCTGAGCTCCTTGGGAAGAAGGCAAGGAGAAAAGAGTAAATGTGGTGAAACTCTACACTCATAATGGGTATGATGTGCAGTAGAAGAAGGCAAGGAGCCCAATGGCATCATTGAGAAACTGATGGCAGTGCTGCAAGCCCCAAGGTGTAACTGTGACAACTGAACATATCATGAGTCTCTGGTGTCTCCAGGCATTAGGGTGTATTTAAGAACCTGGAAGGATTTTGTCACGCTTACTGCCATGCGTTTGCAAGGTATCAGGCAGGTCCTAGACATTTGCTTCTGGTCACTAAGGCCAACGGTTTAAAACACACTTCTCCAAACTTGATGTTCCCCAGATATGTAGGACTGCACATTCCCAGCTAGTGCTATGCTGGTTGGGGATTATGGGAGTTGAAGTCCAACACATTTGGAGGACACTAGTCCTGCGGAAGGTGGCTTTAAAAGACACGCTGCATTGTTCACATGTCCATTTTCTGCCTTTCTCTAACCCCACCTCATGGTTCCAACTCCAGGCTCCTTCAAGCCTGCTGCATGGTAAGGAAAGGGATACTGTTGATTGTGTGGATGGACATCATGCATTAGTTGTGCATAATTCCTTCTGCTGAGACAATGTAGCTGTTACAACCCAAATAATGCATGGAGCAAATAGGCTGAAAGGCCTGGGCTAAGTCCAGTGTTTACATAGCCAGCAGCTATATCCATGGTTAGTTTATGGTAGCTAGTCTGGTCACCTTTTACAATGAAGAAATACCAGTGGTGAAAACTGTAGAAAGAGGCTTAGCATCCAGCCAAAGGAGACAAGTGACACTCACAGCAGAAATGAGCCTCCCTGTCCCCCATCTGTGCAAAAACAAAATGGAGCCCTTTCTCTGAGTACTCCCAATTCCCAATGGAATGTGGCTTCAGTACTGGCAATGGGACAGTGTCCTTCACTGCACATGCTTAGGGTAGTCTAAGGAAAGCAGACCACATGGTGCCGTCACGGCCCTGGCCTCTGATATTTGGTGCTGCCTCATAATGGGAGGGCTGACCCCATGATCGTCACAGAACTGGAGTGTCGGATGTTGTGCTGCTCTGATTTTGTGTCCTCTAGCTTGTGGTTGCTTGTTTCCTCTTGTGCATGCCTGTCCATGCAGCTCTTGAGGCAGAGGGTTGAATGTAGCAGAGGAGGCAGACACCAAGTGGTTGCATGAACAGTGAGATTCTCTCTCTCGCCCAGACAGCAGATTAGAGCAGTCAATCCTGTTCTCTCTGGAAGGGTGCATAGACTGGTCTCTGGGCCATGAAGCCCAAGTGCACTTCGTAGTGCTTTGTGAATCTGCAGTGAGGAATGTCTATTAAGACCTTCACAGACTTTTCTTTATTTAAGCCTCCAGAGCGAGAATTAGGCCAGATAAGCAGTTCCTTGCCTAAAGATGCATTCGTTTTAAGTGGAATACATTCCATATGGCTTTCTAGCTGATTTGATTCCTTTTGTAGCCTTTGTCCTGTGAAAACTCTTTATACTAATTCCAGTTGGAAAGCTTGGAGGGGCGGAAGGAGGCAAAACTGATCAACTGCAGATTCTCTTCCTGCCAAACCCAGCCAGCAAGAGTTCACTTAAAGTATGTGACCAGTCTTCACAAAGAATTAGCAATAACTTGCATTTATTGCAAAATAAAGAGCAAGGCGAGAGCAGGATATGGAGGTGGCGAGTCTGTAGTGATCCTTAAACTAAGTTCATTAAATATCTTAGAATAAATCATGCAACATAATGGAATATTGGCATAGCTCTGTGACTAAACCATACAAAATTGCTCACAAAATCCTGTTCTTATTTATAGGACTTGCACTTACTAATGTGTTCTGCCTGAGTTGCATTACAAGTCATAGTAGCACCTGTAAACTAGACTTCACTAGCTGGTAAACCAGAGAGTTAATAACTGCACTGTGGGTTGTTGAAGGAGTGCAAAACAGACAGATGAGAGTTGTTAACCTTGCTCTTTAAATATAATTACATTTTTTAAAACCTAAAATAAGAATTTCATGAAATGTTTGTAAAGTATGGACAGATAATTGGTAGCTAAAATATTGATCTGCTTGCCACATAGTTAGTGCACAGATGAGGGTCTTAAAAAGACTATTATGTGTAATGGATGCCTAGCACATAAGCTGACGGTCAACTGGATCTGTGGGAATGGTAGGATGGCTTGTGTACTTAAAATCTCCCTTGTATTTTTCAGAATACAAATGTTGTCCAGTCTACTAAGCAGGGAGGGATCAGGCACTTGTTCTGGGATTAGAAGGCACTGGGCTTTTCTGAGTTCTCTGCTGCATGTGCACCTTCCAGAAAAATTAGTTCATTGATGCATACTGGGGACCTGTTCAGATGTAATCCTCCAGATTCCTTGAACATGGTTTAGGGGTCAGGATCAGTCTGCAAGATCACTCCTTCAGCCTGACATTACATTCCTTCTCTAGCTTCTCTCCTTCTTGTACATGGCAAATACTACATCAAATTCAGAATCAATCTTGCAGATTTCTTAGCGTCATCTGGAGCTTTAGTACAAGATGGATTTGAAAACATCTTGAGGCTGGCTTTCATGATTTTGGTGAAAGGGAAGCCCTGGTTAATGTTGACAGTGGTAGGACTGGCGGGCAACAGAGGGTGGACCATGTATGAGAAGTGAAAGTTCTGTGGCTGGGGTGGGGGAGAAGCAGAAGCATATTGTCTTGCAGCCATTCCTGACCCTATAGTATGGTTAAGGGCATAAGAAGCATTATATCTTAGCCAGATCTAAGAGACTAGCATGAGCCTTTGTAGACCATAGTCTATTTCATCAGATCCATGAATTGGGAATGTGGTACATTTATATCTTATCTATTTATCAGCAACACTGATTCATATGTTGGCACAAAGACTCTAGAGTGGTGAACAAAAAAGGTTAAAACATAAAAGGAATCAAGCAATATGTTAAAGCTGATCAATAAAAACTGTGAGTGCTTCGTCCAGGAAGGCTTAATGAAGTTATGTTGTTTTCAGGAGATGCCAAAAACAGTACAGTATTGCTGCATGGCTGACTTCCAGGGACAGGGAGTTCCACAGAAATGGGGCTGCTAAATGAAGGGTCTTCTCTGTGGAACCCACAGGAGCGTCCCATCCAGTGATCTCAGTGACTGGGCAAGTTGTTCAAAGAGAAGACACGCTCTTGAGTATCTTGTGCTTGATGCAGTGCTGTAGTGATGTAGTATAGGTCTCCAAATTATGACCTCCAGATATTTTAGACTCCCAGCATTTTTATCTACTGGCCACACTGGCTTGGAGTGTTTTTATTAGTTTTTTTGTAACATTTGCACCTTGCTTTCCCCCCGCTTTTGCAAGGATCTCAGGACAGTGAACATGGTTCTTCTCCCTTTTACCTTCGTAAGAACCCTGTGAGATAGGTTAAGCAAGTGCTGCAGATTCAGCTGGTGTAGTTTGAGAGACAAGAGGCTGAAGTTACACAGTGTGCTTCTTCCCAAATGGGATTAGAGCACAGTCTTCCAAGTCCTAGTCCAACACTCTAACCACTGTACCAGAGCGGCTGGTAAAACATCTGCAGGCACCAACCTGTGGAAGGGTATTATGGTATATGTTATGTACCTGGTCCCCCATCCTTAACCAATGCATCATCAGACTGGTAGCACCCTCCTCAAGCATCTGTCAGAGCCCCACCATCCTGGCAACCATGTTGGTACTGACAGTTTGCTTCCCTTACCTGCTCAGTCCCTTTGCTGTGGGCTCACAGCAGAAGTAGGTGAGTCATCTGCCATTTTGATTTTCCCACAATACTGTAGGACAGCCTTCCCCAGTCTTGTTTGTTCTGGACATGTTTGGACTGCGACACTCAAAATTCCCAGTTAATGGCCCTGCTGGATGGGAATTCTGGGATTTGCGGTCCAAATGCCTCTGAAGGCCACCAGGTTGGGGAAGGTTGCTGTAGAAGGCCTGATTTAGCATTGTTTCAGAGCATTGTGGAAAAATTAAAATGGCAGAAGGTGTCACAGACATCATTGTTAGGGATGCAAGCATACCACTGCTGGGAAGAGGCTTGAGCAAGTGGGAGAGTCCATCAATGTGAGCAGGATGCCTATGTTAAAGGACTTTGGTTTTGGTTTGCTCTATCCTGGAGGAGGTCCTGTGTGCCATCCTGACTTTAAAAATGATGGGGTTGTTCACACACAGTGAGAATGGTTACTGTGCAATTACCTTTCTTGTGTCTGTGTCAACACATTTATGAGGTAAGTAGTCTTGGCATGCCTTCAGCTTACCTCCAAATGGTGGCATGCATCCCATCAGCCCCTGTGGCTGGGAACTTACTGCTCCCGACTGCATTGCTTACCTCGCCTCCACTGGCCTCCATGCTCCTCTGGGCATGTTCTCAGCCAGCCACCTTTTTTTTCCTGCCACTCTGTGGAGACCCCATCTATACATTAGAATTGCACAGTGGCTCTGCAGAGGCCACATCCTTAGAACAGCATGGCTGCTCCTTGTCTTTCCTCCCACTGCGTGCGCTCCACTGTGCAGCCAGATCATCTCCCTACATGCCATCCCGCTGATTGCCAGCCTACTCATCTTTTGGCTGGATTGCTAAGATGCTGGTCTTGCCCACCTGGCAAAGCCTCATGCTCAGACTCACTGTCTTCTCTTGTGCAAGACCATGCTGCCTCGCATGCCGACACTTGAATCTGCACCAGGTGGGGACATGGTGGTGCAGCCATCCCAGGTGGGCAAGCCATTGCTGGGTGGACAGGGCAGGGGAAAATGGCAGCCACAACCACTGAATGCACTGGCCAAATCAGGGAAAACATGGAGAAACACTGCATCTGGCTTCACCCATAATGAGATGCAGTGCTGAAACGTGGAAACCTTAGAAACTGTATTGCCATCTCAAGTGTCCTAAGACAAAGTACTCTTGGCTGTGCTAAGCATAGCATCTGTTTTTGTTCTGTGTGCTGACTCTGTGTGTGTTTCAAAGTTTTACAATCAAACAGTTTCCACTACAGCTTATCTTCCTTTTCCCGTCTTCCTTTTGTATGTTTACATCTGTCTGCCTGTGGTAGGAAAGTGTCAATACAGTCTCTTGTTCATGAACAACTGGGGCTCCCATGATTTGTGTGTTTCCTCTAGTTCAACAAATTTTGGTATGCATCTTGACTCTTGATTACGATGTTCTTTTGGTGGTTTTCATCATGGCTTTCCATAGCTTGCACATCTATCTTAGCTAATCCATGTACTTGTGGTAAATAATGTCTTGTGAATGTTTGTTTGGCAAGTACTGCAAATTGAGCTGGTGTGTTTTGAAAACTACTGTTCAGCATAAACTTCATCACATATCCTGAGCTTTGTGAAAATTAACATACACAAGTTGACTACTGTGCTAGCCTTAGTATCTGGTAACTGTATGCTTTCTGGGTATCTGCTATGAAACTCCACTATGAACAAGTGGTTGTTTTATCATCACATAAACAGATCTGCTCCAATTCACTGTCATGGTCTGTCAGCAATCTCTCAAAGTGTCATTGGCTGTCTGACATTTCCCACTGGATATTTCAAACATGTGGAACATCTGGATATCATAGCTTGTATCTGACACTCATGCTTGGCTAATACAGTATATGTCACATACCCTTCTTTTGCACAATACTGTGCCAAAATATCCTGGATGAATCTTCTTTAATATATTTGGTTCCAGTAGTTTTTGGAATAATAATTCTTTGTTCTTGGAGTATCAATCTCTTTTCTATTGTTATTTTTCCTTTGATGTTCGCAAGTCCTTAATTTTCCAGAGTTCTTCAGACTTGCTTTTGGATGAACCTCATATTATGGTCTTCATAAAACTCTGCATAAATTTATCTTTATCCTGTTTCTTGTCTTTCTTCCTATATTTCTTTTTCAATGGCTTGGTAGTTTCTAAGTATCAAGTGCTTCTGTGGAGTATCAGTTTCTCTATGTTTTTCAGTCCATGGACTGAATTCCATTTTGAAAAACATCTTGAGAGCCACATTGCATCTGTGAATTTGGGCAGAGGCAAAATGGGTGCAGCCAAAGGAAGAGTGTCCATGGTCAAACTGTGATTATTAACAGTTCTAAGCCAACTCTGAAATAAAGAACCTTCTGCATGCCTACTCAGAAGTAAGCAGTAGTGAATTCATGCTTTCAGCAATGGATCACCACTTTCAAATAGCATCCAAAATACAAAACCTTTGCATGTCTACCCAGAAAGCTTGAGCAGATGTGCTGCTCATAAGTAAACAGTGCATGCCTCAGAAGGAAGAAGTACTGAATCATGCAGTAGCATCCTCCCCAGGCCCTGCTTCCTCTTTCATGGGGATGGATCATGGTTTGATATGAAAGCTCTTTCCTGCTTAAGAGAGGAGAGAAACCTGGGGAAGGAGTTGGCAGGCCAGTTGAGGACCCCCTGTGGGCCATATCTGGACCATGGACCAGAGATTCCTCATGAGTGCTCTAGTCTATTATAATCATTTCAGGTAGAAATGTTTTGCATAAAATGTGTATTAAACACATTTCTTTTCTTGGTTTGCAGGATTTTCCAGATCATTCTTTGAAAACTAGTTGGCGCTTCAGCTAGAAGCTTCCATGTCGTGTTCTCAAGTGGCTTGAAGCCTATCTTTGCTATTGCTGCTGCACTGCCATAGATGATTTGATGGAACGTTCCACAATCTGCCACAGTGGCAAATGTTCCTTTTTCAGTTTATGCTTAGTTACTTTCTCACTGCTAACCTTAGAGAAAATCTGACTAAATAGTTCAACATTGCCAGTATAGTTTCCAACTCTGATCTGTGTTTGGGGAGTTCTAATCTTTTACTGCAGTTTTATTTTATCTTGATTGGATTTTATCCCTTCTGAAAATAGTATTTGGCCAAAATATGTTAATACTGTGGATATCTATCTGAATTTTATTTGAATTTTAGTTTTAGACTTTTCTCTCTGCACATTTGCAGCTGTTCATGGAATGTTTCTTCCAGATACAGCATGTATAAGTAAGTCAACAATAATGATTTCAATATCCTGCAACTATTTTAATACTTAATTCTTTTG
Organism: Varanus komodoensis; assembly: GCF_004798865.1. Lineage (NCBI taxonomy): Eukaryota > Metazoa > Chordata > Lepidosauria > Squamata > Varanidae > Varanus > Varanus komodoensis. Next base: position 34,622,939 of record NW_025335268.1, on the reverse strand, counting down.
AAAGATTCCTAAGCTGAAGAAGTGCCAAAAGGTACCAAGGTGAAGTTCCATCAACCCAATAGCTTGTTTTCTTTGGTGGTTCTGTCACCTAGTTTAAACTGCCTTAAATAGTTTAACAAATATCCAGTTTGTGCAACCAGTACACTAATGTATTTGGCTTTGGATAACTTAAAGTTTACTTTCTCTAGGGTGCTGTCATGATAATCACCATACTTAAGTCTTCTAAATAGGAAGCAATTCATTACTGCTCAGTATGTTTCTTCTCTGTGACCATCAGAGGATTCTCCCATTCTTTAAGTCGGTTTGCTGTCATTGGAAGAGACCTGGAAGGCCTTCTCTTCCATCTTCCTGTCAATGCAGTAAATCTATTATTGCAGCACTTCTGACAGGCAGTCATCCAGCCTCCATTTTAAACCCTTAATAACGGAGACTCAATGACAGAATAGCTGTTCTGTTAAGAAGTTCCTCCTAATATAAAGTTAAATTCTTTTTCTTTGAATGTGAACCCATTCATTTGCACACTACTTTCTGGAGCAAGAGAAAACAAATTTTTTCCCTTCAGATATTTGAAGATGGTTGCTTCTCCTTCAGTTTTCTCATTGATTTACCCATCAACTCCAACTCTGGGTTGTCTCTCCCCCAACAACCCAGAATTCCATGTTCATACATTATGATAATACCAGCAGGAATTTTAGCTCTAGCAGAAGCAACCAGGCAACAAGAACCAGCACGTGGACTGGTGCCTGCTTCATTCACAGCAAATGTTATGATGTCCTAAGTAAGCCATGTGTATACAAATTTTAAGAAGACATGATTGTTGAGCATACTTTTATTGGCAAACCTGACGTTGCAGCTGTGTACAGTATTTGTTAAAAATAACTTAGTTATTCAGCTGTCTCTTCTGTCAATGTTCTCTCTGTCTGGGAGTAATCCCAAATAAATAAGCAATTAAAAAGACTTTGTAAAATGAATAAGGATGACACATTTTTAAAAGAGACTGGCAAATAAATGAATATGCAGCACAAACATCTTTTAATGTCACTCATCAGCTGTAATTCTGAACACAGTGGTAATTCCAATTTTCTTAGCTAATCCTGAGATGCATAAAGACAATAAAGCAATGCTGTCAGTTAGCTTTGAAAGAGTAGAATTATGAGACTGGAGATTTTCATATAGGTAGAATAGATAATCAAATCCTGTCCTTAAGACAGATTCTTCATAATTGTAAGAAAATGTTTGGGTGTGCCTGAAACTGAGAAGAGCAGGGAGGATAGGATGGATGAAAGATTCTGTCAGTTGCAGAGTCTGCTTGGAATCTGCAAACTGTGTTTTAACTCTGGATGTTTTACACCGTTCTGTTTTAAAGTGTTTGGAGTGGGAGGGGAAACCTTGATAAACATTCTTTGGTTGGACTTGCCTTCATTTTAAAAAGTGTACCACAAAAACATCTGCAAATGCTACTTTTTGGGGAGGAGTATTTGCCTGATATTTAAGGCACGGTTCTAGGTTATAAAAAAGACAGCAAATAAGATTACGTTCCGTGGGAGGTAATCTAACCTCCACTAAAACACAAGCTTTAGAATTTTACTCAGTTGTTCATTAACTTGATGCATGTTTAAATTAGAAGAAAGCCTTTGGAAGCTTTTCTTAGGCACTAAAATTGAGCTACAGGCATGCCAGGAGTCTGTTTTTAATCTTCAGCCTGTGAAGTAGTGGAAGAGAATGTGTGTGGCAGAGTGTACTTTCCTTATCATTGAGTAGCCACACTTAAACACCCACACTGAGGAGTTAAAACATTGGATTAACAAATGTGGATGCCAGGCAGGTTTAAGCTTAGCCACTTTGCATTTTGGAAGTGATTATCTATTCGTTCTTAAAAGACTTAAGCAGCCTACTATAGCCAATGATGAGGCATGATAGATGTTCATAGATGATGATGTAGCCCAACAGCTTCTGGAAGACAAGTTGCCCACTAGCTTGGAGCATAACTGAGAGTCTAGCACAGGCCAACCTTTCTAGAGTGGCCACTTTTGCACTACCAATCACCAAAGAGGACTGAACAGGACAGTGATTTGCACAAAAAATCCATTTGCCAGTTCATATAGAAAGATATAATTTAATATGAAAATATATTTTATTTTTATATATTAAATATAATTTAATGTAAATATACAACTTCTATTAAATTTAAATGGAAATAAAATACATCTCATGACAGTAAGGAAGACTGTACTAATTTATGGTATGCCTTCTCTGGCCAGGTGCTAATTTGTGATGGGCAAGTCTTCAAGGTCCTGCCCTATTCTCCTTTCTCAGGATTCTTTACCATTAAACCTGACTTAGTCTGGCCAGCCCCTCAGAGAACTGCCCTCTTGACAGCCCTTCAAGTAGAAGGTGTTTCTCAGTTAATGGTCACCCTAAAAGTTACTAGAGAGTCCACAGTATCTGTGGTAGAACTACCCCTATACCCTATGTCTGTTGTCATTTAGGAGGAAGCAGGTTTTATTTAGGAGTGCCCGGATGAACTTGCTAAGGCTAATAACCCCCAAAGACTGAAAAGTCCTGTCATACCTCTTTCTTTGGCCCAAGGCCCCTGTTAGGCAAGGGACCAGGACTGCCCTGAGATCTGTAGGGAAAGTGTTCTCCAAAGCTGCTGAAGGTTTTCCTGATCCCTCTTTACGTAGGGGTTTTAGATGCCCCTTGTTTTGAACTATAGCTCTAGACTTACAGAGAAACCAAAGGCCCTATAATTGCATGCACTTTCTGTCTGAGAGAGAGAGTAATGGGGGCACATGTGTTCTACTTTGCGGATGACAGTCATGTGTTTGAAGAGCTGTCAAAAGAATAGTTCTTTCTTTGAAGGTGTCCAGGGACTGCCTCGCCCAAGCCTTGTCCAGAGTAAAAAAACCATAAGGAGGTAGAGCAGCTGGGGGCCTTTAATTTTCTCATCAACAGTTAACTGGGTAGCAAACTGGATAGCCCCACAGGTCGCTGATCATTCATCATAGTAATGGAAAGCAATGTGCTTCTGTTTAGATTATGGTCATTCTTTTTAAATGTGCATCTATATATGCAATTCAGCATGTCCAAATTTTATGCATAGTTATGCCATTTTATTGTGCTGTGTTTTGATAATGCATATGGCCACCTTAGTGTAAGGTGCAAGTGAGGAGATAAGATACCTGTTTTCCATTGTATCCTCAAATGCTCAGTAAAGAAACGGTGTGCTCAAAATGCTGACACACCAATGCCAAGGGCTGATTGCCAGCCTAGCTTCTTTATGAATGGTGTGAAATAAAGCAACTTCACCACTGCAGTCTCTTCCAGTGAGTAATTAATCACTAATTGATTCCACCCCTTCTCCATCACACTGTTTCTTAATGTTTCTAGGCTTGTCTCAGATCCATTGTCCATCAATGCTTTGTCTGGTCAGTTAATAAATCCCACACTTTGAAGCAGTGCTTTTTTTGTAAAAAAAAAAAAAAAGTGCCGGAACTCACATCTTGGGGTCACACTTTTACACAATGGTTGCAGCCGGCTGAGTCAGCGCGTGACCACATGACCGATCCCAAGCCGAGCAGCGCCCCAAGCTGAGCAGCGCCCTCACAATCAGCGCCGACACACAAACAGCCTGCAGGCACTATGTTAATGATTTCTGCCGCCGACCTGCTACACAATCACTTGGAAAAATCCATCAAAAAAAGGTGCCGGAATGCTGTTCCGGTGTGTTCTATAACCAAAAAAAGCCCTGCTTTTAAGTAATGTCATGTGCCCCGTGTTAAGCAGTTGACTCACAATGAATGCTTAAGAGTACCTCTTTATATGTGTGTCTGTGTGTTTTTACATTTTTTTAAGAGAAGGAAGTGCTAAACAGACCTTTGAGAGTACGTGCCCGATCCTCGTTACCTGGCAGGTCACCTGTTCAATGGAGGTCATCCCAGCCTTTGGGTTCAAGAATTCCACGAAGATATCCAGGTTTCCTCTTGGGATATGGAGAAAGCAACAGAAGGATGAGTTACAGACCACTGCCAAAAGAAGAAAAAAAACATGAGATTAAAAACTTAGGTATGTTACTTTTTTTTGTGATAGTGCCTTCGCTTGTCCATGTCCTTGTCTATTTCTTTCAAACAAACAAACAAAAAAGGCTTTTCTGTTCAATGTGCTATTTAATCCATTAGAACAGATTACTGAATCAAATGAAAGTGCCTAATATGCTTGTGTCTAGGATTTTCCTGTAGTCATTATAAACTGCCAAGGAAGCAATCAGAAGCATATAATTAGGCAGAACATAATCCCCAGTCATGATGGAAAATACAACAGGACCATGAGGATTAGATACTAAATGAGAGTTGGTGCACAGGCAGATAAGACCAGAGACTTTGCTAGAAAATTGTTCAAGCTGATTAGTGGTAGCTTCATAGAAGAGGGAGCCAAGTCATTTTTGCAGTTTTATTTAAACTGAGGATTTACAATCCAACTGTTGCTTCACTTTTATTACCGTAATAGGACATTAAGAAGGATATACTGAAACAGATCAATTGCCTTTTTTAATTTAATAGGAAGAATATTTCCTAACATTTTCTTCAGCATTTTAAAATGTCCATTATATTGTGGTCTTGATAAGTGCAGATATAAATTTAATCAAATAATTGATGGATCTGATAAGTCACAATCCTCTGCATGCCTACTCAAAAGTAGGTCCTATTGAGTCCAATTGGGCTTGCTCCTGGCTAAGTGTATATAGCATTGCAACTGATTGGTTGACAGCCGAAAATTGTGGCTTCTACCTTGTTGTTACTACTCTGATTGGTCCACTATTTTGGTGGTTTATTTATTACATGTATATGCCACCTTTCCTTCAAGAAACTCAAGGCACTATAGATGTTCCTGTTTCCATTTTATCCTCACAATAACCCTGTGAAGCAGGTCAAACTAGGAGATGGCAATTGTTCTCTTATCATCCAGCGAACTTCATGGCTGAATGGGGATTTGAACTCGTGTCTTGCCATTCCCACTTTGAATCTCTAACCCAGCCTTCCTTGATACTTAGCTATTGAATGAAATAGCAAATGGGATAGTGGATTGGCACAAGAGAAAATGGCTATTTAACCTCATGGGTCTGTGCATGTCTACTTCAAACTTGTTCCACTGAATTCATTAGGGCTTACTGTCAGGTAGCTCCATATCAGATTGCAGCTCAGAGTCCTGAAATATGTCATTACTCTGTTGGAGAAACTTTGCTGGTGGTGGTGGCAGGCAGTTTAAAGTGGTGGGGTAAAAACTGTAGCTCTTGGACATCCATTAATGAAAAGCTAATTTGGAAAAGAGACATTTGGATCCAAAACTAAAGGAAGCAAGATTAGGACTTAGATGGACTTAGGACTGAAAAGATAGATACTTGCTGGGAAATCTACCCAGCGTTTATAACTGCCAAAGGTGTAGAGCAGCCTTCCCCAACCTTGCGCCTTCCAGACACGTTTGGACTGCAGCACCCAGAATTTCCAGTCAGTGGCCCTGCTGGATGGGAATTCTGGGAGTCGCAGTCCAAATGCCTCTGAAGGCCACCAGGTTGGGGAAGGGTGGTGTAGAGGGTTCAGTGCAGCTATATCTGAAGTCAGAGTTCTGATGCAGATGCTCTTTATTGAAGTTGGTACGATGGCCATAAAGGTTGAGAGGGCACAGAACCCAGTGGCAGAGCCCATGATTCAAGTGGCTCCTGTTCAGTGGCCAGCATCTCCACTGAAGGTAGCCTTCCTCAGGTCCATGCCCGCTTGTGTTTTGGATGATAGCTGCCAGCATTTCTAACCAGTGGCACATCTGGAGGGCACCAGTTTGGGAAAGGCAGTGGTAAGAGATTTTGGATAAGAGGGCTGGGAAAGTTGGCCATGGCAGCAACTGCTCAACTGCTGATTGTGTTGCTAGTCATGAAAGGGGAAGTTACAGCTCTGATTCTTCTATTCTTTGTGAAAACACATCTTTTAAACTGTTGCTGTAATGAAGGTAATAGACGTGTACATGTTTTCCTAATGCATGCAACATCTGAATCGGGGCATGTGGTCTCGCTGCAGTCGAGGCATTACCAGGGACAGAGTCAACCTGTTCATTGGGCTATGCTAACCAAGAGGAAAGTCACAGGTATATTCTTGAAAACAGAGTGCAAAAATGGCACGCCTTGTGACATTACAGAGGGAATCCCTTTAGTATTGGTTGGAATGGCCTGTTACAGTCTTTATATAATATGTAGTCTTCGAATTAAACCTTCAGGCACAATGGCCAAATTTGATTGCTGACAAAGCCATTTTAAAACTGTAATAGAAATAAGAGGAGACTCATTGAGGATCTAGCACAGCCTTCCCCAACTTGATGCCCTCCAGTTGTTTTATTTATTCATTATATTTGTATGCCACGCCCATCCCCAAAAAAGGCTTTCTGGGTGACTTGCAATAGATAAAAGAACAATAGAACACCAATGAAAGGATAAAATTAAATTAAAACAATAAGACAATAAACAGTAGAAGTAAAAATTATTGGATAAAAGTATAAACAGTCAAAAAATGTAAATAGTACTGAAACAATTTTAAAAGATAAATACAGTGTGGCAGTTAAAAACTCCGAGAAAGGCAGCAACATAATCAACTCATTTCCATGGCTGAGTGGGGGACTAAAACTGAGATCCCCCAAGACCCAGTCGAGCATTCTAACCATTATACAACACTGGCTCTCGCTGATGGTAGACTGTAGTTCCCATCAGCTGTAGCATGGTCAGTGCTCAGGGATGCAAAGTGTTATAGTTCAAAGCATCTGGAGCACATCAGGCTGAGGAAGGCTGATTGAATATCTAAGAGAACCAACACATGGTATGGCACAATGAAGAGCATAAGGACCTGAGTAGTAAGTTGGTGCTTCAAATCTCAGCAAGAGAGATGTGATACAGGAGGCCTGTGATCACATTTTCCCAGGTTTTTTCACTTTAGAACACCCACTTGGGACTCTGAACCTTCAAATGGAATTCTAAGAAGATGCAAACCTATGTGCAAACTTAAAATTGGAAAAAATGAGAAACTGCAATTGACAGATTTATCCATCCTTAGTTTCTAGGGAAACCAAGAGGATAGCAATAACTTTTTTGATCCTCTTCTGTATATCCACCCACCCCCAGTTGTCTCCGGATTTTGCCTGAAGTAAAATTCAAAGCAACTTTTTCTAGGAATTTCTTAAAAGAAAAACTGCAGTTGTGAAAAAGCCAGGATTTCTTCTACTTTTGACAGAACTGTATGTGATGTATGGCATTAGGATTTATTGCACTGATTGACTACTACTCCATACCTAAGCTGAGACTCAGTATGGAAACTGGCTTCATTTTCATATAAACAATACAGGAAATCCAGCTGTAACTTGTTAGCCCTGAAGACAGAACAAACAATGACAGATGAGGTCATAGCCTCCATCCTGAGCTGCAGTAGGAGGAGCAAAGGGTGGGAAATGAAAGCTAGAGGCTATTTTCCAAGGCCTAACCTCAAGATGGCCATGCTGCCAGTCCATCAGTGCATGCTGGGATATGTAGAACAAGTTGAAGCTGGTTGCCCTGAAGGAAGGAAATATCCATCAGCATTATCTTACAAGCTAAACTCATATTTGCTCTAGTGGAGACAATGTGTATATACTGGAGTAATCTTCAGGTGGTACAGTCTTAAACAATTTGATCTAATTTGTCACTTGAAAAATATATATGAAATCCTGATTGCTTAGCTCACAACCCCAGTCACTGTGCCAAAGATGTCTGTGGGGAGTAGGGAGAAGGAGTTGGAGGAGAGTTGTAACTGTTAATTTCTAAGGAAAGGAGCACCTTACTGACAAGGATGGGCAGTCCAGCTTAGATTCCATCCATGCTGCTCTTGTATCTGTCAAAATCTGTACTGTGCAGTTTTCACATTAATCTGCAGTTTTCACATTAATGTGCAGATTTTCTGATCCTACAACCTGACTTACAGTTCTGTGAGGTTGTTTGAGGATTGCTTTTTAATTAAAAACAAAGTCCAGTAGGTACTAGCTGCCTGGCACAGCTGCAGCATATGGCTGCTGCCACACATGGTGAGAATAGAGTCCCAAATGCCAGGGATAGTGGTAGGAGCCCATGGCAAACTGCGGCTTCCCCCAGAGACATTGCACTCTCTCCAATGGAAAGAAAGATGGTGCCACCCCTGGGCAACCATGTGCTGTACTCATTCTGAGCAGCTGTTTCTGTTCAAAAGATATGTATATATGTATCTTCTCCTTGCCCCAGCCACTGACCATATGATGGTTTCCCAGGCCTTGTGCCATTTCCCCATTCTAAAAGGTTAAAATGCTTCTCCTAAGGCTTAATGGGTGGCAATAAGAGCTGTAAGCCAAAATATGCTTGTCTTGTGATCTTTTGATCCCACCCTTTTAAAATACAGGCCTCAGCACTATCTGAGGATCATTCTAATTCCAGGTGTTGAGAGATTTCCTTCAACATGGTAAATGGCAAAGCACTGTTATCACATTGAAGTTGTACCGCTGTTCATAATATGGAACCAGTAGCCTGCTTTAAGGCCTGCAGGGTACAGAATTCATTCAGATTCACGAAAGATTGCTTAACTTATACCACCGGCACAGCAACATTTGGCACATTAAAACAAAGTTGGATGGGAGTTTTAGTTGATGTCCTACTGAAGACTACAGAGACAGAAAACCAATTCAAGCTTTACTTTTTCATACTGTGGACAGCTTCTTCAGTGCTTGAATACAAATGTAAAGTGATTGGCCCAGTTCACTCATAATGACAACACAGAGTATTAGTTGAATATGGGTTGTTATGATAGACTGTTGTTGAATCATAGGTTCTGTTATATGCAAATCCTAAACTTTGGATTTCGCTGTGGTTTTTAATCATGAACAGCTCTGGAAGAGAAAACATTGACTGGTTTTTCATAACAAGATACCAGCATGGATGACCACACATGGTGGGTTGTCATGATGGCAAAACCCAGTGCAGTTTCTGCAGTGTGGCAAATTTTTCATAAACAAGCTTATGGCTGTTGTTGAACTGTTCAGGCTGCATGCCCTAATGACCAAGCCCAGCAGAATGAGTTCATTGTGGGTTGTCATAAAAGCCAGAAAGCCAGCAAGAGCAGCAAACACTCTTACTGTTTCTAGCAATTTTGCCAGTGCTGTCACTATCCCCTCTCATCCCTTCTCTGTGCCCTTTACCTGATGAACCTAAAATCTGAAGATACCTCAGAGTGTTCTGAATGTGCATGCCACTACACACACACACACACACACACAAAACACAGTTCTTGTGCAGGTGTGCTCATTTGTATGTTCAAATTTGTATGTTTTTTCCCTTGTGTTTTACTGTTCTGCCTTGAAATTTGTGCATCCTTACTGTTCCCTGCCACTGCTCTGTAACCCATGTGTATGGTGTCTTACAGAAGTATTGAACCCTGGTTGACTCTTCCACATTTTGTTATGTTACAACCTGCAGTTGAAATGGATTTAATTGGTATCATTGACAGTTGATTTACATAAGATATGGTCTCAAAATTGTGAAGGGGCAAAACACTTTTATTTGGTACAAAAGTTAAGTAAACAAAAACAAACTGGCACTTGTTGGTTGTGTTATATTCACCCTTATTCACAATATGGACCATGTAGGTATGTTGAATGGAGTCAACCTATGTGTAATTCCAGCGCCATATGATCTCAGATTAAATACACCTGTTTCTGGAAGGCCCCAAGTTTGTTTCAGGACATATCTAAGTAAACAGCATTATGAAGACCAAGGAGCTATCAAAATAACTTCAGGATAAAGTTGTGTAGAATCAGAGTTGGGCTAACCCCCACCCCCTCAATTTATGTACATTTCCTTGAGCACAACTTTCCATTATGAAATGGAAAGATTATGGCTTATTTGTGACTCTGCCTAGAGAAGGCTGTCCACCAAAACTCAGGGACCAGGTAAAGAGGGAAAGTAAACAAGAGGCCAATGGTAACTCTGAAGGAGCTGGAATGAGCTGCAGATGAGATGGGAGAAACCATCCATTGGACATCTACCACCTGGATGCTCCATAGAGCTGGGATTTATGGAAGAATGGCAAGAAGAAAGCCATTGCTGAAACAAATTCATAGCATGACAACATTTGAAGGCTGTAGAAAGGCATGCAAAAGATACAGCAAACAGATACAGAATGTACTCCCCAGAGAGTTGATACTCTTTGGCGCCAAGTTTATACTCTTTTCGGTGCCAGGCCAAAATCTTTTTATTTAAACAGTATTTTAAACTCTAATAATTTTTAAGTTTAGTTGCTCTGTTTGCTTTATTGTTTTGTTCTGTTTTATTATTGAAATTGTTGTTTTAATTGTCCTTTTAAATATTGTAAACCGCCCTGAGATCTTGTATAATAGGATGGCATACAAAAGCTTTTAATACATAAATGGGGGAAAGAGTTCTCTGGTCTGGTGAGACCAAAACCGAACTTTGTGGCCTTGTTGCATAATGCTGTATGTGGTGCAAAGCTAACTCAGCCCATTGCTCTGAGATCACCATTCCCACGGTGAAGCGTGGTGGCAACAGCATGTCCTGGGATGCTTTTCCTCTGCAGGTGTTGGGAAACTGGTTAGTATTGAAGGCAAGATGGTTGGAGCCACAGACAGGGCGATCCTTGAGGGAATCCGAATGGGACCTAGGATTGGGGCGGAGTTTCACCTCCCAGTTGGACAATGACCCTAAACACACAACCAAAGTAATTCTGGAGTTAAACCACAGGGCAGGGTTCACACATAATCCAGCTCATAATTCAATAATATCCTGCGATTCAGTGTCAGCCCATATTCTGTGTTGTCATTGGCTGGGTTCAGACAATATGATAACACGTACTCAAGAGCTGAGTGCAAGTTGATGTTGAACCATGGACAATGTGGTTGATCATGTTGTCTTAACCCAGCTGTGCTAATAAACCATGGTTTGTTAACCATGACCAACCCACAGTTCCCAGCTCAACAACAAACCACGAGTCCTTTTCATCCTTGGTTGCAGGTTCAGACAGTGCAATAAGCCATGACCCACAATAGCCATGACCAGCAACAACAATCTGAGGTTCAGTGACAATCCATATGCAACCCTTCAATGTGGATGATTGTGTTATTTGTGCCCAGTCAGTATGTTCAAACCAGGTCACTATGTGGATCAGGGATGGGGGAGAGTTTTGATTTTTATGCAGTTAACAAATTGAACTACAGGAATTGATACATGAACCAGAAGGCAATTAAACGGCAATACTCTTATTTTTCCGAAGTTTGCACTGAAAGTTTACAGATTTAAAAGATTAAAAAGTAACAAAATGTGCTTAGAAAGGAGTGTGCAAAAATGTATGTGCTATGCCCATCCCTAGTGTGAAGTGCCCATTACTGCTGCACCTGCAAGCTTCTATGCTCTGGAAATGAGTTGCCACTCCGTTTTTCAGATGGCAAGTCCCAAGAATAACACATTTTTACACATTGTGGCATAGCCTTTCTGTTCTGTAGCACATCAGATAGGGTGAAGTGTCAAAGTACTTTACTATTACAACGTACGCAACTGGCTTGCTATAGAGCACCTGTTTTCTGTAAGCCTGTAACAAAATCCGCATTGCAGTAGTACCTATTAATAGCATATATTGTGGTCTTCCATTGATTTACCCCATTCTATGACTGTGGATATGGCCTGCAACTTTAAGTTGGGGTTGTTTAAACAATTTATTTTACAAAAGGAATTAATGTGAACATTTTGATGTCTGTGCATAGTTGACCAGCCTAGAATGGTAGTTAAGGTGAAGAAACAGGCCTTGACTAACGGTCACCTCTCTGAGGTTGAGTTAGTTAAGGAATAACTGAAAAACCAACACCATTAGTGATGACCCAGTCCACAAGCATAATGCATTCTGAGTATCTTGCTAATGCTAATACATGACCATGGCTCCCTGTTATAATGTCATTTCAGAGGAGGATGAACTGGAGGAGACAAAAGACGTCGCTGTTCGTGTTATGTCCTCTCAGTCAGTGCTTGTTACTTGGACAGATCCCGCCTCTGAGAAACAGAAGACGGTCTCCTCTAGGTACTGGGCGTTATATTGTCTTTTATAAAGCTATGCCAAAGGTATATCAGTTCCAATCTGTTGCTTGTAGCTGTTGAAATATAGTGTGGCCAGAGGATCTTGTAAAGACAAAATAATGAATGGCTTGCACCCCACTGAGTGCACGAGCAGTAAGTACATTAAGCATCTCCAGTGTATATCTAATCTCCACAGCCTGCAGTTAAGAGGTGAACAATATTTGTGCGCTTGGTTGTGCCTGCATTTTCCAAGAGTGGTGTCCATGTGAGATAGGTTTACATTGTGAAGGATGGGAAATGGGACTTTCAAGTATTAGGCTTCCATTATGAGTTTATCACATGAAATAGATAAAGACAGAAAAGGCTGACATTTCAGAAAAGCTTCAGAAAAATCACTTTACTTAGATTGAAGGTTCCTTAGTGAAGATGGCTGCAGCACAACCCCTTCACTTAGCGGTCCCTTCCTCTGATTTCCCTAATGTCTGTTCACTCATCATCTCCTTTGCACAACTGTTCTGAGGGAGAACAGAAGGCAAGTTGAAAGTGCTATGTTTCCTTATGTTTGTGTGCTTAGAGAAGACAGGTGAACAGGCAATGACACCAAGATAGTGAAACCAACAGTAGGGCCTCAGTAGGGCAGCTGCCCAAAAATACAAGCACTGGTTTTCTTAAAACTTCCAATGAAATACAGTTCATAAGAGTGGCTAATAGGGAACATTACAGCAAAAGAAGGTACATTGGAGGCTTTTATTATTTTTTTACTCTGATGAGTCTGATAATCTGATACTCATCTGAATCAGATTGAGATTCAAGCTAGTTTCACTGTCAATGTTTTGCCAAAGTAATTTTGGGATTGCAGTTTTATGAAGATGTTTAGAAATCTCTGTTAAAAGTCCTGAGCCTCACATTCAGAGTTGCCACATTCACCGGAGTTGGAAAATTGGGTGATACTATAACATAAGTATTGGATTAGACTGGAAGATGTTCTTCCACATGCAAAGGTGTCTTCCACTCCTACAAGGATTTTTTATACCTCATACTCGAGTATTGTGAAAGAAAAGTGAAACTAAATTTGATAGCCTTCCACTTGTGCAAGCATGAGAACTGCTGTTGTTTTTCCTTCATATAGCAGCTCACAAACTATGGTAGCATGTCCACAATCTTGCCCCACAAAGTGTTTGTAGCTGTTTTACTTCTGCCTATTTGTCTTGGGATCCCAGCCCTGTATTTGCAGTGTGGATGTGACACATGAACACATTTAATGGTACTCTGAGCATAAGGAAATGTGATGCTGTCCTGATTATTGTGGCTCATAGTTGCTATCTTTTTCCTATCCCCAAGAATTTGCCTTGCATGTCAGGTAAAAACTGCTCAGTGTATTACTCAAATGCAGATGGCTTTGTGCTGATTTAAGCATTTATTGTTTTGTGTCATCTCCTGTGATTGTGTTTAATAAGATGTTTTTTGTGTATTAATCCCAGGCAGTACACTGTCCGTTATAGAGAGAAAGGGGAATCAGCAAGGTGGGATTACAAACATGTATCCAACAGGCGGGTGTTGGTGGATAAACTGATTCCAGACACCATGTATGAATTTGCAGTTCGAATCTCACAGGGAGAAAAAGAAGGCAAGTGGAGTACCTCAGTTTACCAAAGAACCCCAGAAGCAGGTATGTCTTCTATTTAGTAGTGTGACTTATTTGATATGTGTTGGAACTACAGCTAGAGTTGCTTCACGCAGGAACGTACTTCACTCAGCATCTCATCACTCAGTGACTCAGTGCTTGATTGCTTACTCAGCTAAGCAAATGGTAAATGCTTCCATTGAAAAGAATTGTATTTGACAGCCAAAGATGTTATGCTAAATGTGCACCTGGAGCCCAGATGAAATCTATGCATTTAGCTCTCTTCTCCCCCTCCAATATTATCTAATGGAACTTATGTGATATCACAGTAGTTGTTCCACCACTGCTCTCCATGCCAGATCATTAGTTATTCCGTATGTTCTGGACAAGGTAGATATGATAAGCAGTTGCCTTTCTTTTAAAGTAATATGTCCAATGTGGGAATGTCATGGCAAGAGCAAGTTCCAACGGACATCACAGATGAGGGATGGCTAAGTGCATGCTTGTGAGTTTAGGTAGAAAGTCTACATTTAAAGTAATTGGAGGTCTCTTGAATGTTCATCTCATAATGATTGATCTGTGTTGGCTTTTTCACTCACAAAACTTTGGAAAGGAGATTGTTCTGTTTCCTGGAACCTTTGATTCATTTCTCAACTGTCTGTACAAGTGGGAAGGCTATTTAAAATATAGTTTGGCAGCTGTACTTTTTGGGCTGTATTTTTAACCTGTTGGGTTTTTTTTTAATATACTGGCCTGCTGAACAATTGCTTTCATTGTGCCCCTTAGATGTTTTCAAATGGTTTCATGTTGTGCCAGCCTCCTTTTAATTGAATTTCTCTTAAGTAAATATGTCTGGTTGATTCTATCATTCTTCACAGAAGCCACAACTTTCATTTTCGCATACCTCCTGTTATTGATGGAACAGTATGTATTTGCAATGGACGCCTTAGGTTGACCTTCATTAAAAGGTCAGGTTGAAAAGTGGTGGAATGTAAATATTGGAAGACACAAAAACCCTGTATCATCCATTTCTTAGTTACAATTTTTCTCTTTTTGTTCTGTTGTTTATTTCACAGCTCCTTCCAGTGCACCAGAAAACCTGAATGTCTGGCCAATAAAAGGCGAAACCCCATCTGTTGCTGCTACCTGGGATGCTCTTCCAGAGGGTGAAGGAAGAGTGAAAGGTAAGTTGTAGTAACTCTGTGTGTATAAAACAGATTATAGGAGCTAAGATCCAGACCAGATCTTTTGATATGCTGAGCAAAAAATTGTGACAAAAGAAAAATAATCTGTAAACCTGACATGAATCAGCAGCTAGAATCGAGTCCCTTTTGAGGCTTTTAAGTCTACTGCTAAGCTGTGCACTGCTATCCAGTGGTGTGCTGGCAAACTGAAATGGGTTTGGCTGTTTATGCTGCTTGCTGATGGAACAGTCATATGCTAGAAAGGAACAAAAACTTTTCACTTTCTGTGGTGGTACCCTTGACATCGGAGGCTGAGGGCACATCTATACCAGTATTCTAAATAAACTTAAGAGGCATTCTCTCTTGCTCATGGAATACTGAAGATTGTAGTCTGTAAGGGATCTCTAGGAGAGAATTCCTAGCACTTTGAAAAAACTAGAAATCCTTGGTTTGGTTTGGTTTGGTTTGGTTTGGGGGCTAGAGCTCCTGGATTCTCTCTGTCAGCTTTTGGCTTTATACTTCCTTGACTGTCTGCATGATCTGTAGCAGCTTTCCCCAACCTTGTGCCTTCCAGACATGTTTGGACTGCAACACCCAGAATTCCCAATAAATGGCCCTGCAGGATGGGAATTCTGGGAGTTGCAGTCCAAATGCCTCTGAAGGCAACCAGGTTGGGGAAGGGCATTCTATAGGAATGATCCAGATTCTTTACACCTCACTGCAACAGAAGAAAATGTTATACAAGCAGGAATTAGGGTGTGTATAGAGAATACTGGATAAGAAGAGGATTGGCCAATGCAGGAAATACCTTCCTTCTATCTGTGGGAGGTCAGGTGTGCAGATCAGTTACCACATGGAGAAGAAGGGAGAATTTCCAGGGTAGAAAACCCATTTCTTTTCTAGCCTTCTCCTCCACTCCTAGTCACTTGCATCCTGTCCTCCATACACATGGATTCTGTGCCCTCTTCCTCCATGTGAGGAGGAAAAATCAGGATCATGCAGTCAGTTTTGAATATCCACTCATTTTTAAAGTAAAAATAAGGTGCCAAGCTCCACAATTTTGCATGGAACATTGTATTACATGTATGTTTGAATTTAAAATTTTTGTTCATTGTAGCTGCCAAGTAAATTTCTGACTTAAGAAACTCTGGTTTCTGACTGTGACTTAAGTAGTCATAGAAGAATCCATAAGATCTGTCACAATTTAATCTACAATGAAGCTCTGAGTTGGCTGTCAGTATGAGGCCAATTTTGTCCATTTGCCCACATTTTCCCCTTTATGGAGAACACATGCCCTCTAACAGGTACTGATGTTAAATACCTTGTAAACTTCATCCAAGCGATGGCAGAATAGAATAGGAAAAATATGATCCTAACCTTTCAACTGCCTTCTTTACCAGCACTTTCTTCCTCTTCTCCCAGACTCACAGGCTAAAGTGTCCTGAACACATCTGGCTAAGTTTGAAATGACAGCAGACAAATTATCAGTTGAAAAAGATTACGGCAGTGCTTTTCCTATGGGCTTTCTTTTCCACTCATTCCAACTTAGTATTCAGACTCAGACAATGAGTTTAGATATTCAATTCCTGTGTAGTTTGGAGAAACTAGTGAAAGCCAAGACAGTTAAAATAATTATGATATTAAAATAAATATGCAGTGTAGATACATCTGAGAATATGCTGGGCTTCAGTGTAGCCTTTAACACCAGTAATATTAACTTGATACCTCAGAGGGACACCTCAGATGGCCTGAAGTGTAAGGAGATAATTGACCAGGTCATGTGCATTCACCTTCAGCTTCAATCTGCTAAAGTTTCATTCACACTAACTAGACAAACTGATAAACTGTTCCTGGACTGGCGTATTACATGTTTGAATGATTTCCCAGTGCACAAAGATATGCTGCATGAAGAAAAATCAACCTTCAAAGAGATTTTCTCTCCCTTACAGTTTCTGCTTTCCAGTTTTCTGCATGTAAAGTGTAGTCAGGCGCAATTTTTGTGTTTCTGTAAAATGGTCACCAAACAATTCTTTGGACATGCTTTGACATGCATTTTAACAATTAGCGCTGACAATGCAATGCTAGGTTTTGTGAAAGAGATGTTGTAGTCCTTAAGAGTGGTGGGTAAGGGGAGCATTTTAATGACATAGCACAGATCAAACTTTAGGAGAATCCTAGAAGTAACCCAAACATATGCTATGTTTGAATGTTTCATAAAATTATATTTGCATGTTATTTTGTATCAAATGCCGCATAATCCTTTGCTTACATTGTATTGGCCATATAAGGAGCTATCGCAGTGTTGTTGTGTCTCCATGCTTTTTAGGCAAAGTGTAAGTGTAAGGAGATAATTGACCAGATCACATGCATTGAGACCTGGTCTCAGTGTGCATTGACCTGGCCATGGCGGAGAGTCCACTTTATATCTGTGCCTCACAGTTTTGCCCCAGATTTTGGGAGAGGTGATGCTATCACTGGAGAAGCCATGGTGTGGGCTTTCCCCGCATCACCAGTTGCTTGTTGCCTTACCTCAATGCAGGAAGGAGCAGTGCTGCCCTTGCTTCACTCAAGTAGCTCAGCATAAAAAGGTGGCCTTAATAAATGAAATGAGATGGGCTTCTCCTTCATTAGCCGCTTTGCGAGTAGGGCTGGTTCTCTTCAGCACAGAGATCGTGGTTTGTTTAATCCAGAGTTGCTCATTGTTTGAAGAATTGCAAAATTGGTTAATGTTGTATCCCAAAACTAGGCAATTCTGCCTTAAGCCAACGAGGATCGACACAACAAAGCTGGCATAGAGGCCTGACTCTTATATCCAGCACTATGAATCATCCTTTCTTATACTGGGAATGTTATAGCTCAACTGGCCCTTAGAATCACTGTTACTGAGACGATGTCAACCAGCATGTGGTACCTTAGCAGTTCAACTATGGACTGTGCACTTTTTGGGTATGAGAAACAGCTTATTCCTTCTATATATGTGTATGCAAGAATATTTGATGTCTGATATAGTAATAATAACATAAACTGTGACATACTGATAGAGTCTGGGGTATTCATTTAAATATTGGACACTTGTGTCTTAAAAGGATAGCAAAGTATTTGTTCAACTTTATATATATGTCTTTTATACCCCAGCTGTTACTTTGACGTGCATTGCCAGTGTATTAATTTTAGTAATGCACGTTCTAATTCATCCTACCCATACAGTCTGTCCGCTGGAAACAGGATTGTTTTCAGTTTCCTCCTTCCAACCGTCTGCCAAATCATTTCAGAATACATTCTTTCATACGCCCCCGCTCTCAAGCCCTTTGGAGCAAAGTCCATTTCCTACTCGGGAGACACTACGTCCGCCATGGTGGATGGTCTGCAGCCCGGCGAGCGCTATATTTTCAAAATCCGTGCAGCAAACAGGAGGGGCCAAGGCCCTCAGTCCAAAGCTTTCAGTGTTGCCCTGCCAGCAAGTAAGCACTGAGTCTTTATTCTTCTGTCTATCTAATTCCACGTTGCTATTTCTCACTGTATCCCATTTATAGCCGTGCATTGCCTTGGAGGGGTTTCTTTCTATTTCAAGGATGCTTTGTTATAGGACTGAGCACTTTATTTTAGGGTATGTGCAGGGTCCGTCTCTGGCTGCAGTTGTGGGCAACTGGAGGCTTCAGCCTAATTTCAAAACACCTCTGAAAGTGATCAGATCAGGACTCTGTATCCTGGCTAGGTATGAGGCCTGAGGAAGCAGACTGCACCGTGATGCTCACTGTCAATTTTGGGCCATGCCACACAAGGCAGGAGACAAGGCCTTGGAAAACACACTGTATGAGGCATGCATTTTTCCCCATAAGAAATTATTGTCCCGGCCTAAGATAGCAGGCCTTAAGAAGGCTGGCAGAGCCAGACTGTTTCTTGGCTTTGCCACTTAAGAGATTTCATTCTTAAGTATGAACTGCTTCAGGAACTGACTAAAGAGGTGAGCCTTAGTTTCATATCTTGGGTCTACAGATCACAATTGTATGCCAGGCTTCCTCAACTGGGTTCTGTTCAGATTTGTTGGACAGCAGCTCTTGGTATCTTTCAGCCTGAGGAACTGTTGTCCAACACATCCGGAGGGCACTGTGTTGGGGAAGGCTGTTGTAGGCTCCTATTCTCTCCCCCCACTCCCCCAACATACACATAACATAAAATGCTTGCTTTCTTTAATAATAAATATAGGTACTATTTAAACCTTCCACATATTGGTTAAAACTTAGTCAATGAAGAATTTAAATTCATTTGCTACTGGAAATTCTCTTAAAAGTTCTCTACTGTGATTTTTGTTGACAGATATTCTCTGATGTCTATGTTTAAAGTACAGCGATATTCAACTTTGATGTTTGATTTCACTCTGTGGTACTTGATAATGTTCTGTAGATATCACACAATGACATTTAGTTCCTGAGACCATTTACTAGGTAATATGCAATGGTGTCTAGTTTTCAACAGTACTGAGCAATCGACCACTTATTACATTTCACAAGTTAGTTTAAAAGAGTCCACAAATCTTAAGCACTTACATTTTTGAGCTTAACTTTCATATTCAAAATCCAAATGTATAGTTTCTCATTAAGAATGATCAAATGTTGAATATTTGGGAATACTTGTGAATATTGACAGTGAATATTTTATAATAGTATAATTTAGAGCATATTTTGGGATGGCTGCAAGAATATGTTTCACTGGGCAAGCTTCCTTTCTCTCTCTCACTCTTTTGTACTTTTACAAATTTCTGTGTTAATCTCTCCCCCCTCCCACCCTCTCTTTCTTGTAGCCAGTTCAGAAGAATCAAAGGTTGATCAACAAACAAACACTGAAGATGATTTGGAACCCAAAACATCTGGAAATAAAGTGCCTTCTTCTGTGTCTCTCTCACCATCCCCTTCCTCTGAGCATAGTTCTGGTCTTCCATCCAGTTTTCCTGATGGCAGAGATTCAAAGAATCCTGTTACTGACCTCAAGAATAAACTACCAACTGGTAGTACTGCCCCCACAAAATCCCAGCTATCTTCTAGAAAGGGAGCAGAGCTGAAAGCAGATTCTCATTCCACGGGAGACACCATAGTCCATAGTTCCTCCAAAGAAACACTAACAACACAGCCAAAAACACAGGAGGTTAAGAGCAGTGCTAAGTCCCATTCCCCTATGAAACCTTCTCACACTGTCACTTCCTCAGGTAAAGCACCTCTTAGGGCACGCACACCAGTGAGGACAGGGAAGACAAGCACTGATAAACCAAAGTTGTTATCATCTTCTTCCTCACACACTTCATCTTCCACTCAAAAATATACAGAAAATGAAATGAAGACTCTAAGACAGGACAGGTCTAATCTTCCTTCATCCTCCGAAGTTACTTTAGATAATATGCCAGTTGATAATGAAAGTAATGATCATGTCAGTAAGGTAGAGGAAAAGCCAGCAGTGTTGCCTAAAGGACCAGAAGATAGTCATTCAATTTCACATTCAAGTAAGGAGCCTTCTGTATCTCGGAAGATGGCTCAGAATTCTCCCACCAAATTGCGCACTTCTGCATCAGTTAAGTCTCCTACATCATCCACAGCTATAAATTCTCAAAGTAATTCACGCCATCCCTCTAATAAACTATCTCACCCTGATACTGCTGATACTTACAAGCGCAGAGAAGCAGAAAGAAGAGAGCAAAAGCCAAGTTCCATGCCTTCTCCTCCTCAGAGTGGTTCATCTCCATCTGTGCAAATAAGACCTGTCTCACATTCCAGTCGCCAAGCATTAAGAGATCCAAGAGTAAGCACTTCTGCTGTTTCTGCGGCTGCTACCCATACATTGCCTCACTCACTTGACTCTTCTGCTAAACAAAAACCTGATGGAAGAGGTGATTCCAGTGAAAGTGAAAATAATGAAAGAGAGGATACAGAAAACAGACGGGGGTCGCTATCTTCTAGATTCAGTTCTAGGCCCTCATCAGGTCAGACTGCATCGGAACGCTTTGATTTGTTCAAATATAGATCAGCTCTTATTACCAACAGATTTGCAAACAAAGCCAGTAATGGTCGTGAAACCAGGATGCAACCTCCCAAAAGTCCCTCCTCTACACAGTCCACAAAGGTTCATCCTCAGTCCAGTTCTCATTTAACACCAGGCAGTAGTCAGAGACCTGATTCCAATATGGATAAAGATGAACCAGAAGATGAAGATGAAAATCCTCTACCATCAACTCGTCCCCATGGTTATTCACCATCCTTTTCTAAACAATCTTCTTTAATGGACTATTCGCAGAGGAAGAGTCCTCTGGTTGAATCTAAGATGCATCACAGAGTTGTGCCCACTGACAAATCTAATCCTGCAAACATACAAGAAGAAACCTATAGTAAGGAAAGGGAAGCCACAGGTGCAGATACCTCACTGCAACAGCCTGATGCACACTCTTTAGTATCTGGCCAATCTCCTTCATTAAGTGGGCACATAAGCCATCGTTCTAGTGTATCTCATTGGTTAACCAATGGTCAGAGCTTAAGGTCCAGAAGTTCATCTCCATCAACTGATTCTGTATCAAGGTCATCTGTGGAAAAATCATCTTCTCTACGGTCTCCTGCTTCACGGTATCAACCCGATGATCTTGAGAGCAAAGATACATCTAAGACAAAACAAACTTTATCTCAGTCTAAAAAAGCATTAATAGGAAGTTCTCATGCATTATCTCATAAAACTCTCCATCCGGAGACCAGCCATTCTTCAAAACCAGTGACTGATCAGTCACAACATCAACCCTCCTTCAATTCAAGAAGCCACCTTACACTGACATCCCTCCAAAGCAGTGAAAAATTAGGGGATAAAGATGACAATTTGGAGGAAAACTATTACAAAGGGTCACATGATAAAGAGGAAGAGAGGAATCTTCATTCAATACATACCAAAGAAGCCTCTGCATCTAGAAGAATATCTACATCTTTGCCTCAGGGAAATACTGGTTCTCTCTCAAAGCATTCTCATTCTCAGACTAGTGAATTTGGTGAAAGGTCTCCAACTCAGCGTGAGTCTTTAACTTCCTCCTCTACCTCTTCAAAAGATGTAGTCAGAGAGCATCAATACTCTAGAGAAGGTTCTTCATCTTCAAAATCATCCTCCACTTCTCTGAGACAAACTCATCCTTCAGTACCCCGGTATTCATCTGGCTCAAGAATGCCTATTAGGACAGCATCCCAGACAGACAAAAAATATGGACTTGCCCAGCCAATCCCAACTAAAGTGGAACTTGCTCCAAAGACCTCTTCCTCTAAAACACATCAGTCACTTTCAAGCAGTGATGATGATGATTATGAAAACTATGATCAGCCAGAGACAGAGGAAAACCCCACGTCATCTTCAGCAGCAAGATGGCAATCTTCCTTGATTTCTAGAGGCAGTAAAAAAATAAATAATAATGTTGCTAAGGACAGGAGTAAATCACCAAGTCCTGTTTTGCCTCACAAAACAAAAAATGTTGATGAGGAGGAATACAAGCAGCAGCAGCAGGAGGAAGAGGAACGTCTCACTTCCAAAACCTCAATCACTGCACCTTTCAGTAGATCTTTAACATCCAGACCTTCTCAGTCTCCCAACAAGCTGAATGGCCTGCCTAAAATAAACAGGGCTTCATCGCGTGCCTCCGGATCTACTTCTGTATCTTCTCAGCTTCATCCCACTCATTCTGCTTCTCCCACACGTTCATCCACCTCTCCCTCAGTGTCCCCCAACCAACGAATTCAACATTCAAGATTATTAAACCCTTCTCAACGACAGCATCTTAGGTTTCCTCATAGACAAGGTAATGTCTTACATTTATTAATATGTATTATCTGGATGTTCTGTCCACCCTAGCTGATTTATTGAAAGTTCTCAGATTTTGTGCTGTGAGGTCCCCATCACTAGAAATTGGATTGTTCTGGAACCATCTGTCAATTCTATTACTTCGCTAAGTATTGCATGCTGCTTTAATTCCTTGCATCATCCCTTCTCCCTGATCTTAAGTGCCCACAGCTGTCTCCCATTTCTCTCATAATGCCTCACTCATGAGTCCTAATTAGTCTAAGAATCACTGAAGAATGAACATAATACTAGATAGCTGCGAACAATTAGTGAGTAGTTATTTGGTAATTTCTTTAAACCTCTCAATCAGTGAATAATTTCAGAGGTTAATAGAACATATAAACCCTCCATGGGGCCCACCGTGTTGTGAGCTCTCTCTGACAATCACCAGCCTCATGACATTGCTCTTGCAAAATGCTCTTTCTTGTTTCAAATTGTAAATAATCCAGATGAGCCTCTGAGCATGCACAAAATAGTTTGTTGAACCCTGCCGAGCAATTACTTCCCAAGACTCTGCTTATGAGCTCATTTGTGTCCCAGCCCTCTGAGAGGGGTGCTATGGAAGTGAACACACCTCTTTTCCATGCGCTTCTCATCCAGTTGAGCTTCTTGACTTTGTTGATGCCTGGCCGCAGCAGCCAGCTCTGGAGGGGTGGATCTCTGTTTGAGAATTCCCCAGCCTCAGCAGCCCATCCCACTAGCTATATCTCCACACTGTTCCCAGGATTTGTCTGGTCTGCCTTGGCATCTGCCCTTGAGCTAATCCCCCCCACCTCTAACCCCTGCTGTATTCTAAGACCCTGAACAAAGTCCTGCTCCTCAGTCCTATTGAAATTGTCATCTTCTGAATCAGGAAAAGTGGTGTGACTAGTCCCACACAGAACTCTTGCCCATGTCCACCATCACACTTGCTCTCAAGTGTGATGCTCTGCTTGTGCAACCGGAACTTCTGCTTCAGATATTAATCCCAGAAAGAAGAGATTAAATACTTATTTCCAGAAGGTCCCAGGTTTTTTCTCCAAGCTGTGCTAATCTCCCCGTTCTAGAAATGAGCTGAAGATCTGCTTACTTTCTACTCTTCTAGAGTGGATCCTGCTAGTACATGCACAGTGTTGGATAATGCTCATTTTGTACAAATGTGCATAACATATGACTTGTGGACCAATCTAGTTTAATCAGTATTGCCAAAGCATCACATAACATGCATTGCATCGTATTACAAATATATAGACTATTTAATGTTGCAAACTAACACTAAAGTTTTACTAAATGGACAATATGATGAATCCTGCCTCCTTTGTGCAATGTATGTTTCAGGTAATGGTGGCCGACCCAATTTAACAACAAAACCAGATCTAAATAATAAAATAGCTCCTGATAATGGAAAACGAAATGGACAGAAAATAATAAACGGTCCACAAGGAATAAAGTGGGTAGGGTCAACTTATTTGAAAATATAGAATACTTGTAAGATTTAATTTTATATTCTTTCATGTTGGAGAGCACTTCAATCGACATGTTGCTTTTAGATTGTAGATCTTGACCGAGGGCTGGTGCTGAACGCTGAAGGAAGGCACCTCCAAGATTCACAAGGGAAGCCTCTCAGAGTAAAATTAGGAGGAGATGGCCGTACTATTGTTGGTAGGTTGTATGTTTTGCATTTTTATGTACTGTTTTATTTCATTGTTTAACCACCCACAGAACTCTTTGTTAATAGGAATTCCCAAAATGCTGTACATAAGTCATCATAATCAAAACCAGCTGCAACTTTGATGGGGGGGCAGGGGGCAGGGGCAGCCTGTAGGGTCTCAGAGCTGGGACTCCAAAGATTCTTATGGCCCCCCAGATGATGCTCTGAGACGATGCCTAGAAGCAAGACTCCCCTGTATGATTACTCCGCTATTGCATCTCTCCAGACAAGAAGCTTTCAGCAATATTCAGTGGAGCCATACCTTCTCCTCCTATTCTGTTATATTCGCAAGAATGCCTTTTTGCACAATGAGACTTCTAAAGATAACTGCCAAAACAAATGGAAACACTAGTTCCCAATCAGGACCTGTCAGTGGAATTGCTTTCTGTGAGTTTAGCTGGTCTGCCCTATTCAGGAAACTAGTGTTTCCACTCATTTTGGATTCTTTTTAGAAGGGCCAAAAGAAATGTTAAATGTTTCTGGGTTTTGTTGGCTAAAATTCTGTCTAGGTCAAATGAATATATTTAGAGGTGGTGGTAAAAAATATTTTGGTGGAAGCAAGGATTTTGTTCTCATACTTAACAGACTTGGAAGTCAGATTTTGGAAATGCTCCTTAAAGAAGCTGTACTTACCTTGAAGGTGGAAAGAACCCCTACAATCTACTGGCCTTGTAATCATGAAAGTGTATGCTCAGTCCATCCCACTCTTTTTGGCATAGTACTTCTGAGTTCCTGAAAGAATATCTTGTGATATGAATTGTATTTGAAATAAGATTCCTTCTTGATGTGATCTTTCAGATTCCAAAGGAGCTCCAGTAGTAAGTCCAGATGGGTTGCCTTTGTTTGGACATGGAAGATTTAGCAAGCCTGTAGCAAATGCACAAGATAAACCAATCATAAGTCTTGGAGGGAAACCACTGATAGGCCTTGAAATGATCAAAAAAACAACCACTCCTCCCACAACAACAACAACAACAACTACTACTACTACTACTACTACAACGACTACTACTGCTGCCACTACAACTACCACACCTGAACCAACAACTACTGAGCCACCAACAGAGAAACCATTGCCTACCTGCCCCCCTGGCACGTATGCAGAGTACGACGAAGAGGGAAATATTGCATTAGGCCTTGATGGTTTACCTGAGTGCAATTCTGAAGGTACCATCTTTTATGCTAGCTAACACCAGTGGTAACTTGCTGTTCATCAACAGATACCAAGTTGTGCCTTGGGGGGAAAAGCCTTTGTGTTTCAATAAATATGTCTAGTTACAGTGCAGAAAAAGCAGGTAAGAGTCAGGTTTACAGATGCCTTAAATTAATTCTGGTCATGGAGAAAGCAACAAGTTAAGGCATGCCCTTATTCTTTCACACCTGTACATGGTTTATGTTGTAATGGTGAACTGTTGGATTGTTCAAGTTTGCTAAAGCAGGCAAGTGTAGATTTTAAAGCATGAATTTTGTATGTCATTCTTTAAAATCAGGAACTATTAACTATGAAAAACCTAATTTCTATGTTAAATAACATATTTGGATTTTTTTAATACTGTGTGTATAGAAATGGCACACAAGCCTACTAATACTCAATGAAAAAAAGACTTGGTCCTACATATTGCATTCATGATACGGTGAGCACTTAAAATATCTAGATGGTTACTATCATCATAATGCATGATGGCATTCCAAAAATATTGCTCCTTGATCTAACATGGGATGGATGCAATCCACTAGTTACCAAGTGGCAAGTTTATCACAGTGTTTATGCAGCAATTTACCTAGTGATAATGTGAATGTTTTCCTGCATGTGGAGGTGAGGTAAGATTTTATGGTAAGACAACTGACTTACCAAGTGATTATATCTTAAGTCAGCACTTTCTAAATGGAAATCATTATGGATTTCCTTGGTTAACCATTGCAGTGGTCAGATGTTACAACTTTTCTTATATACACTGTCAGGATACTAAATGTATGTGATCTTGTCACTGTATTGTGTCATTTCTAAATTTAATGCCTTCACCATGGAATACTGCTTTGTGAAATAGCTCCCAGCAAGATGATACAATACTTTCAAACATTACCTTCAGAAATACCCACTAAATGGATTTAGTATCAAGTAATGAGTGAAATCAGAGTGAAGAAAAGGCTGGGATGACAAGACTGGGCATAAATTTCACTAAGAAAAGCTAGCAGGAAATGAAGAGTGTTGTCCTCTTTTCAAAATTATACAGGTGAGTAAGCTGAGTTTTCAGTTAATCAACTTTTCTGAACAGAATTACTATTGTTCATTAACATTATTGGTCAAGGTCCAATGAACCTATTTCTGCATGTACTATCGCTTTTCCTGCATTTTTTTCAAGGTGCTCCCCCTCAGTTCTGCATTGCAATTTGCATTTGAAACTTCCCAGTTGGATTCTCCATGTAGTCTGCGTGATTCAGTGGAGGTTTCTTAGACAGCACCAGGAAAAGTGTCTGGTTGCAGACATAGATCTCCTTATTATGCATATTCGTATTGGCAGTAGTAGTGGTAGAAATACTGTAACACTGCTTTTAAGTAGCAGCTGATGACATTTGGCTCTAAACATGAAGAACAAAAAAAGACCATGTTTAGTGCAATGTACATGGGAAAGACATTCTAACTGAAGTCTGCTGTGCCTGTATGTCTCTTCTCTCTCACCAGTGGCTTTGTGAGAGCTCCCAGGCAAACATAGTTCTCCATTATCAGTTAGGTGCCTTGCACAAGTATATCATCGTTGGAAGCCGCTCTGGACTTGTGTGTGTGTGTGTGTGTGTGTGTGTGTGTGTGTGTGTGAGAGAGAGAGAGAGAGAGAGAGAGAGAGAGAGAGAGAGAGAGAGAGAGAGAGAGAGAAGACAAACACAGATGTGAATAGAGCTATCCTTTAAAGCTAAATAAATTAATCCATACTTGGAGATGCCTTAGGGTACCTGTGTGCTATCTGCATAGGTAATATTTTGAACGTTGATCTTACTTCCCTTTTTTCCCCAGTGACCACTTCTCTTCTCCAGCTGCTCTGCCTTAGCCTTGGTCTTCACACAATATCATTGCTGGAATCAAGAAGATCTGTAGAGGGGGTGATGTGGTACATTAAAACAGCTGTGCCTCTTCAAAAGTTCAAGATTTTCAGAGGGAAGAATGGATGGACAGGATGTTGCCTGTTTTGTTACTTATGCACTGAAATGCCTGAGTAATAGTAACTCCACCTTGAGTGCCTTGGAGGATAAATGGATGAGCAACACTGAACTCTGCTGACAAAAAAAGCCTGTGGGACAGAGAGAACTTTGCAAGAATGTAATGTGGCAACCACTGTGTGACATCCATAGATGGATAACAGCTTTACTTTACACGTGTTGTTACCAAAACCAGTAAATATGCACTTACCCAGAATGTTCCAGAACATTTTCTCATGGTGGAAAAACATAGTGGCATATTCAATGAAATGCACTGTTATTTCCCAGGAATCCAATAGATTGACTGTTTGTAAAGAGGCGCAAGAAAATGTGGTGTGAAAAAATGCTGCTGTGGGTTCTACTAACCCTTTGGACCAATTTCCTCCTCAGGATTTATAAAAATGAGTTTACCAGATATTGTTTGGTTTACAGTCAAAGAATACAAGACTAGCCCAAGCTTATGTGGCACTGAAACTTCAGGCAGCTCAACTTCTTTTGAAGAACTACAGTCAACAAAGCCATTAAAAGCCACTTTTATAACTGCTGCTATCACATTACTGGAAAATATAGGCCTATAAACATGAGGAACAGTAATAAACTTGAACACATTTAGAGGACAATCCTTCCATATTTTCTGCATATCTGAGCCTCAATAATATCTTGAGCTGTGTTGTTTTTTAAAAATAGCTGAGTAAAGCTAATGTTTTTGTGAAGTAATTGTATTCAGGATTCTTTGAATTAATGCTTAGTAGATCCTCTGGATAGATGGATGCAAAATCAGTGGACAGATACCAAACGAAAGTTATATGATTAATATGATCTTAAGATAAAATCTGGCAACAGTTTCGTAGAAGAATGAACCATTTTTCTCTCTCTTGCACACATGCATGTGCACATACTTGGTTTGCTATGGCATGGAAGCTACAATTACTTTATACAAGTGCTTTTTAAAGTATTACAATAAGGTCAAAACCAAAGCACTGATGATACTGGTAGTGCTCAGAAATTATGCTTCTGTTCAGGTTTTGTTTACTTCTTTTCAAGTGCTGCTGAAAGTAGAGTTTGATCGGCTGGACACTTTGTGTTACCATGAATCAGATTAAGGCTAGTATAATTCTAGCAGTTGCCAAAGTCATCTGTTTTATGAAGAGCTGCCATAAATAGTAAATATGAGGCTTTTAGTCTGAAATATGATAAACTTGGATAGAAAAGTACATGAGATACATTATAACATCATTATCATCAGATGTATAAATGTGTTTTATACAACTGTACTGATTACAAAACAGTATATATAAAGTTTTAAATCAGTGCATATACTTAACAATAATCTGTATAAAAGTCAGCTTCCAATGTTTCATTACTCTCCAATATGCCTGAGGGGTAGAATATGAAATGAGGCTATGCAGGTAGCAGCAGGTTTGATCATTAATAAGTCATTGAGGCAAAGAACACCCACATTCCCAGGGTTTTGCCCTTCTACTCTTGCCCATGTTAATCAATAGCTGTAATTTAATTCCTCTGGGGATAATAAAGCACTGAACTTAAGGCACAGTTATAGTAGGGGCCAAATCTGGGGCCGAGCTGAAATGCCTTCCTTATTTCATTGCCCCACTTTCCAGTAACTAAATGGAGGGTTTCATTTTGGCAATTTTTCAATTGTGGGATAAAATGAGTGAACAATGGAGCATGGTTATCGGTAGCTGTGGAAGTTAGTAGCCTGTAATTCATCCAATTCTGATTTCCAGATTTTGTTTTGAGTGCTCCATGTGCACAATGCATTGCAGTGTTTAGTTCATGTTGTTCTTTCAATGTTACAGGTTACCAAGGCATTGTTTTAATTCATGTATATATGAGCTGGAGTCTATTTAAAAAGAAAAGATTCAAAAGAATGCAGCCATATGTGGATGCCAGTTCTGAAATTAAGTTCAAGTATTTTTAAATTAACCTTGAGGCAAAATACAAGACAGAGCCAGCTCATGGAAAAATAATGGAACAGTACAGTGGTTCATCTGTGTGCGTATGTATGTGAGTTGCAATGAATGTGTGTTTGTGTAGTGCTAAATGTGTGCTGATACGATTACATATGAGAATGTATATGTATGCCTATCAATATGACTTCAAAGCCAGTATCATCCATGCTACTATATTCCAAATGACTATGTATAGGTGTGAAAACTGGACAGTGAAGAAAGTTAATGCATTCACAATATGATGCTGGAGGGGAGCATTGTGAATACCCTGGAATGACAGAAAGATGAACAAGTGGGTCTTAGATCAAATCAAGTTAGAGCTTTCCCTAGAAGCAAAAATGACAAAACTGAAGCTGTCGTACTTTGGGCACATCATGAGATGGCAAAACTCCCTGGAGAAGGCAGCCAGGGAAAGTTGAAGGCAGAAGAAGAAAAGGAAGGCCAAATATGAGAAGGATTGATTCCATAAAGGAAGCCATAACTTTGTACTTACAAAAGCTGTCATGGATTTTGGAGGGCTTTCGTTCATAGGGCCAGCATAAGTTGGAGATAACTTGATAGCACATAACAACAAATCCATATGCCTTCCAAATGTTGCTCCTTATTTGACCCATATGATAGACATTGGTTAAACATTTTCTTTGATAACTGATATGGCATACTTTAGAAGTTTACCAATATGTATGTGCATTTTTTAAAATAACACTTCCCCAGGCATTCAGATTGTTACTTAAACCCCCCTACGTACAAAGGCAGGTGTAAAATATGGAATGGCTATTGTTGTCTAAATGCTGGGAACAATAGATGGCAAAAGAAGAAGGGGACGGCAGAGGATGAGGTGGCTAGATGGAGTCACTGAAGCAGTTGGTGTGAGCTTGAGTGGACTCCGGGGGATGGTGGAGGACAGGAAGGCCTGGAGGAAGGTTGTCCATGGGGTCGCGATGGGTCGGACACGACTTCACGACTAACAACAACATTGTTGTCTAACTCGTTACATGGGTAATTAGCTTTAAATGGTTGCTTCGGAATTTGCTGATCTAGTTATAGGGCAAAGGGAACTTCGTTTCATTTTTTTAATGTCTTCTTCCTTCCGTAGGGACATTCTCAGGGCTTGATGCAGATGTGGCAGGAACTACAGAATCATATGTGATATATGATGAAGGTACTGACAGATGCAAAAGTCCTTTTCTGAGGTCTGTTGGGTTGCTTTTCTTTCTTATCTTTTCCAGAAATGCATTCTTGGGAATATGCTGCTAGCCTTCATCACAGATAAGGTACCTCCATCCTACCCACCAGATTTGGCACACCAGCTCTCTTCATCTGAGGAAGGCCTCAGACATGGCCCCCTTCCTGAAACTCTGCCCAAGTCAGGGAAGGGTGACTGATTCCTGATTGAACTGTGGGTTCTGCACGTCTGGAAAAAAAATTCAGATGTGGATTTGATACTCTGTTCTTGCTATTTTCAGCCTCAAAGTAGAAATTATGGTGGCCGCTTCATATGCGTTGGGACCTTCTGTTCAAAGTGACTAAATTAACGGATGGACTGACAAGTCCATGTATTTATTATTACGAATATTTGTTAGATTTATATACATCTTACCACACACACACACGTACGTATGTATATATTTAAAAGCTTGATATTGAACTATCATGGGTTACTAGAATCCCACTCGTCAAGTGCTTTTGTTCTCCAATACTTCACGTATCGGAACTTAGCTGTGAAAGGAGGTCCCAGGAAAGACAAACTGCCAGGAAAGTAAGCCACAGTTTGCAAGGAGAAAGGCATTTAGCACTGCTGGCTGGCATGCCCTTTTGCTGTTAAAATTTGACACACGTGCTCTTTCGGCATAAGTGGGTGCACATACAAGTGTAAAGAATAGGTATTCCAGGGACTGTGCTCCTTCTCTCACTGAATATTCTTTACCACATTTTGGGTTAGGAAGTGCTTCCAGATGGAGGGCTCCTAGTGCTACTTCTCAGAATGCATTGTGGTTCCATCTTTTTTCCTTACCAGATATTCCATGTTAAGAAGTCAGGAAAGGGCAGTGGGAAGCACAGGAGGCTTCCAAGTTGAACACAATTACTTCTGGGACCCATTTCAAAATTCTGTGAATGGGTTAAGCAATTAAAACAGCCTCAAAGTAAAAAGCTGAAGCAATAGGAGAAAGAAAACAAAACATTATCATAGTAATATTGCCAATAAAAACAAATCACCACAAATTAAAACCATCCCAGTAGCCAGACACAAGTTGAGCAACCCAAGCAGAATATCAGCCAAATTCCCAAAACCTAGTAAAACAAGACAATCTGTGTATGACACCTGAATGAAAATAAAGAAGGTGCCAAGTGGGTCTCTCATGGGAAGATGCTTTCCAGATGGGTTTTCCACAGTCACAGAAAATGCCCTGTCTCTAATAGTCAGTCTCCCAACCTCTACAGGCAAGGAGGCTCCTATGTTTGTTTCAGCAGCAGAGCAAGTTCAAATGAGAGCAGGTAGCCCTTGATGCAGGTCCAGCTCCAGGTTTTGGGGGGCTTTGCAAACTGGCTTTGGTGTGCCACGCTTACTAGTTGGCAGCCAGGATTCCAGTGCTAAGTGGAGCTCTGTCCTGTGCAAAATTCTCTAGTGCCACTACCTTAATTTTGCCAGCTTCATATCTGAGATGAATTAATTGTGATTGGGACCAGTGAATTAAGGTGTAGTTTACATCATGGCCAGGCCATCCCTCCAGTTCTTTACCACTACCCGTGATGACAACTAGGGTCACAGCATTTACCTGGATGTGCTGTACCCTGGCTTCCAGCCTGCCTTCACGTACCTGATTTCATGCTGTCTATCCCGACTGTTCCATCATTCACTGTTGCATTACATTTATACCCTGCCGTTCCTCCCCTTGCAATAACCCTGAGCCAGCTTGCATGTTTTCCCTCCTCTCCTTTTTATCCTGTTGTGAGCACAACAAACCTGTGAGGTTGGCTAGGCTGAGAGTCAGTGACAGGCCTGAAGTCTAGCACTCAACACCATATTAGTTCTAGATTGCCTCATGAGTAACATAGCTATCATTTTCTAGCAGCTATCCCTTGTCCAGCTAATCTAGAACTAGGAGCTGGCCATTTGATCATGTACTGTCAAACTCAGCAAAGCTGTCCGAGATATTTGGCCTTTTGATCATTTTCATGTACTGGAGACCTGCACCCCAGTTTGCTTGAATAGTTTTTAGCAACAAAGTGAGCACTCGTTTTCACATTGGGAGAACAACAAAGATCCTACTCTGCACCTGCCCAAAGCCCACACTTTAGTTGGGCCCCACTAATGAGATGCTCATGAACTCCCTCTTTTCCATTATTGCAACCTGCTAGTTGCCTTGCCTTGCCTCTACTCTGGCTCAGGCAGAGCTGGTGGTGAGAAGGAGCAGGTGATGCCACTGCCCACTTAATTCCTGGCTTTCACCTGTCAAACAAGCAAGTGCTAACAATGATCACAACGAAAGGGCAGGGACAGAGACAGCTGGTATGACATAGTGTTGAATAGGGGCTTGAGAGATCAGGGTTCTAATCCCCACCCAGCCATGAAGCTCACTTGGATGACTTTGGACCTAGCAACATGTGAGGAATCCATTGAATTGTCTCAGATTGGTTCCCTGGACTCTGGCCCAGTTTCTCCCTGCCCCAAGTCTAACCCATGCAGAGGATCCACATGGGTGTCCAGGAGGAAGCAAGTTCAACTGCTGTATATTACATTATAGATGCAGAGGTATAGCTAGCAAGGCTGGCTTGTGCCCCTGCTGCCTGCTCACCTGCCGTGCAAGCGGAGTGGTTTTTCTGCGTGTGTGATGTGGGGGCTTTGCCTACATGCTACATGTGATGTATAAGCCAGTTTATTTGCACATTTAGTGGGAGAATGGGTCTGAAACTCAGCACAAAGAAGAGGTCTGCTACCATTCCCAAGTCTTTCAGGTCTTGATCTCAGTTTGGCTTGCTTCCAATGCCGGGGCTGCATGTGGGAAATAAGTCCAGCAAGTGCAAGGGAGCTAGATTCCAGGCAGATCTACACAACGCTATTTGGGTCTAACACAGCCTAACCTACCTCACTGGGCTGTTGTTGTGAGGATAAAATGGGGTGGAGGAGGACTGTGCATGACACCTTGGGTTCCTCACAAGAGCAGGAAAGGCAGGATATATATGTAACTATTATTACATAATCACTGTTATAGTGATAATGGTGATGAGAAGATGGACTTACTGAGGGAAGGGTGTCCCTTGGGGGTGTCTTGCTCAAAAACCTAGAGCTCGCATTGCTGTCGAGTGCTTTGTCTAATGGCAAATCTAGCTTTGGCCTGCTGAGATGGACTGTAGCTTCATTTCCAATCACTGTACTCAAGAATAGGGTGCAAAGAGTTGAGGGAGAATTCAGCAAATAGCTGTTCTGCTCCTTGGGTGGCCCTAGAATGAGTCCGAGCACCCTCAAAACTCTACCATTTGACATACACCATCTTAATTAGGCTTAATGTTCTTAATCTCCTCTCTCTGTCTAGATTATGAGCTTTTTGAAACCACTTTACCTCCCACCACCACCACCACCACCACCACCACAGCATCCACCACAGAAGCACTCTCTGAAACCACCTTTCCAGAATTCAGTGTTTCAGGATCAGACCCTCTGTCAGAATATGATGCTGCTGGAAAGAAGCGGTTTACTGGTAAGTTTGTAGCTTGCTTCTTCTGAGCAGCCAAGATATATAGCCAAGACTAAATGCAGGTGATGTGCAATGTGTCACTGCCAACCATGTCAAGTTTTGTTGTCTATTAGTAACTGCACCTCACCTGAGTTTGATCAGGACCACCATGTGTGGGGTGGGATCTTTCAGTTGCTACCTGTACTGCAGGGGGCAGCTTCAACAAAGGGAAGCTTGTGGCTAAAAAGGGAAGGGTAAAACTAGGGATGATGAAGCAATCTGCAGCAGACTCAAATGAGTTTGAACTTTAAGAAACTGCTCTGTGGAATCTGCAGCAGTCTGGTTTTGTATGGATTCTGTTGACCTGTGATCCTTTAAAAAAAACATACTCATGTTATTTTATGCAACTTAATTGTAGAAAATATGTAAAAAATTTGTATGAAATCCAATTGTGTTAAGGACCTGGCTTGGAGCAAAAGGCACCTGTAATCTGCAGTGTATGGATGGAGTTGATTTTACAGCAGTTGTGCATTCATAGGTGAAACCTCCCCTCTCTCTGTGCTGTGATTATGATGAAAATAGGCTCTCTGCCTGTGTGTGCATGCACATGTGCGTGCTTACTATTAAATAGATGAAAAGTCCTGACTTTGTTTGGCAGTGACATATCTAGTCTCATGGAGAAGTAGGCCCTAATTCCTCACAATATTGTAAATATACCATTCCAGATAAGAGCAAAAGTTTATCCACATATGACTGCATGTAGCTACTTTCTCTTGCCTGAATGGAGTCTAAATACATGATAAAGAAAATGCCTGTGTGATATACTTTAACTACACAAGTGCTGTCGAGCATGTGCAAGACATGTGGTGGGTGCAGAAGCATCAGAAGGTCCACCTGTGATCACACCAGTATCTGGGGAAATGTCTCCGCATGTCACCAATTGACTCATTGTTTCCTCCATGTGATCCTGGACAGACCAAGTGCTCATGGAGGATTGAGTAGAGTAGATTTGGTGGCAAGCTCATGTTACTTGAGCTGTGTTTCAGAATGGCTGGCTGATAAACTATAATTCTTGTATATTCTTGAACAGCTTGTCATCAAAAATAACTTATCTGGCGCTAAGATCTGTAAGCTGCAATATGTTGGCATGTTTAGCCCTGTCCCTTTTGTCTCAGCCCACACTCCTTTTTCCTTTGGCTCTGCTTACAACTGGAATGCAGCTGCAGAAAGCTCCTCTGAAATGGAAATCAGTCGCTAGGCTGAAAGAGGCGCAACCTCCCTGTCCCAACCAAAGGGTGGTGGGGAATTAGAAAGAGGAAGCTTCTGGGAAGGCACCCAGGGATTGCTCTCTTTCCTTCTCATCTTTATCATTCCCTCTCATTTCCTTGGAAAACAGCCCATGGAAGGGGTTGCTGTCCTAGGAGTGCCCAGCTGAGCAATCTGCCTTCAGCTGTCCACCTACTGAGATTGTGATTGTGGCAATTTACAAATGAATTGACCAGCAGCAAGCCTCTCCTCTGGTGTGCTGTTTCTAGAAGTGTTATGGGGGGGGGGGGGTGTTGAAGTGTTGCTCCTGCCCACACTGATGACAGATAGTACGCAGCCCCTGTTTATTCTCAGTGGCGTTGACTGATGAAAGCTCTGTTGGGGGGATGATGTAAAATGCTACCCCCGTCCTTAGATGTCACTTGGCACAGTTAACTATCTAATAATAATAATGACCCCATAAAGTCCTTTTAGTCTAGACAAGACTTTGACTAAATGTTCAAGCACTTTCTGTCAAGTGGTTGATTGGTCCGCCTGTCCAGTCACTGACAGTATTTCTCAGACATTTGGGAACAGAAAGGACTTGGAGTGTCTAAAGATAAATAAATGACATATACTGGAAAATAACTTCCCAGAGGGATCAAATCTAGCAAGATAAACTACAAACATTGTTCTTATAAACACTTCATAGCTTGGTGGGGAAAGGGGGAAAATTATCCTTCTAATAAAGTCTGTAAACTAGTTGAATAAACATTTCTGGAGACTAGCAGTAAAAGCATCTTTCAACTTGAAGATGACCTTCAAGATAATAAATTTGTCCACTAGTACATGAGCTATGTTTGAGGGAACTTCTTATCACTATAAAAATTATATGATAACCAGAATCATGCCTGATATTCATCCATTAATCCGCTGAGGATGAATATTGTGTTTTGCGAGTGTAAAAATGGTCCCCCCTCCCCTCAGTACTGATTACTTGCAACCATTATTTGAGTTTCTCTTTAAATCTTCAGTTTCTCTTTCCTTTTGTAATCTCAGCAATCCATGAGCACCATGACATCAATGAATGCACATAGGGCTGTGCCGGTACTCCCTCGATAGGTCATATGGTGATCCTAGCCAAAGAAGTGTGTTAGTGTAGAAAGATGAGAGTGTGATGTAGAGGTTAAGAGTGTGGGACTGGGATTCAGGTGAAGTGGGTTCTAATCCCCACTCAGCCATGGAGCTCTCTGGGCGAGAGAGTTACGGACTCTCAGCCCAGCCTACCTCACAAGATTGTTGACAGGATAAGATTGAGAGAAGGAGGAGAGTTGTATAAGTCACCTTGAGTTCTTCAAAAAGAAAAAAGGGTGGGATAAAAATATAATGCATAAAAATAGAGATGTGTTCGCTGTTTAGAAGACAAGGTGAAGGATTGTATAGGAGATCTTGCCCCGGGGGCCTTCCCTTAACAGTCATTGGCATATTCTGCCTCTCTTTGTCCTTATTACAGGGGCTCTTCTAGAAGAGTAGGTAAACACAGTTGCCCCTTCGCTCCACATTTACCCACAGTGTGTCTAGCTCAAATTATATTGGTCCCTGTCCAACACAGATGGCTCTCATGCGCATCCTGAAACCGCTCTTCATATTTATTCAACTAGAAATGTCAAGTGCTATGTTAATTTAAGTTCTGACTGTTTAAAAACAAAATCTCATACTTCACAAAATGTTGACCCCAAGGCTTTCATTCAGCATTCTGTACTGTCTCCATCAGAAGACAGTGTTTTCGCTGTGGGAGGTTGCCACTTCCTTAATACTTTTTTATTTCATTCTACCTGTTCTCTCTGTATGATGACCCCTGTTCCACTGTTTACTTTAGTTGTATGCTAAAACTTATATTCTGCTAAATTGTCCCTCTAAGCAGATAACGGTACGAACAGTTTGGTAAAGGTGCTGAGAGTTCTCTCTTACAAATTCCATTTACTAAAGAACGGTTTATAATTTTTTAAATAAATAAATACATTCTTCACTTTGCTTCTGGAAGTACAGTTCCCAGAGTTAAACCAGTTTAAGTTTTGGTAAAGACATACCTTTTCTGAAATATTCTGAGCATTATAGCAAATGACTAATGATGACCAATACAAATATGAAACATTCAAATTCTGAGCAAATATTTGAGAATCTAGTTCTGAGTTTCAGCCTATAGTTTGTTTGGCTGCAGTGCTTGAGACTTCATAGTGAATCTATACCTGTTTCTCTATGACAGCTGAGGCAGTTCGTACTGGCTGGGATATGAAAGGCCATCCTTAACTTTAATGTGTTTGCCAGTAAATAGTTTTATTGAAGTGTGCTTTTGAGATGTAAGCAGAGGGTGGTGGCTGCTCCTGTTCCCCAAACAGTGCTATGGGCATAGTCTCATCCCCTTGATACCTCACTAGACTGACCTGGGGGTGGGGAGTGTTGGGTTAGCAAATAGTGTCTCTCACCAATGGGACCAGATTTAGCAAAGGGCCCACCAGTTCTCCCATCAAGCATAGTTTCTGAGCCTTATACACCCATGCAAGCAACATGTGCTGTTTGGCTGTCGCTCTCCCAAGACAAGTGATACGTGTCATGCTGGTGGTTTCCATAACACCAGGTTTATATGAATTTTAATACTGTTCCAGGAGCTTTCTAAATTTTATTTTTCCTTTTAAAAATGATTTTTAGACCACTTTTCAGGTCAAAACCCAGATGGCATCAGTTTACAGACTTGAAAATTTTAGCAAATGGTAGGAAAATATACAAACTCTAAATCCAGGAAATGAATGTCTAATTTAATGTGTTTAAAAAACTAATGTATACTTGAACTGGTTTGCAGTTTCAATTCACTGTGGAAACTTTGATTTGAATGTCAGGATTCTCTCTCTCTCTCCCTCCCTCCCTCCCTCCCTCCCTCCCTCCCTCCCTCCCTCCATCCATCCGGATCGACTTGGAATGCATTTTGTCTTTTGTGTGTCTTCCAGCTCCTTATGTGACTTATATAAACAAAGACCCAGCAGCTCCATGCTCCTTGACAGAGGCACTAGATCACTTCCAAGTTGAAAGCCTGGATGAAATCATCCCCAATGACCTAAAAATTACAGGAATGCGTCCTCAGAGGGCCCCTCACAATATCACCATAGTGGCTGTGGAAGGCTGCCATTCCTTTGTGATTATCGACTGGGCTAAGCCTATGCAGGGTGATCTAGTCACAGGTACAGTAATACACTTGACTTCTTATGAATGTCAGTAATCAGGAGTTGTTGTTCCTTATGTCATCTGCACAGAGCAAAATCATTCTATTCTATTCTATTCTATTTCTTTATTTCAAGGAATTGACATTTGTCCAAACAGATTTCAGGACAGTGGATAATAATAAAAATGCAACATCATAAAAACAGAGTATCCTTCATACAGGAAATAAAATTGAGAGGCTACAAAGCTATAAATCAGGCAGACACCATAACCAATTTAAAATGCCTGGGCTTAACCTGGCACTAAAATAATTGTGATGTCAACAGCAGTTGACCTTCCTGGAGAAACTTTTCCAAAATCAGGATGGCACCACAAAAAAGACCCTCTCTCTTATACATGCACAGCATACTTTCCCAAGTGATGCTACTTGGAGAAGAGCCCCATTAGAAGATTGTAATGCATGGGCAGGCTGGAATATTCAAAAAACCAAGTAAGGGTGTTTCGAGTGCACTGGCCCATTAGGGACAGCTGCTAACAGTGACAACAATTTGGAGAACATTCATCATAATCTGGTTTTCCCAGAAAATAGGAAGTGTGATATGGGATTTATAATATGAAAGCCATACTTATCATATTATAAGAAGAATGTATTCTGTGGGATGTAAGTATGTTGTAGGGATTGAAGAATAAGACTTCGCTTACTTCAAATGCTTCCTCAAAATCCTTGTTTTATTTGCCACATTTGTCTCAACTCAAAAGAAGCCTTTGTAATTAAAAAAAATTGCAGTGTGTTAGAGTACAGCTGAAAGAGGAGCAAGTAAGCTCAGCTTCAGTCTTGTGTTGTGATGTGTTGTGTTTTGTTTCTGAGGGGTTGATCTCTCTATACTTCCTTGAAGATAGTTTTAAGTGTTATGAGAAGAAATTCCAAATTTGTAAAGCCTGTGTTCCATATCACCAGTATTAGAATTTGATGTTCCTAAAACTGATATAAATTGATCTAATTTCAGACTGGATTCCTGGGTAAATAATTTCCACCATCCTCAGAAGCCACCAGGTGCATTGGCTAAAAGCCAGACAAGAAACCAATCTCCCAGAGATGCAATACAGAATGTAAACAGTGATCAACAGAAGTTAATCTAAATTTATGAATGAATGAATGAATGAATGAATGAAAAGTGTACATGGTGAATGTTGCTGCAGACATGAACAGGTGGAACACATGCATATCCAATGATGTGTTGATAGCATGAGTTAGGGTGCACTTAGTTCAAAGTTCCCAGTGAGCTAAAATCTGTGCTTTGGTGCAGAATTAGAAATGGGGAAAGAAGAAAGAAGTTAGGATGGGATGTGAGCTTTAACATGTTGCCATCACCGCCTCCCCTTAAGTGCTACCATCTGAAAGTATTCTGCAATTCTGCACCTAGCAGTATAGTCTGGCCTGTGGCTTGCAATGTGTGACTAGTTGTAGTGAGTATTTCCTCACCCTATTTGCTATCCTGTTTGCCTGTGGTGAGTTTAGGGGATCATTTCAGCATTCGTGGCGGGAGGGGGAGGAGCAAAATTATTTGCAAGTTTAAGAAGTTTCCTAGGTGATAGCAGTAGCTTTTCTTTTGAACTTGGGTTTGCTTCCACCTGAGGTGGTGTAGCTATACTTGCCAGCCATTTCACAATGCTGCCTCAGAACAACTCTTCATCGTGACCTTTTCCTTCAAGTAACGGGAAAACAAGGTTTGTGTTTGTTTAAAGAAAAAGGTACTGTTGCCATCACAGCTACTTGGAAAGTCCTCAGAAGAGCTGGGCTGGATCAGATCAAAGTCCTATCTAGTCGAGCATTCAGTTCACACTGTGGACAACCAGGTGTCTCTGAGATGGACATGACTGTAGTTGCAGGGTGTTCAGCAACATTCCTCCTCTGATACGGAAGGTAATATACAACCTTCGTGACTGCTAGCCAAGGAAAGCCTTATATTCAGTTAATTAATTTCCTCCTATTTAAAATCATCCAAGTTGGAGGCCCTCACCACATCTTGTGGTACCTAATATCATAGTTCAAATACGTGCTATATGAAAAGGTATTTCCTTTTATTTGTTCTGAATCTTCTGCCATTCCGAAACCAGAGGAGGACATGTCTTCCATTTTTCAGAGGACCCACTAAGAAGTGGCTGAATGTTTTGGCCTTTCCCTTTTTGTTTAAAATACAAATTTAGAAATGGAAACTATTGTTTAAATAGACATATGGTGTACCTCACCATAGTGGGGAAGACTGATCAGGTGGCCTGTTTAGCTGCACAGGTGCTCACTTTTGAGGGGCAGCTAAAACCTCCAGTGCTCTTCTTTCTCACAGTTGTTGGACTTCAAATCATCCTTGGACCCGGAAGTCCATCAAACAGAGGACAAATTCAAGTGAAGCACATTTATTAATTACATTTTTCTACTGCCCAGTAGTCCTTTCTGGGCAGTTCGCAAGACAAATTTAAAACATAAAATACACCATAAGACACATTATACAAATTCAAATAGGTAAGGCTGCAATATAAAATAAAAATGCCACCTCCCCAAAATAGAGTAGCTTCACTGATTGCGGCTACAAATTGCCCTGATGATTATTCTGGTTCTACTTTATGGTCTGATGTATATTTTATTTCCTTTTCTTTGCAGGATATTTAGTTTACAGTGCATCTTATGATGATTTCATCAGGAACAAATGGTCAACCAAGACTGCAGGAAGCACTAACTTGCCCATTGAAAACTTGAAGCCAAATACAAGGTACTAAGCTGGTTTGAAATGTATCCATTTTTAAAAGCCATGTTGTAAGTGACCTAATGTTGTTAAAACAGGCATATATGTTTGGATTGGGAGCATAGAAGAATTTCAGAAATGGGAAGGGTGGTAGAGAGCTCTTTGATCCACTACTAGTTCCCTCCACATTTCACCTGATCACTATTTATTTTTTATATCTGATTAAAAAAAACATTTCTTGGCAACCAAGCCAGCTTATGCTGTAGAATCCAATGCTGTCCAATACCTCACACCTTGTCTTTGATGACCTGGCATCAGCACTCTAATGTGCCAGTCCTCCTCCTCTCCTTCCCTTGCAGAGCGTATCATGGGGCGTGTGGGTATGGCTTGCGGGGGGCAGAGGGCCTAAGCAGCAACCAAAGTGAAATGCTGACATTGCTGAACCTGATCTTGAATGGTTCCTTCCTCCAGTGAGAATTACACGGGTTTACTTTGTTTTTGTTGTTCTGACCTGGATTCTTCCTAATTAATCTACCAGCAAGAACAGGGGAGGGGACTGACAAAAAACAAACTACAGTGTCAGCGATTTCCTATTAACAATGGAGGGTTTCTGCACGTTTCAAAGTTTTCACTGTTGAGAGCTGAAAACGTACAGAAAGCCCTGGGCTTTCACAAGTTTTTTGGCTGCCCCAGTAGCTAATTCCTCTTAGTGTCCTGTGTGTGCTTCCATAGATATTAAGCTCTTTAGAGCTTTATATTCTGCTGTTATCTGGGGCATAGCGCTTAGTGATGAGAGGAGGGCCTTTCCAGTCATGGCACCAGTTCCATGGAACTCCTTTTCTAAGGAGGTTAATTTGGTCAGTTAATTGGGTCCTTTCTGCTGACTGGTAAAAGATTCTTAGGAAAGTTTTTTCAGTGTTTGGTGGCTGGCTGTAAATTGATTTAATGGAGGGTCTGGCTAACTAATTTTGTGTGTGTAGTGTTTTTTCTTGTTTGTTGTGAACAGAACCTATGTATTAAGCTTACCGGGTAGATTATAAAACTGATAAATCCATTATAGCAAATGAAGGCAGATGCTCCTTGTCAGCTTTGCTACTCCTTGGTTCACTCTAATGGTGAAAGGAACAATATCATCAGCATTAGGAACAGCAGGATCATTTCGGCAGCCTCTGAGCTCCAAATTCAGCTGGGGCTAAGTACTTGGGCCCAGGCCTACTTCTCCCTGGGAAATCCTGTTGGCCAAGTTGCTGCCATTGAATCGTTCCATCTTCCACACTTCTGTGTTAGTGCAAAAACATACATACATTCAGACATCAAGTCTTGACAAAGCAACTCATAATTCAATTCGTCTGCTCATAAAAGAACCGTTACACAAAATGGTGAAATGGTGCCTTACGTTATGGTTTGCTGGGTTTATTAAAGCCCCCATTGTTGAGTCTGTTGCCTTTTTCACATCAATTCAGTCAGAGGTGACTGCTCCCAGGCAGCTTCTTACAAACAACCTGGCTCCTGTTAGGCACTTTATAGTAGAAAAACAAGGGTGCAGGGTTCATGGGGTGGGGCTGAGGGGTTTTCTTTCTTTCTTTTTGGCATGGAAATGTCAATGTTAGCCAATATGATTTGTGTTCTTTTGGGACTTGCAGACTGAAATAAAACGGCATATTGTGACTTAAAAATAGCTCCAACCACTGGCAACATTTCTGTAGTTGGGCAAACATGAATTGGAAGATTAAGCTAGACTAAAACCATGTGTAAATGATTATGTGCAGAGTGTGAGGAAACTCTGAATCAGTGAGAATGAATTACTCCAGCCTAATCCTAGGGCTTGTTGTATGCATACCTGACCAAAGTGTTTTTAGGATATTGTTTGTGCTAATTAAAGCTGAAGATAGATAGTTTACTTAGATGCATTTTTTCAAAAGTTGTTTGTGTATATGCTAAAGGAGGAAAACCCCTAGATTTAGATTCCACTACCTTAATGCAAAAATTAAACTTCTATTATTCTCCTTTCTAATTCTAAACCAGAAATCTCCAGACAAGTTCTTTGGAACACCTTAAATCTGAGCTACCCAGCAACTCATATTTAGCAAAATGTAAAATTAATTCGTAATAGTAATTAAGCTGGACTATGAAGTATTCAACTGCTGCAAAGTGCTTTCATCTAGCAGACGTATCTCTTGGACATCTTCAAACTAGAAACTTTATTTTATTGTTTTTAAAATATTCTAAAACAAAGAGGGTTCCTCTCTTGTGAATGGGACAATCATGACTTGCAATTTTCCTTTTCATGGAAGATATGTACCTGAGTTTGTTCTTCTGAAGTTACACCTTTCATATGAGCAATTATTCGGAAGTTAACAGAGTAATTGTTGGTCAAAGGAAGAGCCATGTCTGTTGCAGTGCCCAGATTATAACTTCCTGACATGTACTTCAATATCTTTTAGGAACTAGCTGTAAAATGGTTTGTTTATTCCAGCATTTGATGGAATTTAAAAGTTGGATAGTTTTTAATATTGTTGCTCA
Organism: Varanus komodoensis; assembly: GCF_004798865.1. Lineage (NCBI taxonomy): Eukaryota > Metazoa > Chordata > Lepidosauria > Squamata > Varanidae > Varanus > Varanus komodoensis. The sequence goes on along the minus strand of NW_025335268.1, from coordinate 34,578,912 downwards.
TTTTGCTGTCTTCTCAAATAATTGGCTTTTATTTTATATTTTATTGTTGTATTCGATTTGGAAGGAGATTGTGATATGTCTGATCCAACATCATTTAATAACAAGATGGAATAGAACCTTTTGAATGGAAAAGTTCAGTTCAACGCTATAAATCAATTTAGGCAACCTCATATACCTCCCATAAGCCCCAGGCAATGTGGTCAATGGTAAATGGGCACTGTAGTCCAAAGGCGCCAGAGTTCTTGCCATGAACCATTCCATTTAAATCATCATAATCTTACCTGGCAACTGATTCAACTCTCCCTACTTATATAAAGGAATTCTGCTGTCTTCCATAATACTGGCTCGGTCCCCTAGTTTTTTCCGTTGTGAATCACTACTGCATTTTTCTTTTAGAAATCACAACAAAATCCAAAAGTGTGTGAACTTTCTTTTTTAAAATTTTATTAATTAACTTAACACAAAACAAAAATACATCAATAAGAATGAAGGGTGAAATAAAGGGGGGAAGCCAATTTACAATACAAGTTAATTGAGTCATATAAATCAGTCAAAGCAACTAATAGTTGCATTATATAATACTGAATACAAAAGGTGCACCCCCACACCAGGACCTTCAGTTACATGGTAATTATTTATTTATATCTATATAAACACATCATCTTTTTTTCTTGCTGTTCTTTCCTTCCCTCTCTCAAGAGGACCCCTTCCCCATCCACAATTGCATTGAATTCCCTTTCATTAATACATACTCAATAAACAAACCCAAAATATAATTGAAATTATATTTATTTGTCAACCCACTTTTCACCTTAATACTACATGTTAATTTGTCATTAATAGCTGTATTCCAAAATTCCTCATACTGTTCTTTTAATTAGAAATCACAATTTTCCTTCCAGTTCTTCACTGTTGTTAATCTTACAGCTGTTAATAAATTTGTGTGTGAAATTTCTAACACCTTGATTTCTTTTGAAGAGAGCCACAGTACAGTGCTGCTTGGAATAATGCCAAGCAGTTTCTGTTAAACCCAGCTCTTGTTCTACATGATTGGGTGGTGATGCATTCTCATAAGGAAATTAATTATTATACCACTTTTACATTACATAAAAACACAAAGTTACCTTTCTTCTCAACTTTCTAGTCTAAGGCAGAGAGCTTAGAAGAGTAAAGAGACTGCCATATTCTGAAATAATTACAAGAAGACAAATTATCCATTGCTGGAGTTGGAAACTAATGGAACCCAGCTTGGTACCCAGAGTGTTGCTACTAGAAGCTTTGGAAGGGCTCTGCTCAGCTCCCAACATTCTAGTTCATTTCACATGTCATTTAAATTCTATACGAAGGCACTGGGGGTTGGGGAGTATATGAAATATTCTAGGGATTTGAAGCATGGTGTCACCAATAGGCAAGTGACACCCTCCTCTGTTTCTCTATTCCATCTGAATCATGAGAAACTGCGAGTGCTGGACTGGTGCCTGGAGGCAATGGTTGGTTGGATGAAGGTCATATTTGAAGTTAATTCCTGGTAAGATGGAAGCTCATAGAAGAGGTATGCATTCTGGGAGTATTCCTCAGTTTGATTCAGTCCCTTGAGGCCCAGATAGCCTCAGTGGTGAGGGTTACTTTTGGCTAGTTCTGATAATGTGTGCTATTTGACTGTTGTTATGGTCCCTATGTGGGGGTTAGATGAGATGGTCCAAGAAATTGCAGCTGGTGCAGGATGCTGGTGCCACATTTGTGTAGACTTTTGTGGTATAGTCATGTGCTTTCTGTTTCTTGATTGATTTATTGATTGCGTTGATGTTTTTATTGTATTCTATTACATTTTGATTTTGGAGTCATAACTTTAATGCTGTTATGTGTTTTATCGTATTTTTTGTAGATTGTTAAGCACCCTAGGCTCTTTATGATGAAGAATGGGTTATAACTAAAATAATAATAACAACTGCCAGTGATGTGATATGGACCAGTGCAGTGTCCCATCATATACTGCATTAAGCTTAATGTTATTCTATGAGAAGGAGAGGGAAACAGAGAAAGCAGTGGCAGGCCGCTCCGTGTCTCCTCCAACATCTAGTTCCTACTCTCAAGTAGTGAATTAAAATCAGCAGTATAAGAAAGTGCCTGGATGGGTGCCTAGAAAGCAGCATGGGATTGCTATTTGTTTGCCATTTTCAGGAAAGGTTTATTGGCAGTTGAGACTTATGTTTTGAAGTGTAGACTTGTGAATAAGTCATAGGACTTGGAAATGAAGAGTTCTGGGTTGTGCTCCTGGCAGCGCCAAAGACTTCTAGTGTGCAAGTCCAGTTGGAGCTCTGTCTTAATATGAAGCAAACCCTAGTGTCTGTATAATTGCACCACTTAATTTTGTGCTATCATGCATGAAAGTTAGGCAGCTACATGGCTGCCAAATCCATTTAAAACATCATGAGGAAATGTTTGTGGCCCATAGCAATTACCCATCACTCATAGCTAAGCTACTCATTTCTTTTCTCAGTTTTTTTCTCTCTCTCAGAAGAAGAAATTCTTCATAGCCAGTCCAGTGATCTCAGTCCTCTCTTGTAATTGAGTTGAAGATTATTGCAATAAATATGTTGTAGCTCAGAACTTCATTGCAGCTTGAAGCTATTTGGCATCCCATGGGAAAGTCTAGCCATTTGGAGTCAGTCCCTGCAAGCACTGCCACTTATCTTAACAGCAGAATGGTCATTTAAGCATCACCAAAAAGGAGATACCTATCTGCATATTCTAATATATACATTTAGATATTTAGAAATAACTGCTGTACTTTTGATGTATCTGACAACAGTTGTACAGACCCTGACCAGGTGATCTGTGTGCCTGTTTGTTGTTCGACAGCTTTAAGGCCACAATTCAGCTCCCTCAGTTTCAATCGTTCTATATTCTTATGGCAAAACTTTACATGCCCTGTTGCAGCAGCTTCATTTCCCTTCTCAGGGTTCCTGAGCTTACCTTACTGTAAAGAGACAGAGGAGGCATTTGCTAGTGCGTGAAATTACAACCCCAACAACTTACCTGCTGAGTGCCTGAAAGCTAAGTATCATAACTGGAAAGCTCCAAGATACAATCCTGTGCACAGCAGTCTGAGCAAGGCATCCTACAACTTTGGTAAGCCACGGATGAGGAATGGGGAAACTCCCATTAGCCCTACCAAGCATAGCTCATGACGGGAATTGCTGCCCAATGACATCTGGAGGACCGTACATTCCTCATCGCTGTGATAGCCAATTAACTGAAATATGGCAACTTCCATCACAGTGTTAAAGGAATCTGGTTGCTTTGAACCCTAATCTGCCTCTCTTGAACTGTGGAAAGTCTCTTCAGCTGCAGAAGAGAATGAGGGTTTATACTTAAACCACTAGTGAATATTTCTACATTGGGAAGCACTGTGTCAGGGAAACAAAAGGAAGAAAAGCAAACATAACTCTCCAAAATTCCAAGCTTTTATGTGGTTTTTGTCTGCCACAGCCAGTACTACATGGAAAGGAAAGTTATGAGGATGTTGTCCCCCCACCCCCGTAGACATCACATGGTCCTTAATTGCATTCAGAACAGTTTGCAGACAACAAGCTGAAAAGTTATTAAATTTCAGGAACAAGTACAGGAGATGAAAAAGGCACATGCCACAGTGATACAGAACTCTTTGTAACCTTCACGGTGTATGGAAATACTGGTGGGGGTGGGGGGATTATTTGAAAAAGAACCCTAAAAACATTAAACAATTCCTTCTTCCATGTAGGAACAGCACTCTGTCTCTCACTAAGTTGCTACTGTTGGTCTTCCAACTAGTAGCCAGGGTCCACTACTTAGTCACAGTTTGACCGGAGCAGTTTGCATCAGCAAGCATTATCACCCTACAAATTTGGGGTGGGGATGGGGAATGATACCTGATTCCCAGAATGCTGTAGGAACTAAAGGTGAATTCCTGGTCTAAAAAGGACGGCAACTGCTGATCTAATGCATACAGGTAGGTCAGATACTGATGAGCAGTGATGATAAACATGAAAAAACGTTTATTATTTCTGTTCTTGGTCCACTTGATTGTAAAAAATTATATGGACATACTTCATGTGTTCAGGAATATAGTATCTACAAGAAGAACAAGTGGTCAGTATGGGTTGGATCCTGGTTTAGTCATGCTTATTGTAGACCCATTCAGCTAATTGGGACTTAAGTGAATCATGACTAATTACTCAGTTTTTTCAACAGGTCTGTTATATTGTTAAATCTGGATTTTACCTTGTATGTTTCCAGGCCCAATTCAAAGTACCGGCTTGAATTTTAAAGTCCTTTATGGGTCAGGACCATGATAGCAGAAGGATTGTGAGTCTCTCCAAGAGCCCACCTGAATCTTAAGGTCTTCTACTGAGGCTCTTTTCTGGGGGGTTATTGGGCCTTTTCCAGGGTTGCCACCCTACCTGTGCCTTCTGGAGAGGCTTGCCTGGTCATTTGACATATTGCTTCCAAGCAAAATCCTCCACTCTACTAGTTTCCAATTGTTTTAACTTTGCCACTTCTTGTTTTTATGCTGCATTTACTAGAGGACAGTTATTAGAGGACTGCCTTCTGTAAAGTTGGAGTCAACAAGAATCAACATGTAAGCATTGCTTGGCATGCACAGTTTTTCAAGGAAATCACAATACATAATTATTTTGGTTTTGTTTGAACATTTTTTTACCCAGCCTTGCAGTAAAAGAATAAATGTCCAAATGCACAACAATAAATGCAAAAGGTCTGTTAAAATCTAAAATACTAAAAAAGCATCATTAAAAGAGATCAAACTGAGTCCAGCCATTATAAATAGTAGAACAGCAGGATGAGATCTGATTCCTAGAATGCTATTTGAACTAAAGGTGAGAGCAAGAGAAAGAGTAAAACATTATCCATGAAAAGCTCAGCTATTGTTCCTAAGGAAATGAAAGTAGGTACCAGCTGAGTATACCTGGAATATTGTATTCCATGGCTTGGGCACTAACATCTGGAAGGACCTGTCTCTAATTGCTATCTGCCAGTGCTGTGGCTCAGCTGTGGAGCTCAGGCTTTGAGGCAGAAGGTTCCAAGTTCAGCCTTGCAGGACCTCCAAATTGGGCTGGAAAGACTCTTGTCAGAAATCCTTGACAACTGCTGCCCATTGTTGGACAGCAATAAAAATAAATAAAATACCCACTGCAGGCAATATTGAGCTAGATGGCCAATAGTCTGAATCAATAGAAAGTGGCTTCCTATGTTCCTATGCTCTGAAGACATGAACACCCAGAGCAGGGCCTCTGATAATCTTAAAATATGAAAATTTCTTTAGGAATTAGAAAGGAAGGGATGACAGAGGAAGCCTACCAGAATATTATGGAGTGTGGCCATAATAGGATGAGCAGGGATCGGCCACCAAAATTGCCCAGACAGGGTTTGCCTAAAGTTTCTTGTAACCAGGAGCAGCCGCTTCTAGCTCAGGCAGATCCTTCTGGATTTTCTGTTGTATTTCCCTTGGCACTGGGAGCAATGCACTGGAATTTTCCATTGTTATGACAAGTTAGTCCTTTGCTCTGGGGAGATAATATTAAGCAGGAGACAGACAATAAGTTTACAGATAGTTGGAGGTGGCATGATAGTTCCATGCATGGGCATTAGTACTACAGTAATGTTTCTTGCTATGGATGTGGGGCGGGGTGCATATTTGCAGGTGTGGAATCCAGTAAGGCTGTTGTGGTAATGCCCTGACTATTCAACATAACATGCAGGCTGCTTCCATGATTCAGGTCTCTGTTGAATGTTCAAAAGAATTGGCAAACCTGGTTGCTGAACAAGCATGAATGCAACACAAGAAAGGAGTGATAATGGCTTTATCATGCAAGGCTGCATACCCTGCTCTTAGGCAACCTGAGTCAACAGCCTCAGACAGAAGATGCTAGAGGCAATAGCAGCCTGATGAACTATTCCTCTTGAGCTTACAGGTGTTCCCCTCTGTTGGAGGGCAGAGCCATGGATGCCACATGGCCTGTCCTCAGCCTGCTAAATTAGCCTGCTGCCTCAGGAGTGGTAGGGAATGCCATCCCATCAGCTGCCAGTCCAGTTCGTTTCTGGATATGGAAAGGGGAAAGAGCACCATCCTGTCCTTTGCCTCAGGCATTAACATGTTTTGTGCTGGCCCTGCTATCATGCCCACCTTCAACCACTGGAAGACTATCCTGGGCTGCTAGTCTGACTGCCTCTTCAGTGTCTGATCTGTGACCTGGAGGCTGCTTTCAGGTGGAGGGGTCCTAATGCTAACTGTTAAGAGCATTAGGTGACTCTGCCATCTTTCAGGAGGCAGGTCTTAGGAAGCCTCTTCCATCTTTAACAATGCCTCGGGGTACTCGCCAAATTTTATTTTTGTTTTGTCTTCCCCTAAACCCCAGAGCATACCTAATCTGCACGGATCCCTTGCAAGCTGGGCAAATTCTTTATTGATTCCACATTCAAAATACTAGTCTGACCTTTCAAGCCTCTAAAGGAATTCATGACTTTGGCTATTATGCTTGCTTCTGTAATATCTGAGCGCTAGACATCCCTAATTCTCAGAAATTTGAATATTAATCCAGTAGGATTAAGTAGTGGAAAGGCCCATCCCAATCTTGTTCCAGAGTCTATTGAGAATGCTTTTTAAGTGACAGCTTAGGTAACTCAGTTAGGGTTCTGCATGCATAGAGATAATTAAAAGGATTCGGATTATATTTGTAATATTTGGCCATCTTTACCTTTATGCAAACATCTACCAGTCATAGAATAGTAGAGTTGGAAGGGGCCATGAAGGCCATTGGGTTCAACCCCCTGCTGTTGCAGGACACCAAGTGACACCATCCCACTCAGATGGCTGCCCAGTTTCTTTTTGAATGTCTCTAGTGTGGGAGAGGCCACCACCTGTCTAGGCAGCTGGTTCCACTGTTGTATTGCTCTGCCAGTGAGGAAGCTTTTCAGTTATTTATAGTAACATACCTTTGCACATGACCATTGGCATGAAAATTCAGTTTTCTTTGAATATGATGTCATCTTGGAATTTAAGTTGCCCTGGATACCTCATTATCCTGTTAAAATGATTTTTGTGGATGTGTAGTTTGTTGTTCAGTAATGTGTTTTTGAAGTCCTTGTGAAGAGATGATTATGTGATTGTCTTGACTTATGCATTCAACCCCTCTTGCAGTTCTTCCCATTCAAATTAATTGAGTGTTTCATTCCCTTTCTCTGTTGGTCGGTCTGTCTCTCTTCCCATAGCAAAGGTGCTGTGGATAGGGATAGGAAATCTCTCTCTCCCTCTCTCTCTCCCCCTCTCCCCCCCATTTTAAACCATATTAGGGATGAAAATAATGATGTGATGATAATGATAATGTTACCAATAACAAATTGGAAATCATTTTTTTAAAACCTTATATACTAGTATTGCTTGGCAATTTTGCATACTGCTTCCAAGCAAAAAGCTTTTGATTATCCTCCACCCTACTAGCTTTAAACTGTTTTAACTTTGCTGCAGCTTGTTTTTACTAGTCAAATTTCCATAGGCTACCCTAATTGATAGACATTCTATTTCAATTTGAGCCAGATTACCTGGGTGCATACTGCTACCTTCACCAGAAGGGGCAGCAGCGATTTACCTGGCCTTTAAAGAATTATGTGCACCTGAGGAAAAAATGTGATGAGGTCATTTGTACTGGTCATGAGTAACTGGTGCATAGATTTGATGGTGAATGGTTTGGCATTTGCTATCCAAGACTTAGTTTTTCAGGAACAGGTATGCATCAGGAACAGGTTCAGTGTCAAACATTGGGTACTGCTGAAAGATTCCTGATCTTATTTTTGTAAACGTCAGATCGGGTGTTTTGGGTTCTGCTCTGCTACTTCATGGGAACATAGGAGGTTGCCTTATATGGGGGCAGCAGACCACTGGTCCGTACTGGTTGATACTGACTGGATTTTAGACAGGAGTTTTCCCAGCCATGCCTGGAGATGCTGGGATTGAGCCTGTGATTTTCTGCATGCAAAGCATGTGTCCCACCATTGAACTACAGTTCCTCCCCATGATGATGTCTCCACATTAATAAATTAAAATGGCACCTGCTGTGATCCTTCCCGTGAAAGCTGCCAATACAGCCTATTCCTGCTGGTTTGGCCCTCAGGGGTCCAAAATGTGATTAGATGGCTGCTTCTTCATCAACTAGAATTCACCAGTCACTACTTTTACTTTCTCAAGATCAGACAAGATAGTGATGAATTGGCAGCTTTAAAACACACATCACTTAAATTGCTCGGCCCCACGCAAATATTGTTTTCCAGATTTTTTTTTTTTCTTTTTGGTGTCTTAGCCATTTTGTAAGTTCTGCCACTTTGTCAGTCCTTCTTCATTTGCACTGTTGCCCAACTGGTTTGTTCAATCTAAGAGGTGCTGAAGGCCTTCTTGAACAATGCTGCAGTTTTTAGGGCTTGAGGCTTTGGTAGGCAACCTTGGCTATGAGCAAAGTTTCTGTTGGCTTCTACATCAATAGTATAGATAGTTTGTAATGTGATAGAAATTACTAGGTTCATGTGCTTAGTCATATGAACAGGCTTTTTCCTGGAATTTACAGCCTGAACTTCTAGCTGGTATTCTTTGCTTGCATTTTGCAATAGTAATATAAGTATAGTGGCAACATTGAGTCTCAGTTTGACTTTGGTGGTAATGCTTCCATCCTATCCTACAGAAACTTGACCTATAAGCTCTTCTTGTGTCCTCCAGACATAACATAATAATGCAATGTTGTTGTTATTACATTGCATTTGTATCTTGCCTTTTTTCCTCTTGTGAGAGACCCAAGGTGGCTTGTAGAGCTTCATTTTTTCTTACAACCTTGTGAGGTAGGTTGGGCTGAGAGTCAGTGACTGGCCTAAAGTCAACCAGTCAGCTTCATGAGCAAGTAGGGACTATAACCCGGGTCTCCAGTCCAACTCTAACCACTTTATCTCACAAGTATTGGATTACAACTCCCATAATCTCAGGCAGTATGGAACTTGCTGTTGAAAAAATATAGAAGGCACCAGGTTGGGGAAGCCTACTTTAATTCATTGCCTTTATAGATGCACTGCTGTCTATTTGAACTTCAGTTTCTGGCTGGAGCCGGAGTTATGAAGTACCGTACAAGTTCAATAAACGTGCGGGTGATCTTTGCAAGTGTAGTTTGCTGTTGTAGAGGACGTCCGTATGAATTGCTGAATTGGTCAAGATTGTCAAGTAATCTAGAGCAAGACTGCTTGTTTGCAAACTCTGGCATAATCCTTTCTCCTCCTGCAGTTTTTGGATATGGTGCCAGGTGCTAGATACTTGCCAATATTATGTTATTTCCCATGGTATCTACAGCTTTCAGTGCAGATCCTGCAGTAAAATAACTGTTCCTGCATAGTGGCATTTGTAGATTATATTTATTTTTTCTGAGATAAGATTGTGATAGCTCACTCACTTGCATTTATGTTACACCTCATCACTAGGTTGACACATGCTATGGCTTCTTACTGAATTAATACATCTGGTGGCTCATGTAAACTATATCTCTTGGCCTCCATGTACATCTGTAGACATGAGTAAGCATTGCACTCGCTAGCAGACTTAGGCTGTGCAAAGAACAACCGAGGGTCCACTTTAAACATGCACCAGGCCTGGGCAGCCCCACACTGGTAAATTCACCCTGTCTGCCTGCGGTCCCTTTGAAAGCAGGCCTGTGTGAAGATGCGGGAAAATTAATTCTGTTTGCATATAACACAAACTTCCATAACTTCTTCTGTACAATGGCTTTGAGACACGTGGTATCAAATACACAAAGTGTTTGCCTCTGAATATCCCCTGTAAGGAGCTGCAGGCAAACTTTTTTATTCAGCTTGCCCTCAATTCTCTTGCCCTCAGTTCCTAACTCTGGCATTGACCTATTTTTCTAAAATGGAGGAATAATTCACATGTATGTTCCAGAATCTGGCATGGTTGATTACTTGATGTGTCACCATGGACTATCTGAACAGATTTATTGAAAAAAAATTATGTTGAGACAATGTCAAGTGATAAAAATATTTTGCCTGTTGAGTTTTACTTGCAGTGGTGGCTTGATTCTGTTATCTTTCTCACTTGATATTCCAGTCACTGAATGATGAATTCACCCAAACTCTTCCGGCTCCTGCATTCTTCAAAATTGAGGCTTTGGATCTAGATTTATATACTTGAAGTAGACCCAATGAAATCAATGCAATGTTACATTAGTTATGATTAAATCTTGATCCAATCACTGGGTGTTTCAAATAATCATAATCCATGTTGATCAAAAATCCAAGAAGTATTTGATGCAACCGCTTAAACTGTAAATCACAGTAACTATTGTCTGTTTGAAAATTTCCTAACTTGATTGTAGTGGACTGATATTATAGATTTAATGTAATTTCAATGAATGCCTGTTCCCTCTCTCTTCTTTTCTCTGTTTTAGGTATTACTTTAGAGTCCAGGCAAAGAATCCCCATGGTTATGGACCTATAAGCAATTCAATCTCCTATATCACAGAATCTGGTATGGTGGTTTAATGTATTGTTCAAAATTGGAAATTAGAACTGTGTTAGTAGGAGTCCGTTTTGTATTGAGCCAAAGATTAAAACAATTTGAGTAGTGAATTTTCTGCTGCAAAAGCTTTGGAAATGGCTACCATACACCTTTCTCCCATGCTGTGAGACTGGAAATATCCAGTCCCAAGTTTTTTTCTCTCTCTTTTAAAAACTTCCGCTGAATGTCCTCCACTTTGGCTTATTATATTTGACAGGAACAGGGCTTGGCAGTTTTTCAGTGATTTTTGTAAATCTGTTTAGAATTATTATCCCACCTTCACCTGAAGCTATAGGGCAAGTTGCCATAATTTACAAATCCAAAATTATACACTAAAAACATAATTCATAAAATGATTTAAAATTCCTGGAATCCAGCTAATGAGAAGAAGAGTAGGAGTCAGCCTAATGTTTAGAGGAATGGAAGAAAAGTTAGAGAGGAAGGTAAAACTAAATTTCAATAGAAGGTAAGGGTTAAGTTTAACACAGATCCCAATATAAGAGAGTGGGGAGAGAATTGAAGAGGAAAATAGGACATGCCCTGGGCAAGATTGCATTTCAAGATTTAATTGTAATCCTGAATTCAATTAATTTAATTTAAATTAATCAAATTAATCTAGCACCAAAGTCATGAACAGGATTTGTGTCAAAGAATCAAAGCTAAAGAGTCATCCTGTATGGGAAATGTTCAGTACTATCAGAACTTGCACTTCTGATAGTTTCAGCAAGACTGCCTTGGAGAGCATGTGGGAATACTGCAAGTCCCACAACCAAAAAGTGCTCACACTGATATGAATTACTCTCTCCTTGTGAGAGATCGTACCTACATTTCATAGGTAGTGGTCCTTTCCCGTGTCCCTGCAGTCATGCAAATCACAGGAGCCATTTGTACCACTCACCTGCAAAATGGCCTCCATGGGCAGCTCTCAGTTGCAAGCCAGGCTGCAGCTTTGAATACTCCTGGAGATAATTCTTTGAGAGTGGTTGGATGTACAAACACTCATTGTAACCCAAGGGCTTCAACAGGGGTGCAGAGCCTCAGGATTGGGGGCCAAAACTTGCCTGCTTGATTCCCTAGATCAGCGATGGTAAACCTTTTAGAGGCCGAGTGCCTAAACTGCAACCCAAAACCCACTTATTTATCACAAAGTGCCAACACTGCAATAAAACCTGAATACTAAGGTTTTAGTTTAGGGGGGAAAAACAGCCTGTCCAAGCAAATATATATATATATATCTATCTATCTATCTATCTATCTATCTATCTATCTATCTATCCTTGGCAGCGCACTGACCGACCATGCGAAAGCTTGGACGAGTTGCGGCTAATGAGTCACTGCTCATGATGTCATCGCCTGGCACTGCTACTCCTTTCCGAGCATGCGCATGGCCCCTATGTGCACTGTTATCCGATGCTCGGCTGCTGGGGCGACTGGGCTCGCGTGCTGACGGAGAGGGCGCTGCGTGTCCACTGCGGCACACATGCCATAGGTTCGCCACCACTGCCCTAGATGATCATGCCCTGCCCACTTCCCTTATCCACAAATCCTTTGGTAGTCTCCTGCTGCTTGTGTAGTTTTTCCCCATTCTAAAAAGTGAAAAGCCTCTTCTAAGCCTTAGTTACTGGCAGTAATTGCTTTAGCTTTTGCTTTGGTCTCACTGGCTTTTGTTTTCAGCCTTGCCCACTGGGATGCAGCTGTCAAGAGCATCTCTAAACTTCTAGCCCTCAGGCTGAAGGAGGCTCAGCTAGAAAATAAGGACAAAGGCCAGGGCAGAGCAATACTGGGTGGATATGGCTTTGTTGGACAGGCTGATAAAGCGAAAAACAGGGATAAAATAGACCCAGGAGGAAGATGGTAATATGGAGGATCAGGGCAGAAAAGAAGCTACCAACATTATGCAAAATCTATGAACCGCAATGATTCATAGGTTAGCAAAGTTGCCATCATTAGGCAGCTTGCCTTTTAAGCACACGTTTTGAAAGATACGTGGCACTTTCAGTAGGTGATAGAAGCAATAGGTTGTACAATCAAGGGCTTGAGCTAACTTTCTTCAGCCTGGTGGCCTTTGGATGTTTTGGACAAAACACCCAGACTGTAACCACTATGGGAAGTGGTCAGGGATGATAGGAGTTGTAGTCCAAAATATCTGGAGGAACCAGTTTGGGGAAGGCTAAGCTAAACACTGTCCTAGCAAAAACAACATGGCACAGCCTCTGTTACTGCTGACCAAGTAGAAGTGAGTTGGGAATAGAGCTTTCTTCTTTCTGGTTCAGGGAGCCAAAGGGTAATGAATGTTTCTGTATAGTAGGCCAGCTGCCCCGAAAGCTGCCTCATGTTGTCTGTGCTACCTTGCTAATGAAAGAAGAAAAAAGATTAAATAAAATAATAAAGGGGAAGTTTTTGTTCTGGATTGGCAACAAATTAGTTGTTGCTTTTAACCTTGAGCAACTGAGAGGCTGGAAGTAATTGTGTTTGAAAAAAAGATGGGAACCAATTTTCCATTAATTTTCTTTTCCTTTTTCAATTGAAACTTGTTTCCATCTCATACTGCTAATACTTTTTTTAGAGGTTAAGAGCTTTTAAATGATTTTTAAGCAAGGGTTGCTAAAGACTTTCTCCCCTTTCTTTTGCATGGATGATTGGTCATAAGTCAATTGGCTCAATAAAATCAGAATATACAGTATGTTCACCCATTAACTACTCTAGGTGCTCACTGGAGTTTAGTTCATTGGGCTTGCATCCCTTTTCTGCCCTTAATCTGAAACTAGATTTGTTACTTTAGAATTAATACACATTTATACATCAACATTCTATCTGGGAAAACAAATCAGCCATTAGAATCAAGTAAACAACCTTCTGCAATAACTTTAGGTTAGGGTTGTAACATTTAATCCAAACTTTTACCAGTTCTCAAGGAAAAGCAAGAGACCCTCCTAGTGCACTCTAGATATTTTGGACTAAAACTCCTAAAAAAAAAACAACCTTGCTGAGGTTTCTAGGACTTGCAGTCCAAAACAATGGAAAGGTACCTACTCTTGAATTAACAGGCTATTCCAAAACATGTTTACTCAGAAAGAAGGCCCATTCAGTTCAGTGGAACTTACTCTCAAGTAATTGGATTGCAGCCACAATTGGTTAGCTTAATTTATTTTTTAAGAAAGCCACCATAAGCTGACTTAAAAAGATGCTCTATTTAACTGGGGTGGGCATGTGTGTATGTATGTATTGAAGATGGCAGCCCTGTCTTAAAAGAGCCAGCCCCTCCTTTGTCCCCTGCTTAGGAAGAAGTACATTTTACCAGATGATACCTGCTACAATAAATCTAAAAACAAATTAAACTTTTTGGTTCAGAACTATTGTGGTTGCCCATATGCACATCTATATAAATGTAAATAACCAATTAATCGATTAATGAACTAGGACGCATACAATTGAAAGATAAATATTTCTTAAATGCAATGTCTTTCCTAATTTAGAGTTTTGTTAATAAGGAATGCATTTCTTTTTAAAAGTAAAGTACATTGTCAGAATGGACCAAACCAGTTGAATAATCAAGATTAGATGATTTACTAATTCGTTTCAATGCTAATATATAATGCAATCAGTATAGTCATCATCTTCTTTCATTGTGAATTGTTGGCTAGACAGTTACTGTGCCAGATATCTGACTGATTTTCTTTTTTTACTATTTTCTATTGGTGCCCCATTCAGCTGGCTATTGCAAATGATGCCAAGCTATTTCTTATCATTATTGCACAGCTAAATTGGGGGTTGGACTTCTATTATAGTTGGTTCTGGGCTCTTGCTTTATCATCTTGCTGTTCAAATGGTTGGCTTTTTGGCTTGGTATTTCATTTGGTGCCAAGCTACTGCTTAACAGATCTTGGTTTTGCGTATGTTCCCCATTTTCGTTAATTAGCTTACTTATGGCATGTCTCCACTTCTTTTCATTTTTAATAAATCCACAATAAGCATTCAGAAACCAATTTCTATACTGAGGATATTTATCACAACAAAAAATACTCAAATTTCATGTCCGGAAATGAAAATCACTGTTATAGATGCTAGTATAACAGAGTCTATGTTGAAAAAGAAAGGAACATTCCATACCAACTAAAAGACGTTGTGAATTGACTCCTGCATTGTATTTTGCTTTAAAAATTAATAGAAGCCAGAACACATTTTTCACCTACCAGCTTTTTTGATGTGCAGCATCTAGATAATTTTAGCTTTAGGGGATATAAATTTTGAGAGTAAACTATTCAAGCGTTTTCTTGTTCTCTTTACAGATAATCCTCTACTTATTGTCAGACCACCAGGTAAGTCTCACTGATCTTTTTAGCTATTGTCTTGTCCTGCAGATTACAAAGATTAGAATTATAACGTCATCTAACTGACTGAGAAAGTGAAAAGAACTGACTGCAAGCAGGGTGGGGAAAACTGTCTCTTTGCTATATATACAATGTCCTTTACAGCTTCTGTCACTGGTCAATCTGGAAGCAGGATGCTAAGTTTTAGGGTGAATTAATATCCACTACATTTTTGGAATGCTACTATATTGTATCATATTATATAATGGGGGTAAAATGAATTGTCATGTACCCCAATATTTTATGTTTAAAAAAAAGACAAAAACAGAGCATGGGAAGTGCACAATAACCCTCTCAAGTGGGCTCGAGTGTACTATATAATCAAAACCTCACTGCATGCTTCACAGGAGCAACTGTGGTCAAATATGGTCAATTTCATGGAGATTTCTTCATGGGGAACCATTGGACTGATAAATAGCCTAGGAATACTGAATGCTCTGATTCCGATTCCTTGTGTACTTCTCTTTCCACAAAAACTTCATTGTTTTGTTTGCACAGAGAATAGTGTGGCTAAAATGCTGGAAATAATGGCACATGTGAGAATCTTTGTGTACAAAAGAAGTCCATTAAGCTGCAAGTCAAGTTTTACTGGAGCCCATTTCAGCAGCGTTCAATGGGACTATTCCTGCGTGTTATTTATGCATTTATGTGTGCATGCAGGAGTATGGCTTGTTTCTTTTATAGTCAAAAGAATCTATTAAACAACAGACAAAATGTTGCTTTGTCTCTTCTTTTTTAAAATAAAAATGTTCTTCCCATGCCATAGAACAGTTGCCAGTAGCATTCGTGAGACGGACCCCACAGGGAAATATACTGAAAGCAATGGAGCAACTTTCATGCTGTAAACTTGTATATGGGTAGAGCTATAAGGTTTTTTAGAAGCAAGGGAAATTCTACTGTTTCATTTGTTTAGAATCCTTAGATAAGAATGTTCTTTGTATTCATGTAGCCAATTCACAGCCTGCAAAGGTCAAGTGCTTACATATTAAAGTATCCAGAGCCTTTCATGGGATTCTCAATGCTCTCAGTCCTATGCATGTATGCTCCAAGTAAAGCCCACTGACTTCAACGGGACCTACTTCCCAGTGGGTTCCACCACTCACATGGATATTTAAGTTGAACAGGCAGGTCCATGCACACTTTCTTTTGTGTTCACAAAACTGCCATCTCCACTGAAAAGTTCAGGATGCCGCACTGGTACTCCAGTTTACACCTTGGATTTTGAATCCAAGCTGATTCTCACAACTCTGTTAGTGAGTGAATTTTGGGCTACCAGATTTGTGATGAAGATTTATGTGCACTTAGTCATTTGGTGCAGGGTACCCAAAATAGTGGTTCATGATATCACCACCTGGCCTTCTTTTAGACATTTTGCAGTGTTATAGGGTTAGGGTTAGTTGTTTATTTTGACCAAAAAAATGCCAATTGTTTATGATGCTCTAAAAAAACAGTACCGTTACATCTCTGAAAAATCCTTCTTTTACAGCCCTCTTGGATTCCAAATGCAGCAGGATGCATTAAGATGATATATTTAATGTATCTTAGTAAGTCAGGGATGCTCCTGCATGTACTATTCTGTGATGTACTTGGCTATTGAAACAAGTTTATTTTAATGTCACCAAAAGCAAAGTCCTCCTGGATTGATGTTCAACAGGCAAAGGGCTCATACCCTGCAAGAACCTGACAGGCTGGGAGGAGCAAGGGATGCTTTTCAGCTTCCTGTTCCTCCATCTTTTTACTTAGAGCTAACAGGGCCTTTGTGCTCATCTAGCTTACCTACCCACCTGGGGCAAGGATGGGAACAGAGCTCCTCCCTTCAGTTCTCCTTGGCCACCATCATGCCTCCATTCCACTTTCTCCATCCTGCTTCCAAGGCAGCAGCAGTGAGCTCAGCAGGGGACCACTGTAGAGTTTTCCATGGCAACTGGGAGGGAGGATGGAGGGGAAATGCAAGGTTTTCTCTCTATTTGTGGCCTTTTGGGGGAGGAATATACTGCATCTTGTGGTCTCTGGGAAATCTTGTGCACCCCCCTGACTTGAAGCAGTTGTTACAGGATACTGTTCGTTGATTCATGAAGGGTCTGAGTGAAAAATACCAGGTTTACTTCCTGTGTGACATAAGCTGTGATCCTGAACACATTTAATTAGAAGTAATCTGTTTAATAAAATCAACAACTTCCCAAAAAACATGCCTAGGAATGTATTCTGATGCTAGCGAAGAAGACAGTTTATAAGTTTTTATTACAGTGCATTATTTAAGAGGATGAACTTGTCATAAACCCATTTGATGGCTGAACTTCTAGGTGTTCTCTTTTTGGCACTGCTTTTTAGGTGGTGAACCAATCTGGATCCCATTTTCTTTTAAATATGATTCGTCATACTCTGAATGCAGTGGCAAACAATACGTGAAGCGGACATGGTACAGGAAGTTTGTTGGTGTGGTTCTTTGTAATTCATTGAGATACAAGATTTTCCTCAGTGATGACCTAAGAGGTATGTACTTGGCTTATTTTACAGTACTGTGATTTGATAAAGAACACGCTTAAGAACAATCCACTGAAGATCAGTTAGATTGTTCTGCGGAAGCACCCTTGAGACCAGGCTGCTGACTACAACGGAAAAAAGTGGCCCAAGGATCATGTGGACTGACTTGGCTCTGCTTCTTTTCCATCCCACCCAGGGGATGCATGCTGGAAACATTGCTGATATTCCACCATGCTATTAGGTAGAAAGGTGTTTGGTGACAAAATTAGGGCTGAGCTGAAGTTCTTGGAAGTAGTCTAAAAAGAAAAGGAGGGAAGCAAAAAGAAAGCTCTTTCTATTACTTATCTCTTTTTATTACTCATCTCTTCTCAGAATGTATCTCGGCTTCTGTTGCCAGGAGCAGTAGTGGGTTAACTCTTGGTGGGCCACAGTATTTCCCCATCACTTCAGTTTGAGTGATGCTATGCCCTGATGTTGAGTTATGCCCACCCCAGTTTTCTTTAATAAAAATGCCAGTTGTTGCAGGTAAGCCCATCCCACCAAACCTAGAGAATTTCTTCTCCCTTAGAAATCTGAGAAAATGTCGCCCCAATTTCTTGGGCAACTGAATGGAAGTGGGTGGCATTTTCAGTTCAGCTCTAACTGGATTCAAACCATCTGAAAGAGAAGCATTGCACATAGAATTAGGATAGGACAGTTTATTGGGGTTAAGGGTTAGCCTCGGGGAAGTGTAAGCTATGCTCTTCCAAAGTATAGGAGTTGAGGAATTGCTGTCTGATTGCAATAATGCATGCTCCTAATGACACATGGGTTAATTGCACCTAACCAAGTGAGCAACCATTGTTCCTCTTAAGGCAGCTTTAAGCACAGTGGCAGGATGAGCTGGATGAGTGATCTTCAACTCAGCCAGTAACAGATAAACAAATCTGTTTTACTGAGTTCAGGAATGTTGACAAAGGTCTCTGGCTTGCTTTCATACTCTGCCAGTAGATTCTTCTGCCAGAACGCTCCTATTATTTCAGAAAAATATAAAAGTAATAAAGAGTTCACTTTTATGATCAGCACCCAGATTTCTAGATTAGTACAATTTCTGTCTGAGCCTTTACTTGCTCTTTCATTAGATAGACATCTCAACTATGATCTGTTGCTGAGGCAAGCTATTTCAACCAGAAATACTGCAAAACCCTTAAATGTCAGCCTACCAACATAGAAACCTTTGCAGTGTTCAGTGGTTTTTCTCTCTTCATTTTTGGGTGCATATGGATTTTTATGCATTTCTATATTTCCACATATTGGACTCTAATTTGAAAACCTAGTGCTGCTGGTGCCAATGGGTTCCACTTTTATCCCATCTTTGCATCTGTGAATATTCATGGTTGCATGGGTGAAATCTCCGTGACATCAATCCATCGTTTGTCCGGCATCTTCCCTGTACATGACAGCTTGCTTTAATGGGATCTTGTCCCCATCTGTCAGCAGATGATGGGTAGTGTTAGTTATATTGGTGGTGGTTCATATAAAGTACATTGCAGGAATATTCACCCCCTCTTTGACTTTTCCACAGTTTGTTGTGGTACAGCCTGGAGAAGAAACAATTTTAGTTGGCACTGTTACCACTTGATATTTACAAGATAATGCTGGAAGGTTCAAAATATTTTTATTGCAGCACAAGAAGATAACAAAAAAACAAAAACTAGCACTTCTTGTTGCATATGTATTCATCCATGCCTTTCCCATGCCATTCTATGCCATGCCTAAATAAGATCTGATGCAACTGACTGCCTCCTGAATGCCTATATTTATTTCATTTTTTCTTCTGGTTTGATTATAAGTATATAGGATCCACTTCTGTGCAATTGCAGTGCCACATGCTATCAGATTAAATATACCTGTTCCTGGAAGTTCTCAGTGTTTGTTAGAAAACATATCTAAACAAGCAACATCATGAAGACCAAGGAATGGTCAAAACAACTCCAGGATAAATTCTGTAGATGGGTTAGGTTATTTTTTTTTAATCCAGATTATAAACATCCTTGGAGCATCATTAAAACCATTATCACAGAATGGAAAGTATATGGCTGGGGAAGACCATCCACCAAAATTCAGTGACCACGTAAGGAGATAATTAATCAGAGGAGCAATCAAGAGATCAATGGTAACTCTGAAGGAGCTAGAAAGGTCCACAATGAGATGGGAGAAGCTGTCCATGGGACAGCTGTCACCTGGATGCTCCATGAAGCCAGGCTTTATGGAAGAGTGATGAGAAGATGGCTATTGCTGAAGCAAGGTTGTACCAAAGCATATTCGGAATTTGCAGAAATGCATGTGAAAGACAGAGGAAACATGTGGGAAAAGGTTCCCTGATTTGATGAGTCAAAAACTGAAGTTTTGTCCTTGCTGCAAAATGCTATGTGTGCTGCAAAACCAACATTGCTCATTGCTCTGAGAGCACCCTCCGCATGCTGAAGCATGGTGGTGGTGGCAGCATCAGGTTCTGGGAATGCTTTTCCTCTGCACTGGGAAAATAGTTAGGATCGAGGGCAAGATGGATGAAGCCAAATTCAGACCATTCTAGAGGAAAACCTGTTCGAGGCTGAAAGGGACCTGTGAGGGCAGAAGTGAACTTTCCGAAAGTTGTTTTTAAAAACGAGATCCTGGATGTCTTACAAGGCTCAATCAAAGCCCAGACCTCAATCTGATTGAGACTCTGTGACAAGACCTGAAAGTTGCCATTCACCATCCAACCTGACACAGCTGAAGCAGCTTGCTTAGGAAGACTAGGGAAACACTCTGGGATCCAGATGTGCAAAGCTGAGAGAGGCCTTCCCAAGAAAACTCACAGCTTCAATTGCTGCAAAAGGTGCTTCTACCAAGTATTTTATTGACTTAACCTATGTGCTGCAATAAAACTAGTTTGCTTCTTCACAGTGCTGAGCACCTTGTGTACATTAAGTGCTAACAGTGCCAGCTAAATAAACATCAGTTCCATAAAAAGAAGCCCATGGGGCGGGAGGGGGAGGCACTTCTGCAAGGCACTGTTGTGGAGCATGTTCTCTCTCTCTCTCTCTCTCTCTCTCTCTCTCTCTCTCTCTCTCTCTCTCTCTCTCTCTCTCTCTCTCTCACACACACACACACACACACACACACACACACACACACACACACTAGTACTTGGTTAAGAATTTCCTAATTCTGAGACAGAATGCTCTATTTGGAGGTGGTGAGTTTCGGAGGGGTCATTTTGACAGTTTCTCTCACCCAAGAGGATTCTTCTGTTTTAGAAGGGGAACTTAGGAGATAATTGTGGCAATTGTGAAAACAGTATTTTTTTAAAGGAGGCAGACATAAAGCTCATGTTGTCCCTTTATCAGGGTAAAGAACCTCAGACTTCGGTGCCAGATGCTGTCTCCTGGGATTCCAGTCTTGGTGTCCCAGATTCCCTGGCCCTACTTTTTATTTATTTTTCTTGACATAAAATACAGTGCCAAGGGATTTAAAACAAATACAACCAATGCATGCAAACCCACAAATTTATCTCTCTATCTGTCATTCAGCACTCTATGGGAGTTCAGAAAAGAAATTATTATTCTGTGCACCAGTAAATTTTCCAGTCACTTTAAGTCAATTAGTGATCCTCAACTACTTTTTAAAGAACTCCCTTTTACATCCCATTAATTATAGAATTTCCATTTGTCATTAAAGTCTCTAAGCAGTCTTCTGTTTACATAATCACTTAATTTTGTCATCACTGTGTATTCTGCCAGCTTATTTTTCCATTCTTCAGTTGTTGGAGAATCTGGTGATTTCCATTTAGAAGCAATTGTAATTCTTGCTACAGTTGTCATTTATTTGACTAACTCTGACATATTCTTTGAAAAAGTCTCTGGCATTATATTCAAAAGCATTTTCTTAGGACTCATAGGAAACTTAGTTTTAAAGATTTTTTTGTATTTCCACATGTATCCATTTCCAAAATCTTTTAATTATTTTACAAGTCCACCACATGTGGTAGAAAGTCCCATCTGCCCTGTTACATTTCCAACATTTTCTATTGTAGTTCTTAACTATTTTTAAATATCTTTTGGAGTAATATACCACCGATAAACCATTTTCTCTTAATGCTTGGCTACCTGTGCATTTAATACTTCCATAAAGCTTCCCAGTCACAAGGTGATATTTCTTCTTCAAGATTTTGCTTTTAAATTGACATACATTTCTTGTCTTGTTGATTTTCAGTGTCATGCTGTAGCAACTGTTTGTAAAGTCTCCCTAATAGATTATTATTGTGTTGTATAACCAGCAGAACAGCCCTACTCTGCTTCCTTAACCAAAAATAATTAGGTAGTTTTCCAACTTTTGTGCATTTCTACCCATTCTAAAAGGTTGAAATGATGGGCAGTAAGAACTTTAAGCTAAAATATGCTGGAAGTTTTGCCTCCCTGTGTCTCCATCCTCCCCTTTGTTCCCTCTACCACTGGAATATGACCACAGAGAACTTCTCTGAAATAGAATTTGTCCCTTTCCCAGGTAAATGACCCTACTTGATGTAATAAGCCTGTGACCCCAAAATGTAAAAAAATCCCTCTGAGAGGGAACAAAACATGCAAGGAATTTTTTATTTCCCTTTTGTTCTCCCAAATTTTAAGCCTATCATACCCATGGGAATTTCAGCCCAGCTTTCCCATATGCACAGCACCGTTTTCAGATGAAGAATTCCTTCCTTTGAGGGTAGCTTTGGGAAGAAGCCTGTTGCTGCACAGGAAACTTTCCATACTGGAGCAGTTGTAACTTTGCACCATTTTTACAGATACATTTTACAGCATTGGGGATAGCTGGGGAAGAGGTGAAGATCATTGCCAGTTTGTGGATTCGCACTTGGATGGAAGAACAGGACCACAGTCATATGTGGAAGCCTTGCCTCCTGTTCCAGGTAAAAATACCAAAAGCAACATGAAATGTATGGAGCACTGGACCAATAGCTTGCACACTAGTTGTGTTCTGGGCCATAGACAGCTTATGTCTGGGTCCTCATACGAATCTTTCTCCAAGCAACAAAGAGGTTGCTTTTGGTCACAAAGAAAGAACCATGCATATGCACTGAATTATATCCTTGCTGCATACTGTTAACTTGCCTTTGATGGGTTTTCCCCCATGTAGGCTGCATATGGTGTTTTTATGAGCCCTGGGTTTTTTGTGTAGAAAATGAAAGAGTCAGTCACCAAGTCATAGGACCAAGTCATAGGACTCTGCTATCTGAGCAAGGGCAGTTAACCCAGATGAGCACGGCCAGCTCTAAGGAGCCGAAATACGAAATGTGAGGGAAGTGTGGAAGTGACACAGTAGTCAACATCTTGGATAGAAGCCCACATCTGTGGAAAAGAATGCCAAGAGTCTGTTAATGCTTCATGGTCAAATTCCTTTGACAGATATCCTTTACAGATAGTCTTTTCTTTGATAAGCTTTTAAGACTGCTCCTATATTTACTTCATTCTTGCGTCTGGTTTGATTGCTAGTGCGATATTTCAGTCTCCTTTTTGCTGCTCTGCCCCACCTCCATTATCTTGCGCCCATCAGTGATATAGTGGTGAAGGTAGGCATGCAAGAGAGTGATTCTCGAGGCTCTTTCTCAGCTCCAAAGTACCAGTTCCTGCTGAGCACTAAGAGGGGAAATATAGTGCAACAGACTCACAGTGAGAGCACTGGTGTTTTTTCCTTGCGTGACACACTCCTGCTGCAATGGCAGGAGCGGGGGAGTTAGATTGGGCTGGCCTGCATCTGTCTAGTAGTCCCAACAGACCCTGTCCAGCACGCTTCCAGTTCAGTAGAAGGAAAGATTGTTTGCCCTGAGAGTAGTGATAAAAAGAACAGGAATTTAACCTGGAAGGGAGGTGACTAAGGCAGAAGGGCTGGAAATGAAAGGAAGCATGCAAAAGAAAACAGTCAATGATAGAGCTTGTGAGTAGAATCATAGACCAGAAAACAGCACATACTACCAAGGAAGGAGTAGACAATTTTCTCCTGTGCTTCACAAGACAGAAGCAATGTAATTTAAGGTGCTGCTTGGAACAAGGATGTACAAAGAGCTGAATCGTAGAAGAGTAAGGAGACCATGGTAGTTCCCATGATTGTCCAGGCGGTAGGGATGGACCTCACTCTTTTTCTTTGACCTTTTATTATGAGATCATTCCTTTGCTGCCGTAAAAAACTAACCCTGGTATTTTGACTCCTACAGGTTATTACCGCCAGTTTCGACAAGAGCCTGTATCGTTTGGACGCATTGGCTATATGACGCCTTATTATTATGTGGGCTGGTATGAGTGTGGTGTGCCCATTCCAGGGAAATGGTAACTGTGCTGCAGTCTCCATGCAGTTCGTAAGCGCAGTACATCCAGCGTGCCTTTCACATGGCTGTTATTGGAGGACTCTGAGCAGTCGGCTTGGCAAGGAAAGGAAAACAAGAACATGGAAAGGAAGAAGAAACCAGCAAAGACTCACTAAACGAATACCGTATAGGGTTTTGCCAACCTAAGTCTGTGGTGCTACTTGATTATTTTGCTTCAGAGCACGTACAGGATTCAGTCTGGGTCTCCTGCCTTGTTCTCCTTGCCTTTAAAGGCATGGAGATGTAGCCGCAATGGGTGCTATCTGTGCTCAATGAAACGTAATATATTTGGCTACTCACAAAAAATTGGAATCGTGATATATCTTGCAAGGAATGACTTAAGCATGCTGTGCTTGCATTATGGAATGCTAACCACTTTCCACTGCTATTAATGGAATCCTCTTGCCTTCCACTGGCAGAGTCTTGCGCTTCAGAATGTTGCTATGCGGTCATGCTGTGCTACTAAACACCCATGAAAACCAATCAATGTTACTGAAGACTTCTCCTGTAGGTTTGCACAAGGCTGGAAGAAATACCAGGTCACTGTGTCAATTCAACTTTTAAAAAAACCAGCAACAAAAAACAGTACTGTATGTTTGCAAAAGTATTTCTTAGAACTTGAGGTTTTCTTGTTGACTTTGATAAATACTTCAATGGGATGATGTTTTATGTAAAAGGTGCTATTAATTAACAAGTCTTCTAAAATTTATTCTGTGAAAAATATACTATGCACATAACCATGTAAAGAACCAGGCTTACCTTCTTGTGAGTATTGTCGAACTGTAATGGTGTTGATGTTTGTATAAAATAGAAGAATTCAGAATCAGGCTCCTAGCCATTTATGTTTTACTGAGAGTAAATTATTTGGTTCACATACCAAAGTTAACTAATATTCCAACATAAATGCTAATACAGTAATATACCAATGCATAAGTTAAACCCATATCCAATACTCCTTACAATCTCCATGCAGAGAATCAGAAACTAGTTAAGCTGAAATACAGAATGGAATTTGGTTTTATTGGAAATGAATGCCATTTCAGCTGCAAAACCATGCTTGCTTACATGAAATAAGCTGGCATTCAATTTGGGGCCAAACTACACATAACATTAAATGTGACACTGCAGTTTAGGATTTTTGTGCATATTTTAGAAAATGGAAATAGTCCCCATGAGGATCAGAATCATCTTAAGTATGAGAGGTGGGAGTTCAGTCCATTCCCACCAGCCATGATCCTGGCAAAACAATTTGCAACACTTTCAACTAAAAGTTGCCACTAATTCAGAGGAAATTTTCCCATTGGCACCAATGGAAGCATTTCACCCAATACAAATAGGAACAGCAGGAAGGTTGGTTTTGTTGGGTGTGCAGTGGGAAATAAGAAGAATTACATTTCCCTTCCTTGCCTGCGTGGGCCCAATCCTTCAAATCCCCCACCATTTTAGAAAAAAAGTGTACATTACATTCAATAAGGCATAAGTATGACTGTCCTCCATGTATAAGTACATTTGCTTGAATGCAAGAACTTTGTATTAGCTGCGAGAAAGATCAAGTTCCCCATTCAGCTGGAGTCGATGCTCGTACCTGCTGGTACCGGGGGGGGTGCACATCTCTGCCCCCACTACACCAGCAAATTTGCCACTGAAATTTAGCAGTGTACTCCTGGCAAACAAGCAGCTGATTCCCTCCACATTTATTGCTGGGAGGGCCTGGTTTTAAAGCATTGATCAGATCTCTTGAATAGCTAGGTCTAGCCAGAGAGGGTCAAACCCCACAGGCTAAAGAAGTTGAGAGACAAATGGCTCATAGGTAGGCCCATCATGCCTTTTTTTGCAGCTTCCACAGCCGCTGCAAAATTTACATGGTGGTTGGCCCAGCCACCAGCAAATCAAACAACTATATTTTCCCCTTGCCCTTTAATTGAGCCAATTCATTTAAAACCAGCATTCTCAGGTAGCTATGAGCCCTGGGAGGACGTCTCAATGGTGCATGCCCTGGAACTGCCTTAAATTATTGACACGCCAATTGGTGCTGGATGTGTTGACCATTTAAATGTCCCATCATCTGTGGCAGTCCTCTCCCACCTGATGCCTTTAGATGTTGTTTGACTTCAGTTCCCATCAATCTCAACTAGCATGGCCAATGGTCAGACATGCTAGGAAGTGCAGGCCAAAACACCTGAGGGGCACCAGATTGGGGAAGGTTGGCTTGGGGCATTCTGGGAAATTTAAATGGTGGACAGAGCTGACCACCCAACACTAATGGGAATGCTGGTGTTTCGCCGCCCCCACCCAGCTCTTTGCTGAGGACTTTGTCAAGCCTGGAGCTTGCTTTGTTTAAAACCTACATCCAACCAACACAATAGGCCTCCTGCACCAGCTCGGAATACTAACAATCATCTTTAAACAATTTGCACTTCTAAAACCCTGAAGCTGGAATGTAGTGTAACAAGACAGCAAGTTAAAACCACAAAGCCGTCACTTATCCAGCAATCTTTATGCTTTCCCCAAATAGGATTATTCTCTTAAAACTCACAAGGGCATTCAAGAATAATGGGCCCACCACATGAAGTACTGACATAGCTAAGCCCTTTTGGCAGGTTCCACCTGAGGGCCATAGTGGTGAACTCATCCCAAAGTCTCTAGGGCTCTCTGATCCTTCTGTCTTACTGTTTTAACCACCTTGGTTCTTCTTGCAAGATTTATGGGCTCTAGGGAACCATCCTATTTAAGGGACAATGCAATCACTTTCCATTGAACGACACTTTCCTTTTCCATATCGAGGCCTTTGTGCTATTAAGATTTACTATCTATATGCTCAGACTGCAACCAGGAACCAAGTTTCAAATTACACTGAGGAAGATTTAGCCTTTTCTTTAGCATGCTTGTGTGTGTGCACTTGGCCCCAGCAATTTGGCTTGGTACCAGCACCTGTGGGGAGAGGAGGAATAAACCACCTCCCACCATTTGTTTCCTGAAATTCTTCCCCCTCCATGTTCACCAGTTGAGCCTTTTCCCCCCTTTTGTTTACCCCTACCCAGAGCAGGAATTTTTAGAAGCAAACATTGTAGGGAAGGTTTAATCCTGCACATGCCTATACAAAAGAGCTATCCCTGAACTGCATGCTATAATATATAATAAGCACAATGCAGAGCCTGAGAGATCTTTACATGGCTTCCTGAACCACCTCCACCATCACCATCATTACATTTATACCCTGCCTTTCTTCCTCTCGCAAGGAAGCCAAGGCAGCTTCTCCCAATTGTATCTTCACAACAACAACCCTGTGAGGTGGGTTAGGCTGAGAGCCTCCGACTGGCCCAAAGTCACCCAGTAAGCCAAGGCTGCAGCCAGAGTGTGTTGATGATGCACATTGCTAGTTCTACTTGCAGCTCAGCTGTTCATCTGACCCTGCTCTGAAGCCTCTCTGGGATTATGTCTCTCTTTCCCCTCCTCTCCCCCCCACACCTCCAGCTCTGGCATGTGTCAGAGCTGCCCTTCGAGCTGATCTGCCTGTTTTTGTGTTTAAAAAGTCTTTTGGAACAAATTCCCAGCACCAGATGGCTGCAATTTACAGTTTTCTTAGCTTGTTTGTTGATCCAGCATTGTTCTTGAATAAACATAAATGTTATATTTCAGCTTTTAGTTGTCATCAAACACTGAATCATATCAGCATCTGCATCATCATTGATGATAATGATGTAATTCTTTTATCTGTAATAAAGCTGTATAACATTGTCCGTGTGTTGGCAGGGGGGCAGGGGGAACCACCAACTTATTCAGGACTGCTGGTGTACTCTTTTCTGCACCAAGGATGGCCAGCTTCTGTAAGCTTGGGTGGCCACCTTTTTCCAGAGAACTGGAATACTGGAAGTGCATTTGCTAAACAAGCCAACCCCTCTGCCCCCCTCCCCATTATCACGCCTTATCAGGATCCTCAATAAACACAGTGATATCATAGCTATATGGAGAACATCCCAACAGACCTAGCTACAACATCCAACTAGGAAATTTTCATTATATAAAGTGTCCCAGGGGAAGGAGCTTGAGAGAGGTCTCCTGGCAGGCAGGTGCCAGTGCCTTGCGTCCTGCACCACCACTGCTCTGTCCCAATGGCAGGTCCAAGACCCCTTAGCTCTTTGTCCATCTAGGCTGCATTATCAATCTGCCTTCCAGTCAGTTGACACAAAGGGTCAGTCTCAGTGCTACATGCAATACAGTACCTGTCCCAGAGCCATCTCCTCCACCTGAGCAACTTGTTGCTGGAGTAAGCTTTGGAATGAACCCTCTCTACCTTACCTGGACTTTGGACCTCCAACCCTCTATTGTGTTCTCCTTTGGATCCAACTGACTTTGATCACATCCCTTTCTCTGGCTCTTCTAATTTCTGAGTTCCATGGAAAGAAAAAAATGGTGCGATTATTATATTTATCAATTATAAATATATTTTGGTTTACCTACCCTCAAACTTTGAGAATGTTCATGTGTATGAATTCTTTCAGGCATTTTTATGTGCAAATGAGTCTAATCCTGGTTTTTGTGTTGTTACTCATTATTTTCATAAATCAATGCATTTTGGTATGCACTTTTTAAAATCTGAAAACTCCATTGCAAAATTCAGAGAAATGCAATTTTCAAAGAACAGCTGAGTTCAACAGTGCAAAATAAAGAAGTCCACAATAAATGCAAGCCAAGCACATTTTATTCCTGTTCTGATTAGCAGCCCCCTGGACTGACAAACTGGAAGTTGACTCCTTTTGAAGGCTCAGAGTCACACCCCAACAGTTTCCTCCTCCTGCATCCAAAGGGTTCATAAGACCTGATTGCCAAGAGGGATGATGAACAGCTCCTCAGAGCCCTGACCTTGCCAAAAGGCAGAGTGAGGCAGCCGTCTCAGATGGTGGATGCTGATGAGCGGGGAGGGGTTGGGGTACAAAACTCCAGGTGTGGCACAGCCTGCCCTGAATCCTTGAGCCTCTCCCGTTGCCCTCAGGTTCTGTGGCAGACCTTGTCTTATCACCAGGGGTGAAGGAAGATTCAGTGCATCCCAGAGCACGAATGGGGTACCACCTTGTTTTGGGAACAGCAAGAGTAGAGATGGATCACAAGTGGCCTTCATACTCTGCACTGAATTCCTCTCTTTCATACAGTATCAATATCCCTCTATCAGTAATTAGAAGTCTTTGTCATCAATTCTGTATTTACACCAATCTGTTCTTATTAGGGCTATAATTCCTGACTATAATTTTGCATATGTTGCTGATTGGCAGTGCTGTTTTTTCCATCTCATTCTTGTTTCCATCTAGTCCCGTTTTCTTTGTTAAAGTTCTAATGTGCAGCACCCTCTCTATGTAACTTTTCAGTCAGATGTAGCCTTATCCAACCTCTTACTGAAATATGAAACTAATTTCTCTAAGATATTCACAATTATCTTAAAAGCAACATTATGAAACCTCTCCCACAAACCTTTTTGGATTCAAAACTCTTTTAACATGTGATGTGAGCTTGTTTTACAAGTTCATGAAGGAATGTTTTCTGAATGCATGTGGTTTGTATCCAAGAATCTTTCAGAGCAGGATTTTCCATTTCTTTATGTGGGAGTGTTCACTATAATATCTAATTCCCTTTAAGACCATCTTTTTAACTGCTATGCCAGCAAATAAATGTTCAGGATCCAGTATGATCACTGCAATAACATAATGCGGCCTAGATAGCGCATAAATAAGCACTGGATTACGGCCAATTTTGAACTGCAGGTACTTATCATAACAGCCCCCAAAACTGCACCTCCAGGGCAAGTCCAAAATTGCAGGGAGCTGTGTTGATCCAAATCAAGAAGTCAGTCCTTGTTTACAAGTTTTCCTCTCTCTCCACTGGGAACAGGTCTTTTGTAAAGCTAATGGGGCTTTGTTGCCCATTCAAATGGAAACTGCCTCCATTTGAAACAGTTAGAATACAAAAAGGAGCAATGTGTGTTGCTAGGAAAGCTCCCTCCATCCTCTCCAGCTACTGTGCAGCTAAATGCAAACGAAAGGGGGATTGCGAGGGGGCTGGCAGATGCGATCAGCATCTCTGCTAAAAAGTGCCAGCACTGCATCCTCATGAGCTCTGGCTCCGCTGCTCCACTGTAAATTGACAGAGGCATGTGAACGCCAGAAACAATTTTCTGGCATTTGTAATAGCCAGAAAGAGCACAAACGCTACCTGGGCATCCAGCCCTTGTGTAAATATAATCCTGCTATCAATTCCTTGCTGGCTACCCCACCAGGCCAGCATCCATGCAGTAGCAAGGGAAGCCACTCCGCTTCCGATTGAGTTCGAATCCCGATCCCACATGCTCCTAATCCACGGGGGAACCAGCACGCACAGAGCAGGCCCCATTTCCCAGTCCTTCCCCCGTGTGTCCACAGTGGAGTGGGGCCAGCAAGGATGGGGCGGGAGAGCAGGGTTAACACCAACCCCAAGTGGGCCCTCAGCATCGTGCTGATGCCGGAGCCCCTGCTGCCACTGAAGTTCCTCACTGTAGCCCCACCCACTGCTGTGAAAGCGCCCCATCAGTCATGTGATGTAGATTAATTGTATGTTAATATATGGAAAGGTTTTGCAGATTGGTCACCCCTTTTTGGTGATGCATAGGTGCCCCCCCCCCAGTGATGCCTGCTGGGGGCATCTGAGCAGAGGATCAAGCAGTGCAGTGCCCCACCTGCATCAGCTGGAGGCGGGATATTAAATGTTCTTGGAGGGGAAGCTGACCTTTTCCCATCTTTGGTGTGCTGAGATGGGGAAAAGTGTGTGTGTGAGAGGGGAAAGGTGTGTGTGTGAGAGAGAGAGGGAGGGAGGAGAGTGTCCACCACTGCATGGGGCTCTCAAGGGCAAAGCGTCTGCTTGCTCCAGCTGCAAAAGAGAAACTTGCAAGTCTGGTGTATGGAAAGCACCTTTAAGGACCCTGTAATGGAACAGTCTAGTTTCCCCTCCAATCCTTGCCTGGTGTGGTTTAATCCTCCTGGGTGCTCTCCTGGCATTCCAATCCTCTGCACGTGCAGTGTAAGTGCTGGAGTTAGCAGCAAACTCTGCTGAGCTGAGCTGCCTCCCCACAAGGCTGCACTGCCTCTAGGTGTTGCCCAAGGTGTTCACAAACCCACCTGCTTTTGAACAGTGCCAGTATGAGAGCAGCGCCTATTGGAGCATGAAAGCCAGAGCGAGTCCTCCATCCCCGTGGAACCAAACTGTTCTAGAAAGGAGCACTTCTGAGAGGGGAGAAAACCCGCCCTTCTCCTGCTGAAGGATTCTCACATGCAGCTCTTGACCCTGGGGTGACATTCACCAGGCCAGCCCCTTCCCTTTATCAGGGAGCAAGTGCCCCTTGGGCTTATGGAATTAGTCTTCAAATGCTTCCCAAGTTACACAGAGCAGCACCAGTAGATGTAGTAGATGTGTCTACCCAGTGAAACTGGGCGTGTTTCAGCAGCCTGTGGATGTGGGCAAGATTCTCGGAGAGGAGGCCAACTCATAAGTGCTCGACTTGTGCCCAACCCCGCTAATTAAAACAGCGAGAGGTGGCCTGCATGCTTGAAACAGGCCAAAGTAAGGCCATTCTGGAGGGAAAAACCTTTAACCTCATTCACATGGGAGGAAGCCAGCACCACTAAACTTTTTGAGAAGACATCTACAGAATTGCCCAGTCAATTATTTAAATGTGGCTGAAGTGTGCGACATTTAGGGAGCAATTTCATGGTTATGGCTGTAAGTCCCTAAACTTGGAGGCTTATAGTAATCAAATGCAGAGTGAGAGGAGCAGAAGAGGTGATCTGTGATCCATTAGTAACCCGTTGCCTTCTAACCTTCCTGCTCTGCATTTTCTATTAGATGGGTGTTTTTCCAGCTAGCTGGAACATCTCAGAGGGGAAGGTAAGAAATTTGCACCCTGGCCTCTCCAGTTTCCTCTCCCTGCCCCTGAAATGTCCTCTGTTCCTCTTCTCTAAGGTTATTTTCCTGACGATGGAGAGCAGCAGGCTCAGTTCTTCCTGTACTGACTGAGTGTGGGGGGACAAGGGGGTCAGAGCTTCCATTTCCAGCTCCAAGCTCACTGCACAGCTTCCAACTTTGGATCTGGGAATTCAGATTATCTTATGGGCCCTCAGACACTGTCTACCGGTTACAAGATTGGAAATCACATTGTTAAGTGAGCAATTTTTAATTTCAATTTCCTTATATGTCAGCAAACTTGACCAAAAGAAGTTTATTTTAAAGGTCAGACATGCCTACATTTACATGCATTAAAAAGTTCCAGTCTAATTCAAGAATATGCATGCAAGCTGAATTTAAGGCACCTGAATACAGATGTGGGCAAACTGTCACAAAACAGCCGTGTCCTGAGATCAAATGAGTCGATTCATTCTAACGTCTTGCTTGAACATTCTAGCAAACAGTACTACATCCCCAAAGATTTCAAAATAGCTGATTCTCTGGATTGACCTCAACGCCCTAGTTGACTTGGAAGCAACTTCCTTTAACTTTGCACCCTCCATATGAGTTGGGCTGAAATGCCCATAATCGCTGGATGAGAATTATGGGATTTCCAGCCCCAGTTCATCTGGAGGTGAAGGCTGTATTAACGGTTCCACAGACTGCAATCAAGTGCTCTGCTTCTCATCCAGACCAACCTCCACACGAGTGTGCGAACATGGCAGAATTTCTTTTCTTACAATATAGAAAAAACAGGCACATACACAAATAATTACAATAGATGACAAAAGTAGACAAAAGTTTACCTTTATGGTATTAGGCACCAATATTATGTTCACTGGTGCTGTATTTATTTGATTTGGTATGTGCAGAATTGCACATGAAATCTGACACATCACAGCCTTGAGGAAAGTTCTTTAAAAAGAAAGAAAGAAAATTAAAAAGCCTCAGGTGTACATGGTTGCAGGGGAAAAAAGAAATACATGCAGTGTCTACAACAAACAAAAATGATGATATTCGAGAGATAATCTCTAGTTTCTTGCATCACTGTGCATCCTTCCATTATGGCCTCCAGTTATTTTTCCTGACCGGGCTCCCCCACTTCTTGTTTCCTTTCCATGATTTTGTTATGAAGGAAGTTGTGGGTGGCATTCCACAACTTCCTTCAGACTAAAGCACAGAGCTGTATATCAGATAAATGCATTTATAAATATTGTGAATTTTATTTGTGGCACTGAATCCACATTTTATTGGAGCAGAATTTAGACCCCTTCCCCTTCTTGGCAGAGCATGAATAGTTCTGATAATGTTTACTAAATGAACAACACATGTTACAATGATGCACAGATTTCCCTCATAAGCCCCGAATTTCATTGTACTCTTCATTCTAATCTGATGGCAAAGCATAGAAGCAGGATATAGATAAATGTCAGCTGTTTTGGTACAGGAACCACTGCAGCCTTCAGATCTGGCAGTTCCATTACAAGCATTATACAGAAACCGCCGTTTCTTTGCTGTTCTTTGGAATTCATCCTGACACATCGCTTCAGAATTGCAGATTAGGCCTTCTTCTGGCTTGTCTCTACAAGGTTTTGGGTTAGACCTAACCAAGGAGAAGAAAATGCATGTTTTGGTTCAGAAGTATTAGATACATTCAAACACCTAAAGCTGCTAGGGGATTATATGTCCACTGACTGAGGGCTGGGCATGCCAGTTTGCCTTGGAAAGGAAGTAACAGAAACATGGAGAAAACAGACTGAGCTTGATCCTGCTTCTTTTCTATCAGGAGGAGCATTCCCTGAGCAGAGCAAGGTCAAAAGGTGGTAGAAATGGAGGTGGGGTGGAGAGGAGATTGTCACCAGTCCCCACTTCTTCTGCCGCCCCAGAGTCAATTCTCACACAGAGCTGCCTCCACTCCGCCAGCTCCGGCAGAGAGGGAAGATTGGCATGCCGCTGGATGATTTGGCCTGCAACGCCCATCAGCCCTCGCCATCAGGGCCAAAGATGGGTGATGATGGAAGTTGTTGGAGAAAAGATCTCCTCTGAACTAAAAAGAACTTTCATTCTCCTGGGTTAATTTAGTTACTTGGTATTTAATACTGAGAGCCAGTGTTTCGCAATGGTTAGAGTACTGAATTGGGGCTCAGCCATAAAATTCACTAGGTGACTGAAACCAGTCACTACTCTGGCTGACCTACCTCACAGGATTGTTGTGAGAATAAAATGGGGAGTGGGAGAAAGGAAAAAACTTATATGCTGCCTTGAGAGGAAAGGCGGGATATGGATACAACAAATAAATGCAATTAAAGACGGTAGCTTTCACATTGAAGGAAGTGTTGTTGTTGCTCCTGCTGTGAAAAAAGGCTTAGCTGAAAAATAGTGATATTACTAGCATAGCTCTTTATTCATGCAAGAAATTCAGGAACCAAATACTTCCCCTAGGTGTGTCAATGCCTATGAAAACTACTGCAAACCTAGAACTGATGCTCTGTTTCCATGATCCTCTGTTGTATTAAGAAATAAGCTGTTTTGCTGCAGTTTGTGAAACAGAACAAGTATTTTCTCATGGGCCAGTGGACTGGGCCATTGATCAGGTGACGTAAGGCTAGAATGCTAGGTGCATCCAAAATACACTGCAGTCCAAAATCTGGCAGAGAAAACTACTATGATTATATGACCTTGCCAAAATAGCCTCTATTCTGCTTTTAATTCTTCTAGGAGTGACACTGGGTTCCAAAATGAGGTTATGGGGTAGCTTAAAAAAAAGAAAAGAAAGAAAGATAAAGGAAGAATCTTGGCTCTGGAATGTCCTCCCTAAAATTAAATAGTTTGAGCACTAGTTGTAGACATACTAGTTTATCCAGGTATAAGTCTGCCTTTGAAACTTTTTTTCTTTTGTGCTTTTATCATGGCAGTTGGAGGCTAGTTTTAGTGGATCAACTTGCAAAATAATGTATTGTTTCTATGGTTTACGGCCCTGGAATCTCATGTGACAAAGGATGATACAGATATATTTTAGACAAATAAAGAAACCTACATGAATCTAGTTGTAGACAATTTAGTTCCCAGTGTCAAGGTTAAAATGCACTCTCACTCTTCTTTTGCCGGGAAGGCTGGAGGGGTTTCTCTGGGGATCAGTCAGGTTTGGACCTCAGGCTCAGCTTCCCTGTTCTTTACTCTCTCCCACAGTCTACAGCTGCAACTGAATCATTTTACTGGGCAAAGTCATCTCTGGTCCAAAAGCTGCAGGAGGCATTCCTTACCTTTCCATGCTAGGGGACGGCAGTGGAGGCAGGTATGCTGACGCACACAGCTCTTTCTGTGCATGCAGCTTGCCTATGCCAACAGGGATGATCACCCAGTCAAGAGCCAGTACGGACCAGTGAGAAGTGGGGAAGTGCTCTCCTCTCTTTATCGCCATGTCACGGCCACTGGTGTTCTCACCTAGCAAGCAGCCTCAGAGGCTGGCAGTGAAAAACCCAGAGAATCCATTTCTGCATTTCAGTTGCAAGCCGCTCTCGTTTACTTGGGCTGGTGGTAAGATCCTTTGAACTCAGCGGGACTTGCACTTGGGGCCATCTTTAGTGCTGGAAATACTGGGAAGCAGCCTTGAGCTGTTGCATCAATAACAGACTGGCGTAAAAGTCTCCCAAAAGTTTGATTGATGGGGCTTGAGAAAAGTTTCAGATTCCCATCAAGTCCCAGCCAACTGTAAACAATTGTAATGTATATTTTTCCATTTCTTTTTGACCTATTCCTCAATTATGCTTCACTTGTTAAATGTTTCATCTCATTCCCTTGCCATATATTAGTATGCAGTCTAAGCAGGGGAGGGCGAAATGACCAAACAAGTCTCCGTGACATAAATGGAGGGGCTTTTGGGGGGTAGGGGTGATGTTTTTTCATATGTATTTATTTTAGCCAAAGTAGAAGCAATCTGCTCCCATTCCACAGTATGGGAAAGTACTGGTTTGATTTTTTTTTTCTTGGCAAAATATCTCCATACGTTTTGCGGTTGGTTTCAAACAGTTTGTGCACAAAACTAAACATTTTATTGGCCTAATGTCTTTCAAGTCACAATTCTTCAGGGGCACTACAAATAAGATCAGTGAACATTCGAAGCCTGTTAATTGTAGCTGAGAGTGCACTAGAGGACACAGAAGTATACTTTTTAAGGTCAGGCTCAGGATCAAACTACAAGTTCGCATTGCTTTTCTCTTAATTAATTACAGACAAGTGGGTTACAATTGTATTCAAACAGCCCTACGCAGGGACGAGAGGCTTATCTCACTGCAAAATGGATGAATCCCACCCTCCACTGTATGGCTGGAAAGCTTAAGAAGCTGAGAAAAGGTCAGAATGTTAGAATCTTTGGGGAACTTTTCCTAAGACTGCTACTCATGCATGGGGTGTGTATGTCATAGTTTCCCTTTGGACTACTAGTTGCGTGCTGGACAGCAATTTAGTAAGCAAACCCCAAACATTAAGCCAGTTGCATGAGTAATGTCGCATCCAGTTTAGCTTTAGTACAGTCATGCTCAACGCTGTATAGTCCAGATGGATTGGACTACAACATCTACCATCCCCAACTGGCATGGCCAATGGAGACTAGTCATCTTAAACTGTGGCTCTGCTGACTGGAGTTGTGGACCAAGCAAGCTGGAGGGCATGAATTTGGATTACAGGTGGAGGATCATGTACAAGGTATGCTAGAGGCACATTAGAGTAAAACAACCGGGATTAAAACAATACTGAGAAGAATCTTCAGGACAGGTAAGCATTAGCATGTCTAAGGTATGCCCCAAAGGATAGGCCTATTAGCTTTTCTAGGGTGTTTGTGGGAAGCAAGACTTAAAACATGGATTCCTGATTTGACCAGGAATCCAGTGCTTAAATCAAAAGCTGTTCTCACAGTATCAGACTTTTAGCAGCCATATTATGGCAGAGTTTTTGCTTATTTTGCCAGGACACTATCAGTGGTTATGCATATTGGGCCCAAGGACAGTGACAAGGGTCAACATGGTTGGGCATTTACTGAGGACCCACTGAAAAGATTCCTCTGGAGTTGCTCCTTCCCCATTATGGCCTGTTTGTTCACTTTCCCAGGTGGTAGGAGGAGGAGCTGTGTTGGCAATGATGGGGAAGAGGAAGAGGAATGAGAACACCCGGGGCCTATGTTGGGAGAAGGCGGGATCCATGAATGAGGGGGTCCATTGATTAAGCGCCTTCCAAAACCTGCAGATGACACTGGTTAGGGCAATGGCAGCAGCCTTACTCAGTCACTGTTAGAAGCTGCAGCTGTCATATGGATCGAAATCAAATCATCTTCCCCAGTTTTCATTAAATGTGGAGATGGTGGAACTGTTGCATGTTCCACAGTGAGTGTTAGATCACTGCTGGCATTATTAAGGAAAGGTGAAACAGTCCCTTCCTGACAAATAGTTGCCTGCCTGCCTTCAAGCCCACGTGCTCCCAAGGTGTTAACAAGTGTATCTGAGGTGATCTAGCCAGCTCTGGACAAAGGTGTTGACAGCTGCCTTGCTGGATATTAATAACACCTGTTGCACAAAGCAATCGACTGTTTCCGTAGGCCTGAAAACATCTCATGCTTGACTCAGGCATAGTGGGAGCCAGGCCAAGATCAGTTTAACTTTTATTCAACAGTGATTCTCAGCGGTGAGGCAGGAATCAGCGGGTGATGGTAATTTCCACAAGAGTTAACAGTAATAATTGTTTCCCTGTGAATACTGGATACAAATAAGAACCAGGATCTATGAATTTGGATTCAGACCTCCACAAAGGAGGTGTACTGGGAGGGCAATGTTCTCCCGTAGGAAGATAATCTTTCCATTGCATTCACTCAGGTTTTACTGATGAAACAAGCTGTCATCTGCAGCATCGCTGATGAAGAGAATCATCATGGTGTAGGGGTTATAGGGTTGAATTTGGAAGTGGGAGAGCCAATTTGTGAAACTCTCTGGGGGAGGCTGGGCCAGATACTCCAGCGGTCAGCTCACAGGATGTTGCAGAACTGTATTAGCTGTGACATGGGAACAAATCTGGCCCTCTGGAATTCTTCTGGTCCCACCCCTTTCCCACAACCACAGCTCATTTCCAGCTTTTGTGCAGCTTTCCCCCCTAAATGGTTGAAATGCCTCTCCTTATTAATTTATTTTTATGGCATTTCTATATTGCCCAATAGCTGAAACTCCCCAGTGGCTTTACTACAAGTAAAACCTTGATAAAGGCACCTAGCAGCAATGCAAAAGTTTAAAATGTGATTACAGACAACAGTTACAATAAATACAGTCACATTATCAACCAAAAGACTAAAGTACCTGAAAAAATAGGAAGGCCTTTACCTGGTATGCATAGGCACCAGGCTGGCCCCTCTGGAAAGCTCATCCCACAGCTGAAGTGGCACACTGAGAATGCCGGCTTCATTTCCTTTGGCGGTGGCTCTGGGAGAAGGATCACCGGGGATGATGTTAGGTTCGAAGCAGGTATATATCGGATGAGACAATCTCTCAGGTGACCTGCCCTCAAGCTGCTTTGGGCTTTGAATGGTAGTATGATCATATGGGCCAATCCCCATTAACAATTGTGCTGCCCTATTTTGGACCAGCAGAAGCTTGTGGACCATTTTTAAAGGCTTCCCCATGTAGAAAGCATTGCAGCAATCCAAACAAGAGGCAGCCAGAGCTTGGATAAACTAAGGTTTAGATACTGGTAATAAGGGCTCTACCTTAGGACATGTGGACATTCCGGATATTTGGTCCCTGCCTTTTTGCTTTTGGCTCTGTCTGTGATGCGACTGCAGCCCTAAAGGATCCTTTAAAGTGGAAATCTCCTTTAGTCAAACTGGGAGCTGGTGAGGAGGTTTAAATGTTTTCCCCTGCTTCCTTACTTGAATTCCCTGCTTCCTAAGCTGCAGTTTGTTGTCCAGAAAAGCCTTAGGG
The DNA here is from genome assembly GCF_004798865.1 of Varanus komodoensis. Taxonomy (NCBI): domain Eukaryota; kingdom Metazoa; phylum Chordata; class Lepidosauria; order Squamata; family Varanidae; genus Varanus; species Varanus komodoensis. The sequence continues at coordinate 34,540,152 of NW_025335268.1, read as the reverse complement.
TTTTGTTGAATGCATTTTGGAAGATGCATGTGGAAAGCCCTCTGCTTGGGCTGCCAGGATGATGTTGCAAAGCATGTGCTGTCCACAGGATGTGGACCAGAAAAGTGGGCCCAGGGCTGCATGCTGCCCGTGGACTGCATGGTGTCCAATTCAGCCCAGCTGATGAGAACTATAGCCCACCGATAACGCTTATCTGAATGCCTGAAAAATTGTTTGTTTGTTGGGCAAAAGAAAGAATAATCTGGGAATTTGGTAATCTCCATGTTAACAGGAATAAGTTGAAATATTTGTTACGACTTTGTTTCATTAAAACCTGGAATGCACAGCCAGAAGAAACGCAGCAGTGGCTGAGAGCCAGCTCTAGCTGCAAGCAACCCGGTTTTGTATAGTTTTGACTTCCCTTTCCCATCTGCTCCCCAGCGATTAGCCTTACACATCCCATTCCTCCAGTGGATTTGCTTGTGACAGTGGTGCTTAACATACAAAGCTAAGTAAGGCAAGTATATTAAGACCAAAGGGCAAAAAAATACAGTTCTGTGTCTCAGCCATACAGTAATTCCTTTGTCTTGGAGCCCAGATGTCATAAGGTTTATTTCCAGCTTGAGAATATGACTTCTTAACAGTGAAACAATGATGAAAAAGAAGAAATATGGGTAATCTATAACATGTGTTTGGCAAATAACTTCCTTGAGTTTTCATTTTTTTCTTACAGCTCTACTAAAGTTCATTGGTAGGGCTTCCTTAAATATGCTGTGCAGCTTAAATCATCAGATAAGTGTGTTTTAAAAAATATTCAGACCATATAATACAAAGCAAAGTATATTCATATTTTGAAATGTTGGACAAGATTAACTGCTGTGAATCCAGAAAGGAATTCTAGGTTTTTATCTTAGTCTGCATGGTATCATTTCATTTTATTAGTTTACATTAAAATGACTGGCACTAATTAATTAGGCAAGACTCAAGCATGTAAAAGGGCAAGGAAAGGAAATTGATAGTGCGGGGAAAGCCATAAAGCAATGACAGATCCTTCTTATAGCCATTTCCTTCCTTGTTTCTGTCACCTGTGCTCTGGTCCGGCTTAACTATTGTTCTTGCTCATGAACAGACATTTCCATGGACTGCCTTGCACCTTGCTGGCCATTTGCCTGGAGACTCACTAAAGTCTGAGCAAAAGCAGCAAAACCATTAACGATTTGTACTATTCTTTGGTGCCAGTGAGGCTTCTTTACTTATTGGCTGTGATTATGGATATATGAGAAATTAATTTCAATTCATTTTTGATCAGGATTTATCCAGTTTGCACCTTCTGAACATGGACTCAGACACACTTACAATCTGGACATTTCTGAGCTTGTAGTGTGGTTTGAAGGAACCTCCCCACTGCCCACCTGGTGCCAAAAAAGGCATTCAACAGCATGTGTACATTTGAAAAAGGCGTATGAAAAATAGGTGCTTTTGAAAAACGCACACACATAGGATTTAATTAATGGGAGAAGAGTGTGTACATTTTAAAGATGTGCATGATTGTGTTCTTTTGGAAAAATACGTATGATGATACACATGGATTTTTCGTGCAACAAGCAAACCTTACAAGCTGATCGAAGGAATTTGGAGAAGGGGATCAAATTTGAGCTTTGCTGATTCACACGTCCCCCACTCATGAAGGCAGTACTTCACATGTGCAGGGTCTTCCATGTTCTCTTTGAGGAGCAGGGAAACGGGGCTTGTACAATGGGGAAAGTCCATGCATGGAAGCATGAATGAGAAGCTTAGCAATGGTGGCTTTTACATCTCTTGTTTTTTTACATCACCCAAGTGCCTTGTCTAATATGTCTTACTGTTTTGGAGGCTTGCATTTGGTAGGCAGGCACAAGTGGATCTTGCTGGAATTGTGCATGCGATTAGTACTGGATGTCTTTAAAGTTTCTCCTCTACCATAACCAAACTTAAAAGAATTACCCTCATGAGTAATTTGAACAGCTTAACTAAGACAGGTTAATGCAATGACACACACTGATCTTAACAGACAGGGAAGGTCTCTCCCACGGTGGGTTTTTTGTTTGTTTTGTTGCGGCTGGAACTATATAAGAGTGACTGGTGCAATAGCATGAAGCTGCAGTCTGTGATAATGCATAGGAAAAGGTGGAGCAAATTCCCAGTGTTCCAGGCTATTTCAGTGCTGACAACTCTGGACACCTGTACAGAAAAGCGAAGAGGGCAGCAGTGCTCCACAGAGACACCCTTGTCAGATGATCATGTGCATTCCAGATGTAAGCATCTTTCCAGGTTCCATCTGTCACAGTTCTGAGCCATGTAGGTGGTGTTTGATCCATCATGGGAGGATAGGAGAGACATCTCAGCTGGACAAAGTAAACAAGCTTATCTGTCTGCTCAGGAAGCTACACCCCCCCCCCTTGAAGACACTGATGATGATCCTGCAAAGAAGAGGTCGGGGAATTTCTATAGCATCGGTTCCTGTGGGGTGTGGTAAATTACATCATTGAGAAGGCTCACACCAAGACAGTTGGTGGGAGCCAAGGGGTGAAGAAGAGGGGAAATGAGCTGAAAGCAGCGGGAAAGCTGAATTAAAGATGTCGTTAAACCTTGGAAGTCTTTTAAATAACTGCAACAGGCTCTTTCTGTTTTTTTACTTCTAGGCATTAGGGATTTAATCAACTTTTTCCCCAATTAGGGAAAAAAGTTCCCCAATTGGCTAGAATCCAACTCTTGTCACAAAGCAACTAGGCACATGTAACCATGGAGAGCCCTGGTGAGTGGAATGTTCTCATGAACTTCTCATGGCTTTGGATGGTGCCATGGGTTCTGAATGACCACCATAATATAAATTAGCATATCATTGATTGATTGGCATATTTTTCTCATGTGGGGTAGTAAGGAGTGGGGACCAAAGGCGGGTTCAGTCATTACAGGCAGTCCCCGAGTTTTGTCCATGAAACCACAGTGGCTCTTGCTGCTGTGTGTGATTTTCTACTTGCGGAGTGAGACACAACCTGCCCTTTATTAGAACGTATATTTAAACAACAGCAGCAATCCCAGTTTAACTGGAAATGGAGAGATGCAACTCCCTATGTTGAAGTCACAAGTAGATGCAGGAATAGCCCATGAAGAGTACATGAAAAAGCATTGGAGGTTAGTCCCATAGAAATAAATGGAATTTACAATCTATGCATGCATCTCCCAATGAATTAATTATTTTCACGAGGCTTGTGCTTGCCTAGCAATTTCTCTGGATTGCATTTAATCTGTGGAGACATGGGATGTACTTGAATTCAGTGCAAGTACATTGGAAAGAGGAATCACTAAAACAGAAATAAACCCATATCAGCAAAGGCTGGTAAGTCTCGCCCCAAGCAGAAGGGAATTGATGTGCAGTGTGGAGATGCTCTTAGGTCTGTACAATGGAAGAAACCCATAGAGTACAAATGAATAAGGACCATTTCCCTCCAGACATGAAGAGCCAGTGGGCTCTTGGCACTTTGTCCCAAATTGTGCCCTTCTGTCCAGTTAAGGCAACTGCCTTCATTTCTGGAATGTGCACATAATATGTCTGATAATGTTTGAACTGTTTTGCTTGCAACTGCCGGTCAACAGCATGAGGTCATGTCTGTGCAGCTACCACCAGGGAAAACATGGACTGCTAATTGATTTTAAAGTCCAGATCCTAATCTACAGTGCAGTGACATTTCTCTTTTAGTCACTAGTTCAACAGTACATGAAACACTGTTCCAAGGGCTTTATTTCCATAACAACATTGATAGAACTGACAAATCAAATAGCCCCAAGAGACAGCTATGAGACATAATCCAACGAAACACAAACATTTTAAAATCCCAGTTGGTTTCAGTAGGGGAGTTGAGCATGTGGTTAAATCTTTCCTACTGGATTTGATGGGGCTTAAATATATTTAACCCTGCCTATGGTGATTAAGGGATGCAGGTGGTGCAGTGGTTTAAACCGCTGAGCTTGTCGATCAAAAGGTCGGCAGTTTGAATCCTCGCGACAGGGTGAGCACCTACTGCTTTGTCCCAGCTTCTGCCAACTGGTTTGAAAGTATGCAATGCGAGTAGATGAATAGGTACCACTCTGCTGGGAAGGTAACAGTGCTCTGTGCACCTCGCATTTAGACATGCCAGCCACGTGACCTCGGACACTATCTGCGGACAAGTGCTGACTCCCTTGGCTAAGAAATGGGGATGAGCACAGCCCCCAAGAGTTGGGCACAACTTGACTTTAATGTCATGGGGAAACCTTCACCTTTCCCTGTGGTGAATATCCCTCTTAACATAATGAGTCTTGCGTCTGAGTAACCATGCGCATAATTGGGCTCCATGTGGGATGAGGATTTAGGAATCCATCAGGATGTAGGAAACTTACCAAATCAAACAATTTGTGCACCTAGTCAACTTTTATCTACTGTGGCCTGTGGTGGATCCCCAGGCACAGAACTTATTTTGATCCTCCTTTGTTTAACTGGAGAAATCAAACCTTCCACATGCCAAGAACTATGGATTCATGCCAGATTTAAACGATGCAACATGATACTGAACAATTACCATATTCTTCAATTCCATTAAACAGGAACAGAAGATTTCTTCACAAATTCAAGTAGCTTACTTAAATTCCCAAATAAAACCACATATTTGAGTGTTTCTTTGGTTGCCTCCTTTGGACTTTTAATGATTTCTTACATATCTGGGATCTCACCCAAAGTAATATAAAAAATATCCCAACAGTCAGAATTAGTTAATAAAATTGTCAAATTTGGGGAAGGAAAAGTTCAAGGTTCAGGGACTTGGGCTAAGGAATTACTAACAGATACACATGTGGCTTCCTCTTTTCCTTCTTAGATTAGTGAGTAGTCTGAACTATTACCTCAAATCTAGTTGCATTTGACAGTACGAAACCCAGATCACATATCCTCTGATCCCTTATCACATGATTATTCAACCTATAGATGCTATGACAGCATCTAAATACGTGGTGTAGTGAAACTAAATAAGGAGACTTTTCCCCTCCTCTCTCGTAATATTACTGCGTGGGGTAATTCCATGAAGCTGACTGGTGGGAGATTCAGGACAAATGAGAGGAAATACTTTACACAGCATATAGCAAAAAGTGTGGAATTTATTTCCATGAGATATTGTGATGGCCATCACTTTCGGTGGCTTTAAAAGGGGACTGGACAAATTTATGGAGGAGAAGGCTACCAATGGCTATTTGTCTGAACAGCTATATGCTACCTCCAGTATCAGAGGTGCAATGCCTATGAACACCAGTTGCTGGGGGGAACATGGGCGGGCAGAGTAGTTTCCCATGCGTGTTTCCTATATGCAGCTGGTTGGGAACTGTGACTAGAATGCCGAATTTAGATGAACCCTTGGTTTGAGCCAATGGGGTTCTTCTTATGTTCTTACTGATGGATGTGTGTGTGAAAGACTGGAGCTTCAGCCCTGTTGCACGCACTTCCATCCAAGGAAGCATGAATTCAGTTACCGCTTTAAGGCGCATTTATGTAGAAATAGACCATCCATGTTCCTAATCAAGTTAAAAGCAGCAAGGATCCAATGCTGGACTTATGGATTGGGTTGCTTTGGTCATTAAAAGTGGAAGCCACTGTGGAGATGGCTCATTCTGTACTCTGTATCCCAGCTAACACCTGTTGAAGAAGTGTCATTAACTCTTTCTCTTTCTCATCTATTAGCATCTATGCTATGCACCTTTAGATAGAAAAAGGCCTACAGCTTCCAGCTACATTGACTGGGGCATGCTGGGAATTGTAGGCCTTTTTTCTGTCTAAGCATGGACAGAATTTCTCCTTTATTTGTTTGCACCCCCAGAGTGCACCAAAAATGCACTGGATTGTGATCCCTTACACAGATACGGATGTGTAGATTATTGAAGAAGTTGGAAACTTAGTGTGGAACTGAGATTCTTAGAATTAATTATGATAAAACCGAAGTTATGTTAGTTACCAGAAGTCCCAAAGACAGAAAAGGATAATCGGTGTAATGCACAATGCTTTTCTTACAATTCTATATTTCTCAGAGAATCTGTCCTAGAAGAGACATAAACAAGCTATTACCTTGGCTGCTTCTAGAATGACAAAAGCTCGTTATCTTTAGTTCCAAATTCCTAGCACAAATTCTGTATGGTACAAAAATCTGGGAACTATTTGATGGTTACACAGTTTAAATTTCTAAGAGGAATACTAGCCTTCTCCCAGTACTTTATCTGCTCTTCTCTGTGGGGTTACCACCAAGGCCTGCCAAAGAGAACAAGGCCACTTTCTTTCATCCAAAAAAGAGTGATCATGACTGACTACCAACTGGCTAAACTTTGTTATTTGGAGCGGATTAACTTCTTCCTGTTTTGAAAAACTGGCATTCTTTTCTCTTTCATTGGCTTATTTTCATCTAAATGAGTTGAAGGATAAAATTAAAGAAAGAACACACTCACAGGATGCAAATAAAGATATGGAAACCATTCAACAAACAGGATCTAGCTGACGATACGATCTTTATAAGGGTGCGTGATCTCCTTAAATCACCCATTGCTACGGAAGGCATGGATAGAATTATGACGACTTTGGAAGGAGTTTTATATTATCATTACATTACATTGATATCCCACCTTTTTTCTTCCACGAAGAACCCAAGGAGGCTTACACAGTCTTCCCCCACTTCATTTTAATCTCCATTTAAGTGGTTGGAAAACATATATGTCTTTCCATGTTTTAGCATCTTTATATATGTGGAGCTCCACAAACGAATGAAGCCTGTGATGAACCAGTCGCAGGAAAAGATTTCTTGTATCTTTGTTGGGAGGAATGTCTGGTAGAACTCGATATGAATCGAATCGAATTGAATCTGTCTGCAGTGGCTGCTTAAAAAGTTTGCAAAGGTTCTTAAAACAATTGCTGTAGATTTTGTACATGATGAACTGAACCGAGCGGCTAATTCATCCTTTTCATTCTGCAGCAGTGTCTTTTTGTCATTGCTAATGGAAAGAACTGGTGGCTGTATGCCATAAAATCAGCTGACACTGGGTATCAGAATCATAGCTGATTCTTTAATTAAAAAAGAGAAAAAGCAGTATTGTGATCGTAAAAACTAAGACTGCTCAAAAACAACACTCGTTGTGTAAAGCCACATCAACAACACAATCTCTGTGCAGAGTTTTGTACGGGTGGCATCTTGCTTAAGCTGGTTGCTGGGGTGCCCCTCTGCATGTGTTTTAAGCTCACTGGTCCTTTGGTCTGGGCAGAAGTGGACAATTGTGCCTGGAGTCCCCCTCCAGCCCCCCTTCCCCCCGGCTCACAAAAAGTAAGAATACTTTTTTCATTGCAGCAATGGTAGCTTTCCACACCTCGTACGTAGCAACTACAGAGCTCTAAAACATGCTTGCAAACAAGTTCAATTTGTCCATTTTGATATGCTGTAACTGCTAGAGAATTACAGGCATTTTGTTTATAAACAAATATTTATTTTTAATAGAATTCAGGCTGCAGAGGGAAGCAGCAGAGGGGCAGGGTCTGGGAGCATGGTATGCGGAGTGGATGAAGTAACCCTGTTTAATTATGACTTTGGCTCAGCAAGGTGTCCAGTACAGGACTTTAGAGCCAGTGCTGAAGGCTGAACTCAGCACAAAGAGCCAGAGCAAACAGAGCAGGGCTTTCTTAGAACATTTTAAAGTAAATTACTGTAAATCATACCCATTACCATCTAAAAAGTCAGGGCATCATAGTGCTTGAAGAAGGCAAAGCAGTGGACCTTCCTATTCTATATAAATAAGGAAAAGCGTCCCTGCGGATTTTCCTCTGCTAGCCAAATGGCTATAGGGGGTGGCACTCATCTCCATTTCTATGGCCATGAGCCAGGGCTGTCCGAAGACATTCCTGTGGTCATTTGGCCAGTATGACATCACAGGGCGCTGTTTCCCCCCCACCAAAGTGGTACCTATTTATCTTCTCATATTATATGCTTCTGAATTGCTCCGTTGGCAGAAGCTAGGGACAAAGCAGTGGGAGAGCACCCCGTTGCGCGGCTTTGAACTGCCAGCCTTTTAATCAGCAGCTCAGCAGTTTAACCCACTGTGCCACCCTGTCCCCTCCAATGTAAATCAGGAGCCCCTTGTATTTCAGAGTTGGTGGGTTGCAGGGCTGGTGGATTACAAGACCAATCGGTCCTTGGTATATAAACCTGGTTTGATTTCAATAAGTTTCATTTCAACAAAGTTCCATCTACTAAAGTTACATCTACTTTCAACAAAGTTCCATCTATGCAGCAATCTCAGGTTGCCTTTCCTCAAGCTGGAAGCTGAGGGTGCTTTGCCCTCAACTACTTCCCGGGTCCTGCCAGAAAACACAACCCATCCTGGCCAGATCCCATCGTTCTTTCATATTGCTTCATCCCATAAGATCATGAAGTCCAGGCTGAGTCTAAAAAGACCCCCATGAATCCTTTTCTTCAGCAAATGGAAACCACTTTCACATTAGTGCCAGACCAATGCCTAACACAGATCGATATGTTTAGCAGCTCCTTATTCAGCACTGAGCTACTCCCTACTTCTTGTACCTCAACAGAGCATGATGACAAGAAAGTATACTTGGTGGTCCATCAAAACAGGGATAGAAAACATCCATGCTTAATGTTCTGCAGAATCTACCCCAAATGCTGAAAAGAATAATTTTCATCCTACACGAAAGAACGTGGTAAACTTTTCTCTCATCCTACATGAGAGAAAAGGAAAAAAAGGAAATTTATTTTGGATGGGCTCCCTGTTATGCCAGAAGTACCACTTCATAATTTTTCTTGTCGTTGTTCCAGTTCTGCTTGAGTAGCAAGAGGATTGATTATGCTTTATGGTCCTGTGTGTAGGCAAATTGCAGTTTGCCGACTCCACTGAAATGAGTTTTGGAGGCCGGGTAGCTTCCCATTCTGACATGAAACAGGAAATTTACAGTGGAAAAAACATCATAACATGCTATATTGCTTCAGCATTTGCACTCCTGAATCCCTATAGGCCAGGGAATGCTATAGCAAAGTCCTGTGAACAGAAGGCAGTTTTATCAAACATTTCCCTGGTTGATAAACACCTGCATGAATAACTAGCTGCCAATCCCCTTTCCCCCAAAGCTACCTGAAAAAGCATTTACAGTTAGGTCCCACTGGGGCAGTGCTAAAAGACTGGGGCTCACCCCCCCCTCCGCAAGACACACACAAAATGCACATATTTACACTTGCTAATATACATATTCTCCAATCTTGCTCTCCAGCTCCTGTGGCTCTCGTGTGTGTATATTTAAAGGACCCTGTCTTTTAGGAAATGTATGAACAGGAGTACTTGATTTCATGGGGAGGGGGGAAAAGCACCATCAGGCAGAAAGATTCAAGAAAGGTGTGTGTGGCAGGAGCAGGTGAAGCACATAAAGGTGAAAAGCTAGCTAATCCAGGGGGAGCAGATGCAAAACAGGTCACTGGACCATGTACCTTTATTTTTTTAAGTGCCCACGGATAGCAGGGTGGCAGGGCAGATGGCCTCCTAGAGATTTGGCATGCCAGGTGACAAAACCAGGACTCCAGCCCTAGCGGGCAGCCTCTTAGCACCAGCTCTGGTCCCCATGTTTGCCTCCATAAGCCAACTGTCCGTGGTTCACATGACAGGCAAAATTCTTTGTCCAGGTGACCAGTCTCTGCATGAGCTTCAGTGAAGGATGCAAAAAGGAAAGACATCATTCTCAAAGAATGGGATTCTGGGACAATGATAATTCCTTCAAAGCTACCCTGTGACAAGCAAAGTATCATATAAAATCCTAATTTCCTAAATTTCTTTAATAAATAAAAATAAAATAAATATAAATGTTCAAAAAATAATTTATTAGCAGCTAAACATATGCATTCTGGCTCAGCAAGGTGAATCACAAGGAAGAACAGATTGTATGAATATAAAACTCTCTGCTTTTATTTAAAACGTCAAAAATGACTGAAAATGTTTAGACTATGTGCACCGTTGTTTATAAGTGTACTAAACTCAACAGAACTGTGAATACCTAAGTGTTTTTAAAATTTGACTTTTAAAGTGTCTTTTTGACTTTTACAGTGTTTTTGTTTGACTTTGAAATTGTTATAAATAGCAATAGCACATGATAAATAAGGCCATTTATCATGTGCTGTTGCTATTAACTTGAGGTTACCAAGAGCAGAGAAGTTCCTGCCATAAGTAAAACTAGTTATTTTGAGTGATCGACACAGTATGATTAATGAAATGGCATTCTCTCCAGGGAACAAACTCTTCTGCCTTAAACGTCAAGGACAGGATTCAACTGAGCACTTAGTCCCATTGAAGGAGAGAGAAAGACCCTTTTTCACTTGTCCCCTGAAAGCAATAGGACTTAAGCATGTTAAAATATAACTGGATCAAGCAAGGCGAACTTGCCTCCAGCTCATCCCTTCAAATTGCTTTAGAAACTTGTAAGTTAAAAAGAGTTTGGAGGTAGGACAACGGAAGGGAAAATACCCTAAAATCCAGGAATATTCCTAGGGTTCACACACATGCACTTCAGGATTGATGCCAGAGATGCAAAAATTATCTCTAGGTTAGTGGCAAAACAAGGGTATGATCTTTCAAAGCACTGTGCAATGTTCTGGATGCTGGTTCATAACCAACTGGGCCTTCAAACGTGGAGGCATCTGTGTATCCTATGCGCAGAACCAGATGTGGTGGCAACAATCTTTACTGCATCTCACAGTGGGTATTTTATCTAGACAGCCATTTTCAGACATCTGGATTTAGTGCCAGGTGGGAGGAAGGAAGGGGGGGTGGGATGTCAAGGGGAAGCAGACAAAATCTGAAAGCACAGCTGCCTCCCCTCCCTGTCCTTTTCCCTCTCTGAGGTCCAGCTGTGACCTGCAGGGTAACTGGCTTGTTACCAGTTTCTTGTGTTTGTTACCATTTTTTCAATATAAAATACTATATACAATTAGGATTATTTTTAAAAATACGTGATTGCATAACATTATTTCTTCCAATCATACTTCCCAGACCATTACTCTATTACCTCTCTTGAAATGAATAGAAGAGCACAATTCATAGACACCTGATTGCCATCTGTCCTTGGTTTGATGCAACTTGTGTTTTCATCCCCATATCCTGCCCCACTGTTCCTGTATCCGATGGTCCACCCAACAACAGTTCTTTATTTAGTGATGTGGTTGCTAACTAGCATTGTAATATCTGGAAGTACCTGAACAAACCTGCAGTATCTTTTTGAAAATGCCATTTGGAGGTTCTGAGGATGCCATCCTATGGCCTCTGACATTGTCGGAGGGCCACTGGATTCTTTGGATCCAGCAGTCTCAGAGCTGAAGACTGAGCAACCTCCCCTACAGTCAGTGTGGAAAGAACTGTACTGGCTCCTTTCACCCCAAGATCACAACTAGGTCTTACAGAGGGCAGAAGAAGGCATGGCACCGAGTGAGGAGGGGAAGATGCTGGGACTGAGGCACCTTCTCTCTCTCCCACCCCAGTGTTTTATCTGTTGTTGTTGTTGTTGTTGTTGTTGTTGTTGTGTACTGTCAAGTTGTCTCTGACTTATGGCAACTGCATGAATGAAAGCCTTCCAGAATGTCCCATTCATGACAGCCCTGCTCAGCTCCTGTACGCTCAAGGCTGTGGCTTCCTTCATGGAGTCAGCACTTCTCATCTTTGGGTACTGTATTTAGATGGCTGAAAATAGCCATTGGGATAAAGTGGAGGGCATGGCATGCAGTGGTAGACATGGGCACTGCTGTGTCTTGCTGCTGCCACTGGGTATTCGTAAGTGAGGAACTTTGTAGGCTTGTGAGCATCTGCCCCCAGAGGATGGGATTGCACCTTAACCCTATCCTTTCCCTGGAGGTGCTTCATGCTGAAGTAGGGCCCCAAAAATGGCTTAATTTGGCATCCGTGATGCTAAGAGCAAGCAAATTGCAGCCTTCCCAGTCCCTGGATTGCCAGGGAACTCCATGCAAGCAAGTCTGAGCCTACTGAACAAAGAGAATAATGGCTGTCAATGTCTCACAAATAAGTATGGCCAATGTGTATCCAGGGCTCCTCCAAATACCCTGGAATAGTTGCTGAGTGCACATTGTTCAGTGCAGCTTTCTGGCAATGTTTATTTTCCTCCCTCTGCAGTGTGGCCAATGTGTGAAGTCATGTCATTGTTCACAGCTAAAAGGAATTTGAAACACCAGCCCAGTCCCAGTCTATAAACACATTTATCTTCAGGCTGCCGTCTCTCACTTGATTAAAGTGGAAAATAAAATAGAAAGACAGAGACAATATGTCTATGGACGGTTTAATTAATGGGACAGGGTCCAGTCTAATGGACATACCACAGTGCAAACGCGATTCATTTCTCAGCACTTCCCTCTGGACACTTATTCATTTCATGTATGTGGGATCTCATTAACCAAAGTAGGGGACTGAGTGGCAAAATACTGCATTTGCAATCAACCCTACCAGGAAATCAGGATCGGTGATAGAAGGGGCAGAACCAGGAGCGTGAGATGCCTGGCAACACGCATTGCTTCCACACAGCTCTGGAGCAAGTTTGGCCAACTGTGCTGCTGCAGAATGAATCACTCTCTCCAGTGGCCAGAACCACTGGACAGGTCAACACATCTCATGTGCTTCTAGTTCTCAGGAATGGCAGTATCTCTGGATCCAAAAAGTGGAGGCTTGGCAAGGCAAACTTAGAAGCAAAAGGGCACACATGCACGCACGCCCCCGCCCCAACACAAGTACTAAACATTTCCGATACGAGAGTGAAGCCCAGGTTAAAGTAGCGGAAACATCTTTGGTGCCACACGGCTAGTCCGCAGTGTTCCCTGCATGTATCTGAGGAGCTGATCGACTCTGCACTTTGCATAAGCCCTGCTATTAATTCTCTAACACTGTACAAGCAGAATAACCCTTTGGTGAAACTTTCTATGAATATGTTATCCTGTCATGCTGCTCTCACATGCATCTGCTTCCTCTGTTCTTCCCACTCCACAATCTACTTATTTCAGTGGGACTAAACCTCTAAGATAATGGAATAAGGTCTGCACGAATTAATGCCTGAAATAACAACTTTAATTTTCCGGTGAGAATAGGTTAACACAAATTTGAATACCTGCAACAACTTTTCAATATTTTTCTTGGAATTGCGGTCTGCTCCAGCCTAAAATAAAGGAAGGATTGACAAATGGCACCCCATGTCAAGGAGCACTTTTATTTTACATTTGTTTTGCATTGATTTTATGCTTCTTTTACACATGTATGCAAGGGCGGCATGCAGTGGGTCTGCTCTGGCTCCACTGGTCCCTTTGCACTTGTGGGAGTGACTGCTTGTGCAGTGGGGGCTTTTGCACTTCTAAAAACAAACCTGGAAGAAAACAGAAATACTCATTTCCAGATAGGATCAGACTAGCAGAGCCCTCTTCTGCACACATCACTGACTTGCCCTGTTTCAGAAAGGAAAATTTTCATTCATTTGGGGTTCTTATTTAAGAAGCAGAATAAGACACTAAAAGATCGATAGGTTTGATTTAAATCTCACCTTTCCATTCCCCAAATTCATCTTTTGAATGCCCTCATCATATTGTAGATCACTTTACAACTTCAGTGCACACTTGCCTTCATGATTATCCCTGGCATAAAAGATGGTTTATTCGCAGTCATGACATGGATCACAATTCCTCCTACATGCACCATTTGTTTAATGGACACAGATGATGCAGATTCTCCCCTATATATATGTATGCATGTATGTATATATAGCTGGCCCCATGAGCCAGTACTGTAAACCCTGCAAAATAAGATGAGCTGTGTGTACTGTTTGTTCCAGCTGCTGATGGGATAGCTGAGCAGACAGACCTACCACCAACACTGGCACCCCGGACAGACACCTGGTTTGCTTTGTCCCTAAATTTCACCAGCCCAAAGACCTGGAATAATCCCCAATCTCACCGGCACCCCATTATGCACCTCAGTCTATCTCCATGAGAGCTGAGCTTCATGCAAAGGACTCCTCTGTACAGTCATGCCCAGCTGTGGACTGCATGTTGGACTCCATTTCCCAGTATCCCCAGCCAGAATGGCCGAGTGCTAGTGGGATGTGTAGTCCAAAACATCTGGAGGCCCCCATTTTGGGAAGGAGTGCCTCGGGAGCCAAATGCTTCCTTGTCTCATGCCCCAGTGAACTGCTACTGTCAGCTTTGGCTGACCTGGGCTCACATGCAGGAACTGGTCACTGAGTTGTCCAAGAAAACAGCTCCAGCAAAACTTCTCTAGCTCTTAACGGGGTGCTGGTGGGCAGCACAAGGTCAGCGCTGTGGTGGCATCAGGGCAGAGATTTGGGGGAAGAAGAGCAAGGCCATGCTTAGCCGAATACAGACTCCCAGCAGTGGCTGCTCATCCATTGCTGTCCTTACTCGGAGCTGTGAAGGGGGGTGCCATGGTTCATCCTCTCCTATAAATCCTAGAATAAAAGCAGCAATGGACAAGGAGCCTCACTGGCATAGGAGTCCCCAGCCCCCTACGTATGCCCATCCGAAGGGAGGACAGTGCTGCAAAACCATTAGGTCGAAATTCTGTTGGTTAACATGCCTTTACAGAGTCAACTCGTTGGCCTTTCGGCCTTTGCTCACTGCAAAGTATGAGTCCTGTAAAAAAAATTGTGGTCAACCAGGACCATCTATTTATTAAGTGATAAAGTCATCTGTATGTTCCCCTTGAGGTTTTCACTGTGGTTCACAGTGATTTGTTTTCCATACTGGGAGATCTTTCAGTGTATATTTGAGCAGCTACTATGCAAAGCCATATACACAGAAGAGCTTCCATGTCACCATTTATTCAAAGAATGTCCTCCCATGAAAGATCTTATTCCCCCTGCCCTGTGAACCTTTGAACCTCATGCCAGAGAGAGCATATCCTGCCCTTCTGTTAAAATTGACCAACTAGGTTCTATAAGAACTTCACTTCAGTAGCACAGCAAATTCAGATTGTACTAATTATATTGAAAGCGGGGAGACATCCGTGCATTTTCAAAGATGCATATCTCTGACTGGCTTAGGGAGAAGTTGAAAGGGCGGCTGCAAACAGAAGCACAGATATTGTGACTCATCTGTAGCTTTAAGATGAACCTGGTGGCTTGTGGCAAGTAATCCTTGTGCAGGACATATGTTGTGCTCTCTGCCTGTGATGGTGATAGAGGCCTTGTGCTACACTATGCACTAGAGACACATACATCTGTGCCATCTTCTTTCCTTTCCTTTTACTCACCCAAGCACAGAGGCAGGCCCTCATCCTGTCAATGCAGCACCCAAAATCTCTCATGATATTGAAAGCACAATAGCTTTATGCTCATGATACTGAAAGCACAATGAACTTGTTTTCTCTCTGGTACAGAAGAGGGATACACCTCCAGCCTGTGGAGGAGATGCATCTGGCCCGCGGAGTCCTTGTGTTTCTCCAGGGGATGTGGCTTGGCTATCGCCCGTGACACTGGAGATAACAGCAGAGATGCCATGGAGGAGCTTGGATTGCTCAGCGCCAGCTCAGTGACTTCACCTGGTGCACCGCTTCCCCATGAGGACAGTGCGCACTGTACCAAGCCAGGGCACTGTGTGCTGGGCACCCTCTGTGCCATGCAAAGCAGGAGATTCAGCCACTGAGAAGAGCAACTACTCCTTATAGCATCAGCTGAGTCCCTTTCTCCCTGCTGGGAGGACACTGTGTCTCTCCCATCTGGGAGAAACGCAACCTTGCTGCAGTGGAGGTGGGGCATGGCTGATGTCAACGGCTGTAACCATAACGGACCTCACCCAGCTCATAATTCAGTCCCCCGCCCCCACAATATGATTCTGCACCCCTGAGAAAGCAGCGTCCATATGTTAAAGCCCTGTAATGTCAGACCATACTTAATTTTGTCAATCACGTTCACTTTCAAAAGTGTTCATCAGGCCAGACCTTGCCTTATTCAGCATCGGTCCCTACTTTATGTGCTTTTACAACATTGATTTTATCATCTGACGCAGATTTCATTTCCTCATTGTTTTATGTATAGGCTCTATTTTATTTTGGTCACCACTCAAATGATGTCCAATGGATAGATATGGATTGCTTGCTGGCATGTATCCTTCAGGCAGAGTGTCCCGTGTAAATCACAGGTCATCTTTTTTGCATTCCATCAAAAAACAATGGGAAGATTCCTGTAAGATGCTTTCGTATATATAAAGGATGTGGACACATTTCCTCCAAAGAGTAATACATGCACCTGGTTCCATGCCAAGCTATTGGACTACTCAGTCCTTCCTGGAGTGCTGACCTTCTCAGGACTGGAGTGGGGCCAGCTCTGTGCAGGACCACTTCAACTGAGACCTTCATATTCCTTTTCCTGCATAGAGCAGACTCATGGAAGTCATCTCAAGACTTGGACATTGGAAAATCAAGCCCCCAAAGTGCTCTGAAATGTCAAAAAGCAAGCCAGTAAAAATGTTGTGCTTTATTTCTTTCTTTTGGGCTGATTTCATATTACCTTATGCAAGAGAAATTTGACTGTTATTTTAAAAAAATTAACCTCTCAGGCTCTTACATCTGAAAGACAGCTCCTTATTGTTTCATGCAGTTCTGCTTCTATAGTATGCTACTGAATTGTTGTAGAACCAAATGGAAAAATATTCATGAAAGAAGCAATATTATCCATAAACTGCTTGTCCTAAAGAGCTTGTTTGGTTCTCTATGCTCTAACATCAGAACAGATGAATTTTGAACTTTGGTAAATACTCTTGTCAGCCCACAAAGCTCTGGGAGGATGTGATCCAATGCATTTCTAATAAAATTAGAATCTAATAAAATCGATGGTATAATTGATGAGGCCAGGTGAGCAAAATCAACATGATTGTTATCATTGCATTGCATTCATATTCCACCATTCGTCCTCTTGCAAGAAATCCAAGGCAGCTTACAAATGTCTCTTCCTCTCCACTTTAACCTCACAACAGCAACCCTGTGAGGTAGGTTAGGTTGAGAGGCAGTGACTGGCTCAAAATCCCCCAGAAGCTTCCTGGGTGAGTGGGGAATGGATCCAGATCTCGTGAATCCCTGTCCAACACTCTTAACTCCTGCAACACCCTGGCTCTCTTGTTGCTCATTCATGATGACAGAAGGACAAACATAGCAGAGGCTGACTCAAGTTCATCGGGTATAATTCTGCCAGCCCATCTGGCCATCCTGGGGAAGCTGCAGAGCAAGGGTGGTAAACCTCTGGCCAATGAGCCACATTCAGCCCCACAGCAAAGCCTTCGCACCTCCCTTTTCCTGATTAGGAAAGAAACGCCCTCCATTTGTGTCTATGGAACGTCCTCCTCTTTTTAGTCTTCACAGTGGGAAGGGAATTGAAGGGGGAAGCAGTAGGCTTGGTGAATTTAATCCCCCACTAGACACACGCAGTAATCCCAGTCTGGATCGCGGGTCCACGTTTGCCATAAAAGCAAATGGGTTAGGATCACCTACATGCCATGCATTCAATGCAGCGCATAGTTCAGTCCTCAGATGGCAGCTGAGACATTTTAGTAGCCTTGTTCTCCAAATCTGGTAGATGGACTTTTCTAAATCGCACTGGATGTGACAAGTCAGGATAATTCAGAGAAGGATTGTGGGGATTCCACAACTGTCACTGAAAATCCCCTTTTCACCTTCTGGGCTTGAAAACCATGCTCTGGAAATCCTGAAAAACCAGTGGGAATTATAGCTGTGTTTGAGATCTTGACAACTCCTTCCTATCCCAACTTTCCATCTTCGTTGCAATGGTAAGATCTAGTTTGGCAAATGAAGAATAGATGACACACATCTTCCCTGTGATGAATTGCACAAGGAAGTGACAAGAGTGCAAACTTGATGGGTCCAGCATTGCCTGTCAAGATAGCATGGGAACCAGATCAGAGATAACTCCAGATATTATAAAGCATGCTGCTGTTGTTATTTGTGGAGTTTAGGGATTTATATGTATTTTTGACACAGCCCCAGAATTGCCTTGGTTGCCAAAATAGTGCCAGTTGAAGCGGGATTATCCATCGTGAAGACAGAGTGGCACAATCTAGACAACTTCCCAAACTGGCATAGCTTCTCCATGCGGTTCTTTAGCACATGAAAATCCTGTATGAATCTGTGTCCTCATTTGTCCTCTTTTTTGGCAGAACACATGTGGCTACCATAGCAGTGGCTCTGTGTCATGCTTCAGAGGTGGATCAAGAGGCCAGCCCACTGGAGGGATTCAATCCTAACCCTAATGCTAAACATTCAGCTTTTGTCTTTAGATATTTGAATGTCACTCACATGCCTTGGCCCCTTCCCCCTCCAACACTTTCTAGGGTGCTCTCCGAAGTATACACATGCAGTACCTAACAAGGATCCTGGTATGTTGTACCACTCCAAAGACAGGTTTATGTAGGAAGTACCAGCAGGTCTGAGCTGCACATCCGTTTCAGATCAATGCCTTACAAGAATAATACACATTTCTCTCATCTTTGGCTGAAGACAGGTGGTTGGGAATTTAACTGCCTGAAAAATTAGCATGAGAATTAGTTCCCACCTCTCTTCCTTCATGGAAGTCCAAGTGGATTATATGCAATGCCCAAGCAGGCCTTTACTGGGTCTCTGACCTGAAGAGAGCTCATCCTGAGAAGTGGAGGAAGGAAGCCGAAAACTCTTCTACCTCAGCTTGATAGGGCTAGTTCAAGAGTCTTAATTATGCATTGCCACATCATATATGCTTTTAACATTGCTTCCCATGAAACCCCAAAGGGATAGACTTTGTCTCTTTATTCCAGGCCATGCCGGCTTCTGACTTTGCAGGGGCCATTGGGAAAACACCTTCACTGTGGGCCACCTTCTCTGAGCATAGCTTATCTTCTTTCTTCTTTCTTCTTTCTGCCATGTTTGACAGGCAGAAAACCAAAGAGGAAATTGTTAATGACATCTGTTCCTCCTCCTCCATGCAACCACCATTGGCTGGACCAGAAGCTCGTGATGATGGAGCAGATCCAAGGACTCTTGGCAGTAGATCCACCGCTGGAGTGGGACAGGATTTAGCAGATGCCCAGTGAAGTTGACCTCGATGCTGGTGGGGTGTAGTTGGGTAAACCTTGTTATAACTTGTCTGTTAGCAGAGTGAGTGTGCTGGAATTGCCCTGCAGGCTTGTGGGCCCTCCTTTGGTTTGTCCAAGTTTTAGGGGACAAATGACATAAGCTTAGTTTCAAAAGATCTTAAAGACCCTTAAGAAAGGTACGCTTGGGTAGGAAAGCCTGATAGACAGAACTATCTAGAAAGGGAAAAGCAGCCGCATGACTGATCGGGTAGGAACAGGAAGTAATATGGTCACAGAACTAAGGCCTCCTAAGAGCATCAGCTGATGCTGGAAAGGCAGCTAAAAACAGAGGTCCTAGAGTATGAAAAGCAGGTGCCCCTCTCACCTCTACCCCAATGCCCCTCAGGGCCATTTGGCTGGCAGAGGTGCAAAGGTGCAATGCCAAGGTCCAGTTGCAGCAGATGCTGGTGTGTGGATGCAAAGCCCCCTACCATGTCCAAACTGGCAGGCCACAGACCTGTCTTTATAGTGTAGCCCCAGTCACTTTCAGCAGCTATCAGAAACCAATTTCTTATTTTTAGGAAGACGTTCCAGGAGAAAGGGGGAAAAAACCACTCTGGTTTTATAAAATAATGCAATAACAGATTTCTGGGCAGGAGTGGATTTTTCTGCATATTGCATGCTCAACAATCCCAAGTGGTCAAAACATGTTGGACTCGGACAAGCTGATTATTTCATAGGAGTAAAGAAACACACGAGGCTGTGTCCTGTCCTAATTTATTTAGAAATGTGTAACCTTTGATTCAAGCTTTGGCATCAGATAGAAAGAGTCCGAGGGTCAAACATTATTTTCTATTTTAAATAAAGGCATCAGAATTGCTCTCATGGTAACAAAGCAGCACAAATGCCTGTTCCAGGCCCATAACGACATTGTGCATGGAGATCCCATCTGTTTCATTTGGAGACGAGGCATAAATCAACAGCAAGCACTTGGCCAGTCTGAGTTTGAGTAAAACAAAGTAATATTGCTGCCCTGTGTCCGGCACTGTATTTGTATTATTTTTAAGTGAAAAATAATACATTTGGCGTACAGCATCTGTAAGGGTGCAGATTTGGATGTGAACCATTTTCTGGGGCTCAGAGATAAAGGCTTGGCTCCAATTTGGAACCAGCTCTTCTAGACTTTATTCCCTGCACCATCCAGTCACGAAAGATTCATTTCACAGGACTTTTGCCCACAGCTGCCAGAATAATGCTGCTCCGTGCTATGAAACGCTGCTTAACAAAGTGCCAGTTGCTGGCCAGGGACTCCCCCAACTGATTTTGCACCAGATTGCCATGATGGGGGACTGGAAGAGGAGGTGACGTTATCAAAGAACTCCTTGTTTTTAGCTGAAATCAATGTAAAGGGCTTCCATAATCACCTGTCTACTCCTCATTCCGTTAGCGTGTGTTTTCACATTTGCCCACAAAGCTCCTGTGCATCCCTGCTTATACATGGACCTCTTTCCCCTATTGGAGTGGGCATGTTTTTGCCATGGAGAAGACAGGTGTCTGAAACACTAGCAGCTTTGGCTGCAACCCTAAGCACAGCCATTGGGAACACATCCTGCCCGTTTGCTGAACAGAAGGTGGTGTGTTTTGGACCAGCCTGAGTTCTACTATCCTCTGTTTTCAAAAGCCCCCAAATGCAGGCAACTCTGTGGTTGTTCACCAATCCCCAGGCTCTGTGCAAACTGCAGACGTTTTCTGCTAAGGACTCATCCCAGGTTTCCAACCTGTCTGCAGACTTTGCAGGAAACATTCTGAATCTTTTGATTATACCTAGCATGTTCATTCACAGTCAAATTAGGGCTTAAAGGGTCAAATTCCATTTAGGAGAAGTTCTCACCTCTGAATTCTAGGGGGAAGGCGGCAGCTACAGAATACCCTCAAATGCCAGCATACCCATAAATGCCAGCATATTTAATCTTAATATTCTTACAGCTAGGAAGAATTTTAAGCTTTTGAAATGCATGGAAAACTGCACAAAAGCTGGGAAACCATAAAACTGCCAGTGGTTGGGGAAAGAGAGTGTGGCCTTCTCAGAAACCCTGGACAGCCACACTGGCCCAGAGAGCCAGATTTGGTGACAGATTTTGCACTCTGCTTTAGCCAAAGCGAGAGAGGTAAGATCCAGCCAAAATAAGACAGGGACAGCCAATGTTTCTCTCTCTTCCTCCCTGACCAGGCATTTGCCTGAAGGCCCGAAGGCTGGGAGAGGGACAACACTGTGCATGCTGGGCCTACATCCTTCAGTTCAGGCCTTGTCTTGTAAGGCACAAGCAGGCCTGCCTACATGATCTGGGCTCCTGTTTTTTTGGGGTTCCTGATGTCATGGCAGGTTTCCTGCAGATATACACCCCTGGTGAATGCAAGAATATGAAACTGAGCCCCATCTGGTGAACTGAAATGGTGGGCAGGCCCACACATAGAGAGAACTATTTCTGTCTGAAAATAAAATTTTGTTCTGAGCGCTTCACACTATGGGTTTGGGGGAAAATGATCAAACAGAGACCTTAAAAGGGCCTGGAGTATTTCATTTCACTCAGCAAAAGCAGGCTGTGGGTTGGCATCATAAGCAAAGCATTCCCTTCCTCCTCTTTCCCCCTCCAAGTTAAACAGTGGTGCTGATCATATTGCAAACCATGCCTGGGACCAAAACCCAAGGCATGATTCTGAAGGAATAACATGTCCATGGTTCAGCTGCGTGTGGAGAAACGGAATGAAGTAGTCTCCGCACCACCAGCCCATGCCCTCGCTCCTGCCCCTCGATGGCCAAACAAATAAACACAGCCCCTTTGCTGCACACAGATGAGTTTCCTCTCGTTGGAATATTTGACCAAAGCTTAAATGAGCTGCAGAAAGATGGGACTGGATGTTCCCCACATTCCTTGTAGCTGATTCCAAACTAACCCAAAGAACTTGTGTCACCCCTGAAAGGAACTGACAAATGATTCATTACATTGAATATGTAGCCCCTGCTCTTGTTTTGCTTACTGTAAAGTGCTGGGTGCATCTGGATGGGGACCACCACACACAGGATATGGAGGCTTAATCCTTCCCTCCTCAGCCATCCCACTCTCAGAAACCACCTCCATCCCCCAGTTCAGTGTCCGTTTACTGGCTGCCATATAATTGGTTGCCTTCTCCAGACCACAGTTCAGGATCTCTGCAGCCTTCAAAGTTTACAACCTTGTAAACTTCCTTGGGTTCCTTGCAAGGTGAAGCAAGGTGGGGTGAGATTTTCAGTGAAGGGTGGGATATAAATGTTTTAAATAAATAAATGTGTCATGGGGTGGGGGTGACGATGACAACGTCACTGAACTCCCAACCTGAATGACCTCCTGCAATGGTTTCATGTCCATGTTATATAGCACGGAGGACAAGACATAACCCTACGTGGCATCACAGGCCAGGTTCAAGGTGTCAGATGGGTGTTCTCCAGCACGAATTTTGGATGCTGATCCTCCAGAGAGGACCAAAGCTGTCATAATATCACACGTCTCATCCTTGAGAGGTGTGGTACATCTCAATTTGCTTACTTTGTGAAAAGTTGACTGAGAAGGGCTTTAGAATCATAAACTTAACTTTCTCCAAGCGAGCATCCTCCAGATATTTTGAACTACAACTTCCAAGATTCCTGAATATGTATTAGTCTGATTGGGGATGATGGGAGCTGAAGTGAAAAACTTGGGAGGACAATGGGTTGGAAAAGACTGTGTAACTAATCATGCATTTTGGTTTGGGAGCTCAAGAAACTCCTTATACTGAGGCATATCCTTGATCTAGCAATTGTTTACACTGGCTACATACACACAGCATGACAAGCCACCCTGTGTGGTTGACAGGTTAACCACTGTTTTTATTATGATCTACCTGACAGATAATCAAGTGGTTTCTATGTTATTGTGGTTTCCATCCTCCCTGCGCCTTCCTCTCTCCTCTGGCATGTATCAGCTACTGTGCCTGAAATTCAGTCTCAAGCTGTACTGCTCCATGTCTGTGTCACCTGCCCCTTCTTCAGTGGTCCACACATAGAGGTTGGATGGCTGAAAGGACTCCTGTAGTTGTCACTTTTTCCAGGGGACTCTGTGGTAATCACATACCAGGACTGGGGAAATCACAAACACAGAACAAAGCATTGTTTATTACCATGATTTCTAAAGACTAAATTTATCATGGCTTTAGACAATGCATCAGACCATCAATAGTAAACACACACACGCCATGACTTAGCATGTTGTCTGAATTCAGCCACTGTTTGGCACCTGCTCTCTAGCATTTTAGATGGGGGTCCTTCCCAATCCTAATGAAAGTGCCAAGCATTGCACCTGAGGCTCTTGCTCGCAAAGCTTGCATTCTACCACTGAGTTACAATCCAGGTAATGATGAAATAGACACGGGTGGTCTAGTAACTCATTTCAATGCTTAGAGGTGTCAAGGAGCTGATCTCACCAAAAGAAAGTTGCCAATTTAGTGCTACCAAATGTTTCCTTTAACCCAATCACAGCTTCCACATTTTCCTAACGTGTAAAAAAATAAATCTTAAAACAAATACAAAAATACACAAATGTCCTCCCCACCATTTGAACTAAGAGTGTTAAAACTCTGTTCAAACAAAGAATCCAGTTATATTCTCAACACCATGATCTTTATCATATTAGCCAGACATCATACTCCCTTTGGTATCCATTGCATAAAACAACTTTTGTGTTAGAGCACTACTTCTCTGCTGTCACGGTCCATTACTGCATTGCAGTTCCAGTGTCTGCCCTCCCCTTATATAGCTGGGAGATTGCACGAGGTACCAACACAATAAAGCCTTTGTTCGTATGATATGGCTGAAGTGGAGGATTGTACCTTACCTTCTCCACTGTCCACTTTATGCCTATCCTGGGGATAAATTTCTTTGTACCATTCTTAAATCTCTATAAAAGACCTTTGTTGGACAAGATTCGTATCTTACTCGCCGATAAAAATATTAATATAAATTTGCTAAGTTTGCCCTGGCTGCTAAGAAAATAAGGGTTCAAGTATAAATCTGCAGGTTTATTCTGGTTTATATGGCTGAGGATGGTTTGATCTGATCTGTGTTTTACTTTGGTTATTTTAATTATTACAATTTTAATACATCTATGTTTTAATAATTCTGTTATTTTTATTATAAGTTATCTGCAACTATGTTTCTAAAATTGTGATGACCTATGGCTGAACCATAAAAATGCAAGTATATAAAAATAAACATCGGCTCTGCCCTAGGTAAACCATGTGAACAACTCAAAGATACCTCTTAATTCAATGCAGGTGCAGTTAATCTGGATGGGCCAGATTAACTGCCCATCTGTGGTGCCTTTAAATGATATTCCTAATGGCTGCCATATTATGGTCCCAGAGGATCATAGGATTCCTCAGACTACAGAGACGCTAGTCTGAGCTTAGGGACGAAGAGGCAACTTCACAAGCATCACCCATGGGCCTGCAGCTGACTCTGCTCTGGTATCACAGATATCAGTGGGGATTCCCCCCCTCCTGCTGACGCTGAGTCTCCTGAGCAGGATACAGGAGACGTAAGAGGCGAGATAGATGGCTTCACCACCATACTAGTTGTTACAGACCTATTCACGAAGATGGTTCACCGTATCCCTTGCATGGGACTTCCCTCAGTCAAGACCACCACCTCCCTATTCGTCCATCATATTTATAAAGCACACGGGTGGCCTCTCGCTTTAATTATCAACAGGGGCATTCAATTCACATCCCGATTTTGGCAGGAACTCCTGACCTTGCTCAAGGTCGACCTACGTCTCTCTTCAGCCCACCACCCACAAACTGATGGGCAAACAGAACGTCTCAACGCGACTCTCGAACAGTACCTCCATTGCTATGTGAACTATCAACAAGACGATTGACTCTCTTTGCTCCCGTTGGCAGAGTTCGCGTACAACAACTCAGTCCACGCCTCTACCTGACAAAGACCTTTCTTCACAAACCTTGGTTACCATCCTCAGGCCTTTCCTTCTGCACTTCCGACGTCCGTCCCCGCCGCCGGGAATTTCCTGCGCGACTTGGCCTCAATACTGTCCGTACTCAAACTAACAATTGGACAAGGCCAAAGCATCCTATAAGGAAGTCGCTGACTGACACAGACAGCCCGGGACTCCTCTGCATGTTGGCAACTGGGTCTGGTTGTCCACCGAATTCCTTCCCCTTTCCGTGCCTTCCTGCAAATTGGCCCACAAACGCACTGGACCATTCCGTATCGTCTCACAAATAAATCCCGTGGCCCCCCTCCATGAGAATCCACCCAGTTTTCCATCGGGCGCTGCTTTCTCCTGCCCCTCGGCAGCACCCCCTCTGCTCTCAACTTCCACAAGCACCACCCGTGATAGTCGATGGAGAGGAAGAATTCGAAATCGAAGAGACCCTCGACTCTAGATTCCAGAGGGACGCCTGCAATATCTAGTTCACTGGAAGGGCTACCTCCCCGGGGACCGCAGTTGGGAGCCCCTTGACCACATTCATGAACCGATCCTCCTGAGACGCTTTCACTCCCGTTTCCCGCATAGGCCAGATGACACCCATCTCCGTCACCACCGGGGCGTGAGAGGTCATGGAGGGGGGTGGGTAGTATCGTGCCTGACGCCTCAGCAGAGGCGACACCTCAAGAGGAAGGGTCAAGAACCCGAAGAGAGGATCAGGCATCAGAACAGGAGGACTTATACTTGGACCAAGCACCCCATCCACAACCTGGGTTGGGACCAACTGAACAGGTAGCTGGTCCTCATCCTGACCCTTTACCCCTTGGGCAAACAGCCACACCTCAACCCGACCACGAGGGCTCCGAGGGAAAAGACACTACACTTTCTGCCTCTAAAGAGCATGGGCAGGATGCCCCCCCTCCTGCTGACGTTGAGTCTCCTGAGCAGGATACACGAGATGCAAGAGGCGAGATAGATTTGTCTTGCGTGTCTCTTAGACTTACACAAGGAGGCTGTGTCCTGCCTTAGGGGGGAAAGGTGGGACAGAGAAAGCTAATCCCTGGATTCCTTGAGAGACATCACTGGGGAGATAGCAACTGACTTGTAAAGGTCATTGCTGTAGAGCTTATTCGTTGCATCGTAAATCTTATAGATAAGTAGCAATAAAGGACTTTAGTTTTATTGCCTGCATAAGTGTGGGTCATTTACACCTGTGAGCTGACATCCTCACAACACCCAAGTAGAAAAAGAAAACCCTCCTTACAGATAAAAATCTAGAACATGAGAAAGAACGGTCTTAGCCTAGTCTTCCCCTTGCTGGGCTAACTTCTCACATGAAGGTCTTTTTATTTTGTTTTTCACATTACAGAATTATTCAAAAATATGATCTGCCAACCTTGGAACTCACCCCATCCCACTGCATGTATAGACTCTACCCAACTCATGCCACCCTAAGGGAAAATTTTAAAAGAATGACTTAAAGGTGGGAACTACAGGAAGGAGCAGGCCATGTGAAGCAAATGGGACTAAATGCGTGCATAATAGATGGCCCTGTTCTGTACAACACCTGCTCACCAGTTCATATCTTTCCTACATTAGACATAAACATACTTTGTCACTGCCTTGCAGCTTGCAACTTCCTCTTCTGCAGACTGCCCTTCTAGATTGGTCCACCCACATTTTTCTCAAGAATTATTTTTCAACTCAGAGCTGCATTCTTGGCATTGTTTGGTCTGTCTCCATCTCTTTCCATTCACCCTACCCTGCTGTATGTCTCCCAGATGATGTATGGATACTTTCCGACTGGCTGGGCAGTTCCTTCCCTTTCATCAATGACAGCTGCTCTGAGGTGAGTCGGCTTTGCTGGTCCTTAACTGAGGAGCTGGCACTGACAGTGTAAGATGGTTAAAGCATTAGCAGGAATATCTGACTAACTGCTGTTCCCATTTAATGAGGGTGGCTGATTTGCTCCTGGGTTTAGACAACAGATGTTCATGAAGCACCTGCCAAAACATTGTATGGAGACAAAGTGATGCATCTGTGCAATTGTTCCACACTGGAGTATTAATGCAGCTCAGGAGTTGCCTAGTTCTGCACTTGAACCAAAAGCCAGCACCATGAGTGCTTGGGAAAAAAACACAAGAGAATCACTGTGAGGGATGGGTAAGAATGTCTCTCCGGCTGGTTGGTTTTTCACAGCCTGAACCAACCCATACTTCCTGCAATTGGACCCAAAGGCAGTTTGTGGTCAGAAATCCATACACCTCTGGTCTTATGATGCATTCTGCAAAACAACAGCAAGATGCATTCATTAAGACACGTGCATTTGAAACCACATGCTAAGAAAGCCATGTGCATTTCTAAAATGCCAACAAATGTGCTTCAGAACTCAGGTTTCGCTTTCCTTTCCATATGAAGCTCAAGGGGACCTACTAGATTGGTCATGGATGCATTCCCAAAAAGGAGAGCACCAATTTGCATGTCATTTACAGATGAAAATTTATTTGTTTAGCTACACATTTAGAACCAACTGAGCATATTTGACATGGCTACTAATTTAAAAGATGTTGCACTGGCATGTGTGACGTCTAACACCATGCCAAGAACATTTGCTGGTGTAAGAGGTTTCCCTGGAAAAGCAGTCTCAACAGCAAATCCGATTGCATTGAGCTGGAGGTCACTTATACTAACGCAACCTACATTTTTTTGCAGTGCTAGTGTCAAACAGGATGCTGCTCAATAGCTATAGAGGAATGCTCCATTCAGTGTAACGAAACACATGGCCTCAGGCCTGCCCCTTCAGTCTGCCTCTCCAGATGTCAAAATCTCTGATTGCCCTTCTTGGTCTTTACCCCAGATATGTACTGGGCAGCCCATCCAGTGGAGGACACCTCTAAATAGAGGTCTGACCTGTGCAAAAATAAAAGAGTGTCCTCTGTAGTGGAAGACTACCCTTCAAGGGCTCAGCCTGCCTTTTCCTCCAATCACAAGTTTTTCCATTGGTGTTTGCAAACAACATGCTACATCTGGCCATCTAAGAGAGACAGTATGGGCTATCAGAGTGTTGGACTGGAAGTTGGGCGATCTGAGGTCTAGTCCCCTCTTGGCAATGAAGCTCAACTTTGGGCCCCTCTCAGCCTAACCTACCTCACAGGGTTGTTGTTGTGAGGATAAAATGGAGAGGGGAACCTTGTAAGCTGCCTTTGGTTCCTTGCAGGAGGAAGAAAAATGAGGTATAAATTTAATATAATCTAAAAGCTAGAATGTCAAACCCAATAATAGTTCATTACGTTGTCATGTGACCCTGGTGCTCTGGTTCAAACTCCTGGATCACAGCAGATGTTTGAAGAAGTGAGTGACTGGTTGCATCTGCGCCTTACCTATTCCAGAATGGCAGGAGTTCATTCCCAGGAGAAGCAGCCGCTAACTTCCCAGGAGAAGCAGCCACTAACACAACACCAATCGCATTCAGTGCTGCAATGGGTTTTCCAGGGAACGCTATTGGCACTGACCCTGTGCAGTGTGATTTACGGCAGCACTGGTGTCCGTTGGATGTTGTCCACTACGTGTAATCTGGTCTCCTCTCCCTTTCTAAGTTCTGTTTCCTTTTCTGCAACCCCAGCTCCCTAAGCAAGGTAGGCATGCTGCATCTGGCAAAATGCTACGTACCTTGGACCAAAATACTTCACACTAAGGGTTCTTTGGCTACTGACAACTGCTTAGAAAGATTAAAGAACCTCCACTTTCCCAGCGAACAAAATGGAGGTGGGGCAAAGAAGCAGCCAAACAGACCTTTCACTCACACTCCCCTTGCTTGATATCCTGATTAGCCAGTTGTTAAAGCTGGCAACAAATTCACATTAAGCAAGTGGAACATTCCACCTGTGCCCTCTGCCCTGCCATGAATCTCCAGCCAGAATTAGCCAGAGAGTTTGGGTTCTTCCACTCCACCATGTCCCCACCCTGGCAATCACATCCTGGCTGGAGGATTACTCTAAACTGGGGCTGGCTGGACAAGAGGACAAGCCCTTTTTAGCCTGAAGGCCACATTTATCACTAATGACAACATTATCCATCAGAGACTTGCATAGTTGAATAAGCCACCAGAGGTCGCAGGTATATTGATGTCCACCTGAGTTCATGTCAACTCCAGCACAAATCTTTTCCAGGGATTCATGCCACACTGTAAGCCATGAGTGATGGAGCAAAAAGGAACCGAAGAAACATGATGATAACCCTGCCTCAAGCTATAAAGCAGGAAAACACAAAGGTTTGTTTATAAATTTGATCTGTGACTGTATTTTTAATTTGGTCTGTAACCGTATTCTCCCCTTTTGTGGAGGGTGCCTCAAAGGCAGCTTACAGTATATTTCCCCCCAAAAATAATCAGAATAATACAGTCGAGCATGTGCATCTGTGTTATATTGGCTGAGTTCGCATGATCACAGGGGGAAATAGCTTCTTTTCCTTGGCCCCCCCCATGTGCCGGTCATGTGCCACACTATTTGCCTGCTTACTCTCGCTGCATGCGACTTCCTGTGTTGTTTGCGCTCAGTGACGTTTGCAGCAGGGTGGCGATGGAATCACTCCAGAACTCTGCAACAAGTCAAGCGTTCTTCAGTGCTTTGGAAGCCACCCCAGTTGACACAGAAAGCCACACGGCACAAGGGTAATCAGGCCAATGGCACAGCACCAAGTGGCACATGGGAAGCAGAGCGGCAAAAGCAACCGTGGCTTTTTTCCCCCCTGATAATTAAGTCCATCTATCATCTGGCCCAACCGCTGGCCCATCTATCCCAGGGGTAGCTTGATGTAACAGCAGGTCCCTAGTGGTCACAGGAAGAAAGGTCTTTCACACTGGATACTGCCCAATCTTTTAACAGCAAATGCTGCACTCCAAAACCAGGACCTTATGCATACAAACCATGTGCTCTGCCACTGAATTCTAGTCCCCTCTCATGGATTTATTTAAAATATTTTGTATCACGTTTGGAGACAAAGCTGCTTGGAGAACCTGTATTCCTGGAAAGAAACCTGTATATTTCAGATTACAAGTCTCATCTTCCCCAGCGATCTTGGCCAATGCTCAGGGATGACTAGGTTTGTAGTCCAAAATGCCTGAAGGCACCAGAATGGGGAAGGCTGGTGTTCTAGAAAAGCTGGGATGCACATTTGCTTCACTGTTGACTGAAGCTGAAGGAGTAACTGTTGTCCCGGCTCCCTGCCTCTTGGTGGCCAGAGGCTGTGGTGACCCTGTGGCCAGGGGTGGCGACGACGACAATCCCTTGGCACCCCCCTGCCTCTCTTCTCAGTCTGCTGCCTGAACAGAAGGTATACGTCTGCCTCATGGGAGGGCCAGCCATGAATCCAGCTGTGCTCTGAAGAAATTAGGAAACTGTAGCTGAACAATAATTCACATGTGAATCCTTCTTTGCATCCAAGATTTACTACTCCCAGGGCAATGTTAAGAACAACAACTCTAGAAATGTCAGGGACTGAAGAACACACTTGATTGTAGTGCGTTCCAGAGCATATGGAAAAAACAGATAACCAGATTTCTTCCCAAACAGCTTCGTAGCAGCACAAACTTGGAAGCAGTCGCTCTTCTTTGTTATGTTCTGTCCCATTAACAGTGATAGATTTGAACAAGGATAATCATACAGTTTGGCAATTTGGCCTCTCTTCCAGGGTAAACATTGTTCGATCAGGAAGGACAAAATTTCAAATAGCAGCACATGACCATCTGAATGTGTAGATTGATGTAATTCTAGGAAGTCAAGAGTAAATGGTCCAGGAAAAATCAAGGGAAAATATGGTTTGCTAGAAACACAAATATATGCTACTTCACAGCTGTGTTACGTGTCTCTATTACATTGTATAAAAAATCCATGCTGCTGTTCCAGAAAGCCACTGTGTTTAAGCATAACAGGTCAAACACATCCACAAAGCCTGCAATCTATGGATCCATCCAGTTCCCTGCTGACCTGCTTCCAGCAGAGGAGGAGAAGCAGTGGAAGTTATTTTTGCCTCTCTACGTGCCTTTTGTTGGAAAAGTTGAGTGGGGAGTGCAAAAAAGTGGTTTTTCTCTAGAGATATTTGCAGGGGTCCTATGCCTCTAACCCCTGCGAATGTAGCGTTCACTACTATTCATGGTTTAAGGCATCTATGGGGGGCTTGGAAACTATCCCCTGTGGATATGGGGTCCTGTTATAATTGTTCTAGTGTTGCTGCCTGCCTTGGACTGCAGAACAAGGGTTGATCAAGTACTGCTAATCTGTGTTTAGCTTAGTTGGTCATAAAAGTTATGCCGCCTGTAGTAATACAATAAGAGAATTCTTCCAGTCAACAGGCCTCCCATCATGTTTATTATGAACTGAGATTTCCAGCTGGTTTTGTAACTCAGCCATTTAAAATCTTACAGGGTGGGAAAAATGTTTAATAAGTTATCAGTTGAGAATCACATTCAAGGAACAGCTACAAAAAGAAATGGAAGTTGGCATGATTCCTCCACAAATAAAAATAAATATTATAAAACAGCAATAAGTAGTTGGTGGTAAAACTGCAGAGATTTCAAAATTGCTTTCAGCGGGCAAAGGCTTGAAAATAAAATAAACATTTTCATTTGCTCTTAACCTACAAGCATTTTCTAAAGACTTTCTCCCCTGCCCCTATACTTACACACAACAGACACACGCACACACAAACCTCAGAAAGCGCCATTCATTTTCTGTGGTGCTTTTTAAAGTCTTTGATTTGTGTAGATTGGTATCTTTGCCACATTGAAGTGCTTTCAAGTGGAACAAAATCTGAGACAATCCTGCCAGATTGTTATAGAATTATTCTGTTGGGTGGTGCATCAAATCCACTGAGATGACATTTTAAAGCTCAAAGAGATCTTTCACTCCATTTATTGCTTTTTGAGCAATTTACAAGGATTAAAAATACATCCTTATTCTCCATTACATTTATATCCCAGATTTTTTCCTCTTGGAAGGAACAGAAGAGGGAACAAGGTGCCTTGTAAGCTGCCCTAAGCTCATTGCAAGAGAAAAATACAGTAACATAATGTTAAAAAACCATTTAAATACAAAAATATAAACACTTTTAACTGCCAATCATAAGATATCCCAGGATGCCTGGTCTTCTTCTCAGATGTCTGGAACTGGAGGATGGTCTTCACCAGGAACCAAACATAGGACAATGTTGGCATGGGCTCCCTGGGGAAGGTGTCCCATAATGGAAGGAGGGGGTACCACCAAGGAGCCCATCTTTTTTCTTGTCATCCTCCAAACAACCCTCAGAGGTGGTGCTTGGCAAAGGGCCTTAGATGACAATCATAGTGTTCATGCCATCAGCTGCAGTCAGCATGGCCAAAGGTAAGGGATTGTGGGAACTCTCATTCAAAACATCTAGTGGTCATCAGCTTACCTAATTCTGCTCTAGTGGGAGTAGCACTCTGACCAGAATCTTCCAATGGCTCAGCTCCTCAGTCCCATCCTTCACTCAGCCAGTTGTTATTCAGATCCTCACAGCCAGGAAACATAAAAATCCAAAGGCATCACATGTTGACTTTAAAGTAAGGAAAATGGCATACAGGAGAGTTAGTCAATATAAAATAGCTCTAGGGGATCCAGGAGAGTTATAAAATCTCAATTTATTTTATTATTTATATTTACTGGGTTCAGACAGCATAATCACCCACACTGGGGTTTGGTATGGTTTGTGTGAGTTATCACTGAACAGTGGATTCTTACTGAAACATGGGCCCAGGTGAGATAAAACATGGTCAACAACCCACGGTTCACAACCCAACAACAAACTATGGCATTTCTACATGGCTTGTTAGTGCAGTTGGGTTCAGAAGCACAATAACCCATGTTTCCACAACAACCTGTGGCTGAGCAACAGTCCACACTCAATTCCTGAGTATGGGTTAGTGTGTTATGAACCTTATCAATATATGTATGCAGCCTTTCTGGATAAATCTCATAGGGTGGCACAAAATTGAAAAACATTAGCAGTAAAATAAACCACAGCAACAACAATATAATAAATCTAAAGCTGATAAAAGCCAGCGGCATAGATTCACAGTTGACCTAGCCCACCCTGCCTTTGGCCCACTCCCAGATGGAATGTGGGCCTCCAGACTTTTGCAGGTGGCCCCTGAGCTGAAAAAGTGCCACTCTGGTGTAGACAGTTGTTCAAATAACCTGTTCCAAGGTGTTACAGTTAAACCTGGCACTCTGAATTGAGCTCAGAGGAGAATCAGCTGCCTTGACTCCCACAGGTGGCTTCCAGTCTCCACTGGCAGAAGGTTCTGGACTATATTCAAAGGAAGGAGGAAAATGCCAAACTGTTTCCCAGAAATGTGGAAGAAAGCAAACCATTAATATTATAGGCTTTCTTCCCCTTTTATAGCACCTGCTTCCTTTTCTCTCTGTTTGGAGAGAATTGAAGAGGACGTAAGCAGCAGGAGAGAGAGTTATGCACTCGTTGAAAGCTATGGTCAGAAACTGTACATTCCACGGTCCATTACTGGCCCCATGACTGACTTCCTTTGTTCCTACAGCAGTTAGTGGGCATGTCACCAAGTCTAGTTATATAAGGACTCCTACTTTATGTTTTCTTTGGACATCCATGCCTCACCAAATGACCAAAAAAAAAAGAGCCAATGTAGTGTATTGGTTGGGATCCAGGAGCTGGGTTCTAATCTTCACTTGATCACAAAGCTCACTGGGTGACTTTGAGTCAGTCACTGCCTCTCAACCTAACCCATCTCACAGGGTTGTTGTGAGAATAAGAAGGAAAGGAGGAGGAGGAGGATTATGTAAGCCTCCTTGAGTTCCCTGAAGTAAAAAAGGTGGGATATCAATGCAAACAAAGAAAGAAAAGCATACCCAGTTCCTAAAATTTGCAGAACTCCAAGTAGGAAAAGCCCACTCATAGAATTGATAAAATAATACTCATAGCATATAGATAAATAGATAGATAGATAGATAGATAGATAGATAGAGTTTACAGACTGCAAGAATGTGGGATACTATCACATGCTGTGCAAAGGAATACCTAAAAACAAACTGGTTAGCCCCATTTTGAGGTCTCCGGCTGCTTTACCTTCTTGTGGTTCATTATGTTTGCTCCATCAAACAGAGGACGCCTTCAAACAGCAAATTTTCCTCTGCCAGCTCTCCAGAATAGAGGACTATCCTCTGTAAAACAGGAAGTTGCTCCTTACAAGGTCAGGTTATTTGCTTATCTGGTCCAGTGCTGTCTACCTTGATCGGCAGTGGTTCTTTGGGGGTTTTTGCCTGATCCTTCCGGATAAGAAGGAAGACCAGATGGAAAGACTGAGGGAACAGTGGAATTGAACAAATTGTGGTTGCATTCCCATTCACCTCTAAGAATATGTTGGAAGAGGCAGTCATAATCTTGGAATTGCAAAGGGATTTTAAAAAAAGATTACTTTGCAATATCTTTTCATCCCCACCCATCTATACTTGTTAATCTTATGTAATGAATGCATAATACAGGGAAGGGCAACCGGTGGCCCTTGGGCTGCATTCAAGTGTTTGGCCTAATTTTATGTGGGCCTCAGCCTTCTTTCAAATATCCTCTGCTTGCAAGCTGTTCAGACCTCTGGCAACACAGCAATGTATCCGTGAAAAGAAAAGGAAGAGAGAAGTAGAAGCAGAAAGAGAAAAGGAGTGACCCACTAACCTTTGTCTCCAGTCCTGCCTCATGGCAGCTTTTACCCCTCACCATGGGCCCTGACAGACTACCCATGAGGGATGTGGCCCTGAACAGAAGAAAAGCTGCCAATCCCCAGCATCATGGAATAATACTGCAAAACTAATCAATACAATCTCTCTCTGTCTCTCTCTCTCTTCTCCAATATGTTTTCTTCCAAAACAAGCATCTAATAAGCCGGTAAGTTTGCATTTGAATGGTGGCATCTATTTTGCTGATACTCTAGAGAGGTCGTTAGTGAACTCACAGAAGCAGGTGAAACTTTGCCAGGAAACTTCCTTAATCACAGGCTCCAAGAAAGATCGCTAGGCTAATTATGTTCTTTTCGACTCAAATGGGAGGATAATGTTAACTCCCCAGGAGTTCATCCCCCAGTGTAATGTTATCACTACTCACACCAGCTATCCTGGTGATTAGGCATCAAACGCTTGGCATCCTGGAGCCCTACAGAAACAACCTTGAATGGTGGCATTAGGAAGCCATGGGAAACTGCCAAGATGAACAAAGGAAAGTGCTTCATTACTAGACATATACAAGGCTACGTATTAATTGTTCTGGGGCTGTTTCTTGCCAGCAGTCATGCTGCCCCCACTCCACCCAAATTTACTAAACCATCAGTTTGTAAGAGTAACATTTTAAACTTACAGGGAGGGCAAGCAGAGAGTTTGCAGGGGTGGATTCAGTTGTGAACAAACATGCTACTTCTACATATTTTTACTTTAAGAGACAAGGACCATGACAGACCAACAGTGAATGGGAAGTAGCACCTGGCCCCTGTTTGCTACATCCTGGCTTTTCACCTCTTGCTGAGAATAAGGAAGCAGAGTGCTCATGTGCCTGTTGTCCAGGGTGGCCATGTGTCATCTTTCAGAAAAGACAGTCCTCTCTTTAAAAAGGCTCTCCTGTTCAATTCCAGTTTAAAGACAGAGAACAAATTACCCTTCCACACTCTGCTGAGATGTACTATATCTCTATTAAATAAAAATAGTTATTCCTGAATTTGCATCTATACATATATATTCACATATGCAACTACTATACAAATTGGTACCATCTTTTTTACTGATGCATGGGCTCTTTTTATGTGATATTCTAGTTCCCAGACTACATTGTTTGCAATTCATTGCATTAACCTGGGAAATGATTGCTTGTAATGGTAGAAAATTGTGGGTTAATTGCAGGTAAGAATTTATTTATTTAATGGATTTGTATGCTGCTACAGTAGCCCATATCTGGGCTTTCAGCACAGCTCATAATATAAAATTTTAAGAATTGCATGGAAGATTCTGGCTGGGCCATCCTGCATATGCCTCTACTCAGAGGTAAAGCCTACTGAGGTCAAGGAAGTTTATAGAAGTGGAGCTTGAAATTGCTGCATTCATATTTCTCTATGTATAATTTCTTGATACAGCAATTATTCAGGGATATACAGATCCTCTCTCCATAGCCCTAAATCAAATGAGGCTTAGCTGTGTTTAAGTTAGCTACAACTGACTTACATCCTATTGATTTTACTGCCACTGCATTTCTCTGAATTGGGACAAAAATAATTAACAAGTAACGAATTATTCTTTTAGGGTGCTCCCAGAAGAAGCTTTTATTCTGCAATCATCCTACATTTTTTATACATTTTCATAGGGAGTCCAGACAACACTATCTTCATCTTGTAAGTCTCCAATGTTTTTCCACCAATTCATTTTTTCCCTTTCCACAAAAATCAGTTAAAGAGGAAAAGACAGGAAAGGAGCACAATAGATTTTGATAGTTTGGAAGATCTCTGTCTAAGAACCCAAAAACCTGGTTCACATGATTAAGCAATCCACAGTTGTATATTACAGGCTTGGCCATGGAAGTGGGCAAGTACTTCTGTGATGTCTCAACCAAGAATTCTGGGAAATTCAACCCAGAATTTTAATACATGGTTTATTCTGGGTTGTTAAAACTCTGGGTTGTTTCTCCCTCAACAACAGAAACAGAGCATTCCTGAATTGTTTAGCAAAGTGAACATCCAGTAAAAAGACAGGCCTGCACCTGCACCTTATAATACTGTGATGTGCAAAGCTGTCCTTAAGAAAAGGGAAGAAAGATATTTTAGTTTGCATTCAAAAATATTTGCACTACAAGGCTTGAAAATAAAATACCTAAGTTTTAAAGGGTTTTTACAAGCTATCTGAAATTGATTAAACTTTACAAATGAAGCCATAACCTTTATCAAAATGACCTATAACATTTCAAGGAAGCACACCTTCATTCCTATGGGCATGCAGTGTGAAGGCATGCATTTATGTTATACATTAATCTAAAATGAGCATCTGGAACCAGACTGCTTTAGCAGACATCAACTGCCCTTAGGTTTTGAAATGCTATGCCAGCTGGGGCCATAATTTTGACTGGTATTGCTTATTGGAACATTTTAAAAATTGACAAACATTCCCATGTTCCCCATATAGTTGCAGTGACATGGCTTCTATTGGATGGCTTTTAAACAGTATATCTGAATAGTATTTCATGATTCATGGGTCAATTCATGTATTTTCCTTGTGAAGACATAAAAAAGCATCTGATGCACTGAGGTGTTTTGTTGAAGCAAACACAGATTGGCTTTCTTAAGAACTATTTGTATACAAGAACAAGAGGTCCAGATAATCCCCTCCAGATGGTTTTGATCAAAAAGAATGATGAATGGGCTGAAGTTATGCCTTCCAAACTGTTAAAATTGTAATGACAACAAAGATATTGGTAACAGTGCACAACATTGGGCCCACACAGCTTAGGCCCACATGCCTTAGGGCAGTGATGGAGAACCTTTTAGAGACCCAAGTGCCCAAACTGCAACCCAAAACCCACTTATTTATCACAAAGTGCCAACACTGCAGTGTCAGATATGGCAGGGGAACAGCACAACATTAAAACAGTCTCAGTCTCTTAATTAGAACATCTCTTTGCCAAATCTTAGATATTAAATTTCAATTTTTCATAAGAAAGCTCAAAGCTACAATCTTGTGTTAATAAGAATGAATGTATTAAAACTCACAGCCAGTCCAAGCAAATATATATATATATAACCTTGGCAGCACACTGACCAGCCATGTGAAAGCTTGGACAAGTCGTGGCTAATGAGTGGTGGCTTGTGATGTCATTGCCTGGCGCCACTACTCCTTTCCAAGCATGCACATGGCCCCTATGTGTGCTGTTAGCCAATGCTCAGCTGCTGGGGCGATGCTGGGGCGACTTGGCTCGCGTGCCGACAGAGAGGGCTCTGGGTGCCCACTGCAGCACACGTGCCATAGGTTCGCCACCACTGCCTTAGGGCATCAAGGGCTACCATTTTTCTGTCCAGAGCCCCAATCCCTTGTGGGTAATCTGTCAGGGGTTGCATGCCAGTGGTGGGTGAGGCCAAAGCCTACAAGGTGTGTTCTTCTCTTTCTGCCACTCATTTCTCTCTCTGCCTCTTTTGTAGAGGGCTTTTGAAACTAGTATGTTGGCCACAGGTAACCACAGAGTTGCAGGTTGTCCACCCCTGCTCTGAAGACACTTGCCTTCCTTCCATCCCATTACGATTGTCCAGATCTTCCACCTTCATGATACCATCTGTACATCACATGTTGTCAACAAAGGCACAAAGAAATGCATCGTTAGTCGCTACCTTCCCAACTGCTGAAATCCATCTTGTAATGGGATGTTTTGAATATGGTGGGAAATCTACTTGCTAGAACTGAGCTTTGAAATTCAGAGCCACCAGATCAGGCAAAGGTGGAAAAATCTCACAGAATTCTTTATAGTCCTTGCTGGTTTTTTCTTTTGTTACCTGCTTTGTTTTAGGAGGGGGAAGGGCAAGAAGAGCATGCAAAGAGCCTTGCTAGCTCAGACCAAAGGCCTGCATGCAGCTCTCACTGTGGCCAAGCCATTGTCTTTGGGAAGCGCACAATCCAGACATGGTCCAAGAGCATCCGGCTACGCATGCTTCTCCATAATTGGCATTAAGAGGCACTGTGTCTTTGAACCTGCAGGAAACCTGCATGGTGGCTGGTAGCCATTGATAGTCTTCTCTTCCATGAATCATGACCCCAGCTTCCAGTATTACGAGAAACCAGTTTCTCCACATTGTGCCTCACTTTACAGATCTCCATCATCAGGTCCCCCTTTGCTTGCTTTATTTCTAACCTTCCACCTCCCCCATGGTTTGTTCCATGGCCAACTGAACTTAGTCTCAGTCATTTAGGGTATATAGAAATCTGGACCATTTTATCCTATCTGGTGCTCTGGCACTATAGAGAACTGTTCTCCAGAGTTTCTTGTGACTTGCAGATGCTCAGATGTTTTATTTGCATCTCCAGAGAGCTTCTTGTGGAAATAGCACCTGATTTATAAGGCAACTGAGTTTTTTAGGAAGGAGAAGTTCATATTCTACAGCAGGAAAATGCAATTATTTGAATAGAGCAGTAGAGTATTGGAAGATGGATCTTCAAATTCTGTCTAGGTAGACATACTTACCTATTTCTATGACTGGAACAATGCAGTCCTTCTGTACAAGACTGCTATGCAGATAAAATAAATACAATAAAATTGTTGCCACATGGGAATAAGAAGAGCTTTACATGTCAATATAATATACTATGTTTTCTTGTTGCCCATATATGTTGTGGTCCAGATGACAGTAAGAACAGAGCAGAAAATTCAGCTGTTTATTTCATCTTCCTCTCATTAAGGTTCCTTATATATACTTTTCCATTTTTTTATTCCCTCCCTCCCATAGCATTTTACTTCTGCATTTGGTTGCTCTCGTGTTGCTCGAAAAGGCCCTAACAGGGCCAGAGAAGGAAGATGGAGGGAGATCAAAGGATATGGGCAGGCATGTTATGAGAACAGTTTCTGGCATGAAGTACAAAGAAGTACTTTGTGGGGGGAGGGGAAAGAGCGACGAAGCTAAGGAGCTTTCTCCAAGTTCCGGCTCTTCTTCTGGTAGCCCAGTGTGTCCTGGATTATGTCAGCTAATCAGAGGGCGAAAGCTGAGAACGTTTGAGCGGCTGGACATGATGCTCTTCTGGTCGCTTCAACAGCTTGCTTGACCCTGCGTTTCTAGGCATGACAGCTTTTTCTCATCAAATGGAGTCTGCGTAAGACAAATGAAGGCACGAAGGAGACAGACCCCTCCCACTTGTTCCCTGGTTTTTTCTGATGCTAGAGGCCAACATTATATCAGTTTCAAGGAAACAGTGAGCAATGCTGCAAACGGCTACAAAGCAATGCTCTTCGAGGGTTTTTTCCATCCGCTGTCAGGGAT
This sequence comes from Varanus komodoensis, assembly GCF_004798865.1. Taxonomy (NCBI): domain Eukaryota; kingdom Metazoa; phylum Chordata; class Lepidosauria; order Squamata; family Varanidae; genus Varanus; species Varanus komodoensis. Next base: position 34,499,968 of record NW_025335268.1, on the reverse strand, counting down.
CCTGCAAAGATGGAGGCAACGCTTCTGAGGTTTCTTCATGGAGAGGCAGGTTACTGCCTGTGGTCCTTAGTCATATAAGGGCTTCTATGTGGATTCACCAGGGGACAAGGGAGCACACCCTGCCAGGAGCCAAGTGTAACACATTTCTGTTAATCCTATTGTGAACTGATGGGGCCTTTTGTTCTTTCTGCTACTGCTGCTATATTTGCAGATTAAAAGTTTAAAAAATCTCAGGCTCAAAATAACATTTTATTACTGTTCTTATTGCTTTTATGCCATGTCTTTGTCTTTTTGCAAGGAACTCAAGGCAGCTTATACATTTCTCCTTTCTTTTTTTCCTCACAACAACAAGCCTGTGAGGTTGGCTCAGCAAAAAGTCTGTGACTGGCCCAAAGTCACCCAATGAGCTTCACTGTTAAGTGTGGACTAGGGCCTGGATCTCCTAAGCTTAAGCCCAACCACTAAAATCCACTGAAACAAATGGGATGTGAATTACTCTTGGTTAACTTAAGTCCCATTCATTTCAATGGGTCTACTCAAAGTAGGACTTGTGTTGGATTCACCCATTTCGTATAAGACCTAGTACGGAATTCATCCAGACAGGTATCTGACAAAGTGGAGCATAAGCCTTCCTGTGCAAAAAGTTTCCAGCCTCTTCATCTTGCATGAATTTAATCAGAACCTGCCAGACTTCTCAAAAGCCTTAAAAACAGCCAGATATGTCTTTAAGCTTGGGATATATTTCACAGTCTTCAAGGGAAGAGAAGAGATTGAACTATGAAGTCATAACCATCTGGTAAGCAGTGCCAAGATGCTTGCCACTGATGGCTATCAGAGCCCGAGCAGATTCAAGCAGGCATGAGACTCTGCTGGATCATGATCTCTGAGCAAGACAGACGCTCATGATGCTTACTAGTCCACAGAAGCCCGTTGCCAGCTCCAGCTTGGAAACTGTTTGCGTGTCTCTTCCCCATGAGTAAGCTCTGGTGCCAAAGCAAAAGTTAGAAGCATACCTCCTGCAATCTGTTCCCTACATCTGCCTCTAAATAGAGAAGCAAAGGAAAAGAAGAATGGAAAAAAATCACTTTGTTCAAAGAAAGTTTGTTTCAGCATTTTGGTTCGAATTTATGAATATGATCTCATGAAGGGAATTGCAGCGAAACGGCCTTTATTAAAGACAGAACGTGTGGAGATTCTTTTTAAAGCTAAATTATAATTAAACTTTGTTTTGCACAGGAGTTTGGGAAAGCCATTTGTCTTTGTTTGTCCAGGGTTGCTGGGCTTCCACACAGGACAATGTGCAGAACATCTCAACAGAAGTCAAGTCACATTGCTAAAAAAGCAAGAGAGACAGAGGAAGAGAAACAGTGTGATATATTTGTTAAGAGTGTGGGACTGGGACTCAGGCAGTCTGGTTTTTAGGTCCTACTCAGCCATGGAGCCACCTGGGTGACTTCAGGCCAGACACAGAGTCTCAGCCCAGCCTGCCTCACAGGGTTGTTGTTGTGGGGATAAGTTTGAGAGCAGGAGGAGAAGAATGATGTAAGCCGTTTTGAGTTAACTGTAAGAAAAAAGTGGGATCAAAATCTATAAGGAAGGAAGGAGTATGCTCAGTATATCTTTGTATAAGTTTTATACAAGTCTAACAGTTACTCTGTTTTTCAAACCATCACAGGGACTATAGCTTGAGATGGATGCTGGGAATTCTCAAATGCAAAGCATTCTACCCCTACACACACACACACACACGTGAATCCTACAGCTGCTGACTCCAGCCCTGTTCATGATTCACCTGACACCTGCATTTGTAAAGCGTGCACTGGAATGGCCCAGTATCTCTGAGTGCACCAGCCTCAGTTCAAACTGGCGGAATACAAACCGGATCTCTACTCGCCTTTGCTTGAACATGAGTAGAAAAGGTCTACCTAGCGCCTGTTCAGACCTAGCTGGTTCAATGGGGCAAGGTCTGAGCTGAGCAGGATGGAGCTGGCACACCCAAAGGTGTCAGGGGCAGGGCCTGTATGCAGAGTCTTGTTCAAAGAGATGCATCAAGCCCTCAGGTATGCAAGTGAACACTTGAATAAAAAATGTCAGAATCATCAGAGATAATAATTTTGATTAAAGTTATGATGTTTATAGTCTCTGCTAACCAACATGCTTCCAGTAAAACTACCAAAACAGATTATAAAGTTAGAATTCAGATGTTCTGGTTCAGATGTTCTGATTTTGAGAGTCTGCATCACTTATAAAGGAAACTGCATTGCCTTTAGCTTTGTTTATCCTGCGAGAAAAGGTGTCGGTCAAGATTTCATCTTGGCTGGACCTGGACTAATAAGCGCGTGGCATTCTCATGCTAGCGCAGCATGTGGATGATGGATGACGCTTCATCCATATGGCACGATTCCATCTATCTGCATTCCTGTTACACCCAAGCTCCTATTAACATAAACGGAAACAACGGTTCATCCCCTGACTGTAGACAACTTGCTTTGAGCAGGATTTCCACACCTACAGAATGCCCTTGTTTATAGCAAGCTGATCTGTATCCTTGAGCAAATATAGTTGCTTGCCTCTTTGTGAACTGGGTTTTTGTGCCCTATAACAAGAGAACAGGTTCTGAAAGTGTTGAGAAGCATACTTTATTTTTGAAGCACGCCTTCAGTACTCCATAGAGAGTTGCCCACTTAAAGGGCACCTACGTACCAGTACATATCAGTAACTATGTTCCCCGTTGAACACAGGAAGATCAGTGCTGGGTCAGATCTAAGGCCTACTTGGTCCCGCGATCTGTTCACTCAGTGGCCAGCCAGACTGCCCGCAGGAAAGAGGCGTGCGTGTAACAGCATCCTTCCACAGATATTCCCCAGCAATTGCTATACACAGCCATATTGCCTGCTACGTGAGGTAGCACATAGCTCTCTGTACTAGTAGCCATCCATAGTCTTATTCACCATGTTCAATTCCCTTTTTAAGCTGTCCAAATTGCTGGCCATTACTACATTTTGTGGTCGTGAATCCCACAACTACGCACTGTGTAAAGATGTCACAGAATGCACCTGTCCAGGATCTGTTTCTGTAATAAGCAGAATTGTACCATTCCAAACATAGATTGTGCCATGGAGGAAGAGGAGGAGGAGGAAGGGAAAACAACTGAACCAAGGATGCAGTCTTCCCTTCTCCAGGAAGAAGCTGTCTCAACATCCCTGGGACCTGCTTCAAAGTAAACATGCATACAACTGTGCTGCAAAATTGTTCATGTTCCTCAGATACTCGGTTCCCCCCACCTATATAATTCAGAAATGCACAGAAATCCATTGCTGTGATGACAAGGCACGTTCACACTTGTCACCCACAGTTCTTTCTGATCGTCAGGTATCTCCACAAATACCACATGAGGCCCACCCAGCTTCCCCTGGAATCACTCGCAGGCGCACACTTGGTGGAGGGAGCAGCTGCTGCTCTGCTTGGGGCCCCCTTCCAGTCCGGACAAGCCCATGTCGTCCTCAATCATCTCACACGTTTCCATCAAGCCGTGCCTGGGGAGCCCTGGGGGCACGCAGAGGCCTCGCCTGCCTCTCCTTCGCTTACTGATAAAAAAGCCAACCAAACACATTTCTTAAACATTGAAATGTTGCCCTTCTGTCGAAGGCACGGCTCAGATGCCTTTAGAATGCCATGTCATCAAATATAGTGAAACTGCTCCGGTGATTTGTTTCATACTAGAGTTGTCCTGGATTTCTAACCAGTTGAGTTCCTAAGCATTGCAGAGGCAAATGTTAATACACTGAATCTGGACCTTTTTTTTTCCTTGTAGAAGCAAATTAAGGGATTTGGGGCATTTAGGGGATTAGATCCTCTTCTGGGCTCCTTCTCTTTATGTTATTAACACATCCAAGCATGATGGGCACAGCACTGCTTTTTAAGCACTTGAAACTTGTTCTGAAAATAACGTATACCGATACCCTATTTGCATATATTATTATGCTGCTCCTCATTTTGAAATGACTTTGAAAGCTTTATTTGTATAACATTTGAAAGCAGCTTGCATAGTGCAAATATAACATTCACAGCCCAAATAATGGAATTATAAAATATCAAATAACCCCAAGCATCATTAAATTTCACGCACTTCAACTGAACTGTAGTTAGACCCACCTTCCCTGATTTCCCAAAAGTCAGTGAGCTATATCTGCTCCCTCGCCTTTCACATCCTACACAGCAGCTTCAGTGTCTTTGGGGAATCTTGATCAATATTCGTAATGTTCAAAGTCCCATTCAGTTAGTGATGTGCTCTGGCTTATCCCTTCCTCCCCACATCACCTGCCTCCAACTTGCTGGAATCAGATGAACCTATAAGCTCCTGTACTGCATGCGGATCTTTAGGAAATCAAGTACAACCTAAGTCATTCAAGAACAAATAGAGATTGAATTTTAAGTTACTTTTGACTGATGATAGAAAACATGAAAGACTAGTTCAGACCAGTAGGAACTTTGCCTCAAAATGAAAATGCATGGGACTGTATCCATTTAGTCCTACTTAGAGTAGATCTATTGAAAGGAATAGGGCTTAAGGTAGATGAAGGTCAGAGACAAACTGTTGCACAAAACAGCACTGCCTGATTGAAAGCTTCCTTCTCTGATTGCCCTTCTGGAAAAACACACTTCCTGCAGCCATATGTATGTGCACAGTCAGTACTGATCTGTACACCTGTATCCTTATTTTATCCCCATTAGTCACCGACCTGCCCTGGATTATCCAGGGAGTGTTATGGCAAGCTGAGATTGGAACACAGGTGTCCTCAGTGCAGGTGCATCATCTGCTTTACCATGCAGCTTTCATCCATCCATCCATCCATGCACCCATCCACCTTACCTGTTACATCTGCCCACCTTGGGTTGGGCAGATGTAAAAGGAAGTGTTGCATTAAAATTAATGTTTTAAAAATGGACAAGAGTCAGTTCACCAGTGACATACATGAGAGTTCCCCCACCACTGCCATAATGATTTCAGCAGACTAAATAGGGAGGTCTTCTGATGTTCCTAAGCTGGGTCTGCTGGACCTCTTTGAATCTAAAGGAAGAATCTAAAGGAAGAATCAAGCTCACAGGGGCGCATTCCCACAGTGGGCAGAGGCAACGGAGCAGGGAGCACACAAATGCCAGGCAACCACATACTGCTTGGCGCCTGGGAATGGGGCCATCTTGGATCCCTGGAGGGACATATTGGGGCCCTGATCCTGAGGTTCTGCATCTCTGTTCTAAGACATGCTGCTGCTTTGGGAGTCTCCAGTAAGAGGGAGTTGCTGGGAACACAATATTGAAACACCCCCATATTTTTATGCTGTTCGCAGATAGCACATAGAGTATGTGGACATTTAAAAATCAACCTGGGGCAAATGTCATGCTCCCTACATGCCATGTGCACCGTCACTGGGCGCCTTGGACAAGGTCTGGGGGACACCATGATGTGGACCTTTTCCTGAAACTAAGCAGGTCAGCGTCCAGGCCTTGCCTGGATGGACCAATCCTGAGAATGCCCCATCAGCCACTTTGTGTTCTGTGATGGAAGAAAGGCAGGAAATAAATATGCTTCATAAGCACATGGGTGAGCAATAGTTTAGCAGAAATATTAACCCCAGAACAGGGCCAGGCAGATTTCCATGGACCTCATCCTTGGCTCACCTCCAAGTCCACTCTGTGCATCTTCCATCTATCTTTCTAATAGAAAAAATCCATACATATTTCTGTAGACACTTTTCAAATGCACACATTAACAGACACATTCCCCCATTGACTAAAAGGCCCTTATGCACAGTTTAGAAATTATACACAGTTTTTTTTGCACATTTCCCAAATGTGCACGTGCTGTTGAACGAATCTTTCTTTTGCAGAACACGTCAAGTTCAGACAAGTATTGGTTTCCACTTCCAAGCTTGGTTCCACGAGGTGTGCAGCAGATAAATTCATCTTTAAAACAACATCATCAACATCCAACACATCAGTGGAGAAGATTTCCCACCCATCTCTCCCCACGAGTGGATTAACATAATAGAGTCATAATTTGCGCTTGTGAACATTCTTCTGCACCTGCAAAGGTTACATCCTTAATGTCATTGCATTCTCTAGAGCAGCAGTATCATCCCCAGAGCCTCTTCATTTCAAGATCGCTACTCAGCATGCATTATTCTCCCCGTGTGACACACAAGAACTGCTGCCTCACCACTGGACCCTCTGACTTCCTGGTAACCTCTGCAGGAAACCATCACATTGGGTCAGATGACAGATGTGATTGCTGCCCTACATGGCCCCAGGGAAAAGCAGTGCTTCAATTGCAGTTGGAGGGGGCAGAGGAAGCCCAAACCTTTCAGCTTTCGGGACAGCCTTTTTTGCTGCAAGTTAGAATGAAACAAAGGAGAATTTGACCGAACATCCGGAGTGGGGTTTGTGTTCATTCAGACCCCCTCCTCCCATTCATGCACCTTGTTTGCTTGTGGAATTGGGGTGGGGGGGTTGGCACCACAATATTAGCAAAGTTGGCAGCAAGATTCCCCGCCACCACCAAAAAAGGTATAGGGACTGAAAGGTATAGGGACTGCATGTGGCCCATCCCTGCTTTAGAAGCTGGAAACACGCTATCACAATCTCTGTTAGGCAAGTTCATCATTAATCATTTTCCTTGGGAGGAAAAGCAACTGACTGTCTTTGCATTTTTGAAATCCCTCCAAAGGAAAACATTGTGTTTATATTGCACATACCTCAGTGGATCACGGTTTCTCACATCCCCTATTTCATGTAATGCTGGAGTGGCTAACAACAGATGCCAAAGGGTGTAAGAAAATTCTATCATAACCTTTTCATAACCTCTTTGGAAATTCAATTTCCCTTGGATTTTCCATCTGCACATGCGATAGCAGGCATAATTACCCCTAATGTGTGCCTAGGAGTTCTTTTCAGTCTTCAGGTTTTTGTTGGAGCCTATAATTAAATTGATATTTTGTATAGAAGCAGAATACACATTATTAATCTTTATCCGAACAAGCTCCCCTCTCCAATCTTAGTCTAGAGAAATGTCAAAGAAAGCACAGAGAGATACTATGGCAGCATTTCATCCAAGGGAGCAGCCCATGCAGAGCACAGCGGAGTGCCAGATTCCCATGGGGCTTTCTTCCAAAGGCTCCTCTGGAGGAGGTATGTAAGCTGGTGCTTTGCAGGGACTGCTTCTTCCATTTACTTTGCTAGGAAGATCAGAAGTACTTCACACACCTTCCGCCCTCTCTCTATGAGTCTCTATACATCCCATTACACAACGCAACTTGAACTGTGAAAATACACAGGCTCTCTGTACCGATTAATAGCAACAACAACCACTCCCATCTTTACATCCCTCTTTCTTCCTCTTGCAAGGAACCCAAGGTGACTTATAAGCGTCGCTTCCTCACTGTTTTATCCTTACAAGCCTGTGAGACAGGTTTGGCTGACAGTGAGTGGCTGGCTCAAAGTCACCCAGTGAGCTTCACAGCTGAGTGGGAACTTGAACCCGCCTCTGCCAGGTCCCAGTGCAATGAATGGTGCCATTCAGCAAAATACCAGCTCCATAATGCCCCTGCAAAAATGATTAAAAAACCAGAGTCCCCTGGGGAAGACAACAACATGAAAAGATCCCACAAACATCATGAGAACATAGTAAATGCCTTGTGAAGATAAACCCCACAGTTATCATCACTTTCACTTTGCTTTGCTGGGCATCCCCTGGCTCCCGGACAACAATCCTCAGGACAAAGCTTGTTGTAGATCCTTCATCAACTGGATCTGCTGACTTTCATCTGATGATGTGTACATGTACCCTCCAAACAACATTATGCTTGGTGGAAGGGTCATTTAAAGCCAGACTTAGCATTTACTGTTGAGTGCACTCCAAGCTGAAAGCCTGTCCTAGAATGTCACCCTAAAAGCTCATCCAAATCTCTGTTAAATAGGCCATTGTTATAACACTTTCAAAAGAAGACTGTGCAACTGAGTTCTTTATGAGTCTCCATTTGAATGGATTGTTTGGGTGGATGTGAAGCAATGCAAAATCTACCCATGTGGTATTGGCTTTGTGGCACAATTCAGTCTGTGTGAATTCACTGGTTCTGGTGGCTTTGGTGAATCTTTAGGGCAGGGAGCTCCACAGTAGTGGTGTAACTGATGAATTATTCCCAATATGCCCCTTTTATTATATACTGCATTACCAACAGAACCTAGGAAACTGGATTAATTCAGTGTAAAAGACAAAAGCAAAAGTGTGCCTAGGATGGATTCATCCAAAGCTAGAATTATGCTCAAGCTCTTGAATATGAAGCAAGCTAAAATTGCCATGTTTGTTTGCTTGCCTTTGGACCTGTTTCAGTTGCTTAAAGTCAAAACATGTATACTATTCAAGTAATGAGAATCTGTAGCAAGTACTGAGGTGAGTCCGCATCCAGATTTGGCCATACTTGAGGAGACCCATTAAAATCAACAGGTCCTGAGTTACTCATGACTAGCACTGTTACTCTAAGAGTACTTCTGAATCCAGTCCCAGGAATTTATATTTCAGGATGTCAGCATGTGAACCAAACTAAGCATAACATGGGGGATTTGCAATTGGATTTCCCAACACTTTTTCTTGTAGCTATTTGCATTGCTAAATTTGCACAGCGGAAGGGGTTCAAGCCCTTACCTGACTTATTTTTGCAAAAGAAAATAATGTCAAGAGATCCAGCCATGGGTCCCTCACGTCACCCAAAGCACAATCCTCCAGCTTGGCTTAGCAGTTAGAATGTTGGACTCAGACTTGGGAAATCTGAATTCTAGTCCCCACTGCAACTGACGTTGTGGCACAAAACCAGACTGGACGAACTCACCTGTTCTGGTGGCTTTGATGCATCTTTAGGACAGGTGAAAATGAGCCATCCCATCTATACTTCATGATATGCATCCACTATCTAGGCAGGTAGGAAGATATAATACAATAAAGGCAAGTAACAAGGGAAGTACACAGTTACAAAGACATAGGTTAGAATTAATTTCCCATTTGCTTTCATCACCAGTCATATACGTAAAGGCACCTTTGAGAATGAAACGTTCATTTAAAAATAGTTTTGCTGTAATGGAAAGAGCCATCATTTTAGAACTTTACTATACTACAATTCCAATATTAGCAGAAGTTATTTTTGATGTCTCATTTGCACATGCCTGTTCCATTCCTACCTCAATGAATTATGGAAAATTCTGACATATATAAATCTTCCTCTTTTATTTAACTATGTTTTTGCCAATTTCATTTTTGTTTAATGTCTTGAGGAAATGCCCATTTCCAGTGGCTTGTTCTCTCCCCCCTCCTTCTCTCTCTCTCTCTCTCTCTCTCTCTCTCTCTCTCTCTCTCTCTCTCTCTTAAATATAGATCTGAGTCACACCCACCCAGATTTCCCTCATGAGCAACTGGCAGGAAATTTCATCCTGTGCTATACCTTATTTCAATTAAAATTCATGTTCCTTCAGTCCAGACAGTTTTCTTTCTGAGCCAGTTTTGGAGAAATAAGAACCTCAGCTTTGAAATAATGCAGCTATTCTATATATAGAAGTTTTAGGTCTTTCCATGTAGAGACAATCTTCTTGCCAGGGGTAGAGTCTAAGCTTGTCAACCATCTATTGGCCTGACCAGTAGACCTGTATTCTCTAAGGTACCTGTACTGGGATGTGAAAAAACAGAAGACGCCATGTTCTTCTAGGCACAAAGCATAATCCACCAGATTCAGTCTTGGATCCGCCAAAGAGCCCATTGCCAGCTCCAGGTTACAAAGACCTTTGGGCGAGACGCCCTTCTTGGGCCTCCTTCCTCCATGAGTCCACCTTCTCACTGGCATGTCCCCAGCTGCTCTTGCTCCTCATCCTCTTTTACATCATTTGTACCTCTTGTTTGATTGACAGGCAGAGAGCCAGCAGGCAAGCAGGTAGAGGTGTTTACTGCTCCTCTTTCTCTCTACTGCCATTGTCTGGGTCAGAGTAAGAAGCAAGTAGGTTTCAGTGGTGGCAAGAAGTGGTCTCTGTTAGGGTCCGGATCCTCAGCAGAGGCCTAACCCTGCCTGCCCACACAAAACTCCACCCTGCACCTGACCTGGTCTGTAGTTCTCCTCTGCATGTTGTTGCCTTCAGAAAGAGTAAATTAACAGCAAGTTGTTCCCTTAAATACAGCTCAACTTCCCAGCTGCTCCCTTCCTTAGGCTAGAAGAATCTTACCGCAAACCACCTTTGGAGCCCTGCCAAGGGGCCATATTTCACCCTGTTAGCTACCAGCATCTATGCAGAGACTGGATTAGTAGTCAAGCTTCAACAGCCAACTCTCCTGAAAAAGAACCACCATAAAAAATAACTCTACAGGCACTGTTAGCCCAGGAAAGGAGCAGGCAAGACCAAGTGCTTTTATCCCTGATTTGCCAGTTGCAGCCACAGCTTCCTTGTCAGTAACCACAGGTGGGCCACCTTCTTCAAGAGTAGATCCTTTGCTCTTGATTAGACTTCCTTGCACCTAGGAAAAACTCTTTACTGGCAGCCAGGCGGCCACAGCAGCACTGGCTCTGAGCATCCATAGGTGCTCCAGTGAGCCAGTGGCAGAGGGAGCAGCCATGGTAGCACAGGGGAACGTGTTGAGGGGGTTTTGAGGGACCTCAGACAAGTCACCCCTTCAGCTTGTTCCAGATGTACTGCAGGAAAGAAGTATGCTAAGGGACTGAATCCTTCTCAACATGGTCTCCCCAAGGCTTGGCTTAATCAAGAGCCTGACAACAACATTCTCCGTTCAGCTGTTACCTGGTCCAATTGGTCTGCCCCAGACTCACTAAGCCCTTTTGCTCCACCCTGACCCACCAGGTTTCATTCTGGAAATTAAAACATGGCAACCATTTCAGTGTCAGTGCTGCCATTTGCTCAGGGGATGAGCCCTCATGACTTACTTTCATGCCATCTCACAGTGGACTACTCCAAAATGGAAGAAACCCAATGGTGTAGCCAAGAGTTTGAGCCTTTCTCAGTGGACTGAGAACTTCACACACATCTTCCAGCTTGAATGACGATTAAGCGAGCATCTCCCGTCCGTTGTTAAGGCCCATACCTTGCCATTTTTTGTGGTAGGGATAGCCACATACCCAGCAGAGAATTCTGGGGATATAATAATTTGTTGCAAAGGATATTCTTTATAGCCCCCATGCAGAAGAATGTATGCATTTTCAAGACAGCATTTCAAACACCTAGCATATGCTTGTGATTATAGGGTTTGGTTTAAACATTTGCCTTTGGGAAATCCTGCTGTGTTTTGAAGACTTGGAGGGATAACAGGTATTACTTAATTTCTAAAAAGAGAATTGCCAGAGCTGAAGTATTAGCCTCTAATTCCAGATATGCAGAAGCTGGTTTTTGGAACTGCTGCTGATGGAAATTTCAGCTAATCGTACTGTCTGTGTTTATTATTCAGGTGCATTCAGTTCCCCTACGATTTACACAACCTTTAATATGAGCCAGAGATTGTCATGGAGATAATATTATAGGTAAAACACTGATACCTGGTTAGAAGAAACACTCAATAAATAAACCAAATAAAGCAGTTTATTATGGGGTTGAATCCAAACGTAATTAAGTTAGACCCACTAATATCAATGGAACTTAAAATGTCATCCTGTTAACAAGCATTTCAGTTAAGAATTCAAGGAGACCAGGTGTTGTATTGTTTAGGTGACAGAATACCCCTGCTGGATACCAAAGGTATTTTTAAAGTGTATGCCAGTAATGTTAAGTTGGCCAAAATAAATCAAGCTCACCTCAAAGCTTGGAAACATACATTGCTGTGCAGGTGCTTAATATGTCACAAAACTTGAGGCTGGGGAGATGGCACAAGCACTGATGACGGCACAATCACACTAATACAATACACTCCAGGTGGACAACATGGTATCCTGCAGATGTTGTAGTTCACACTTTCAATAGGCCCAGCTAGCACAGCTAAGGGTGGGAAAATCAGCAATGTTCCAGCTAAGAGATTCTCTGGATTCCTCCCATGAAGCTTAAATCACCCTATCCCCAATTGTCATCTGATTTTCTTTTCATCCAAATAGGGATGCATATTTCAGTACGCATTCTCTAAAAAGTGCATGCCAAAATGCACTTTCTTCTCTTAGACTAAAGTGTCAGTTCTGCGTGTAAGTGACAGGTGACCCTGCATGGAACACCAGGGGCAGAGGTGACAGAGGTAAAAAAAGAACTGAGGTTTACTTGAGCAAGTTAGACACTTAGCAAGAGGTAGATGGGCCAGGGGCAAAAGCTGAGTAAGGAACAAGCCAGGCTTGCATACCAACAAGGCATGGAAGGGCCAGAGGTGGAGGCAGGAGCAAGCAAGGGTAAGATATCAACAAAGGTATGATATGATAAACCAAAGACAAAAGTAGAATCAAGAACAGGCATACAAGTGAAGATATTGCAGGACTAGGGACAGCTCTCCTTCATGGATCACTGCCTTGTCGTGGCGAAGGGGCTTGCTTAGCTCAATGAAGCTATGAGCTCTGCCATGCAGGGCCACCCAAGATGGACAGGTCATAGCAGAGAGCTCTGACAAAACGTGATCCACTAGAGAAGGAAATGGCAACCCACTCCAGTATCTTTGCCATGAAAACCCCATGGACAGTACCAAAAGGCAAAAAGATATGACGCTGGAAGATAAGCCCCTCAGGTCAGAAGGTGTCCAATATGCTACTGGGGAAGAGCAGAGGGCTAGTACTAGTAGCGCCAGAAAGAATGAAGCAACTGGGTCAAAGCCGAAAGGACACTCAGTTGCTGTTGTATCTGGTGGTGAAAGGAGAGTCCGATGCTGCAAAGATCTGTACTCCATAGGAACCTGGAATGTAAGATCCATGAATCAAGGTAAGCTGGATGTGGTCAAACAAGAGATGACAAGACTGAACATCGACATCTTAGGAATCAGTGAACTAAAATGGACAGGAATGGGTGAATTTAATTTAGATGACCATCAGGTATACTACTGCGGGCAAGAATCCCTCAGAAGAAATGGAGTAGCCTTCATAGTCAATAAAAGAGTAGGAAAAGCAGTACTGGGATACAATCTCCAAAATGACAGAAGAATCTCAGTTCGAATCCAAGGCAAACCATTCAATATCACAGTAGTCCGAGTCTATGCCCCAACCACTGGTGCTGAAGAGGCTGAAGTTGACCGGTTCTATGAAGGCCTACAACACCTTCTAGAATTAACTCCAAAAAATGATCATCATGGGGGATTGGAATGCTAAAGTAGGAAGCCAAAAGATAACCAGAATAACAGGCAAGTTTGGCCTTGGAGTACAAAATGAAGCAGGGCACAGGCTGGTAGAATTTTGTCAAGAGAATACGATGGTCATAGCAAACACTCTTTTCCAACAACCCAAGAGACGACTCTACACATGGACATCCCCGGACGGTCAACACAGAAATCAGATTGACTATGTGCTCTGCAGCCAAAGATGGAGCAGCTCTATACAGTCAGTAAACACTAGACCAGGAGCTGACTGTGGCTCAGGTCATGAGCTTCTTGTTGTAAAATTTAGGCTGAAGTTGAAGAAAGTAGGGAAAAGCACTAGGCCACTCATGTATGACCTAAATCATATCCCTGATGAAGTAGAGGTGACAAATAGATTTAAGGAATTAGATCTGATAGACAGAGTGCCTGAAGAACTATTGACAGAGGTTCACAACATTGTACAAGAGGCAGCAACTAAAACCATCCCAAAGAAAAAGAAATGCAAGAAAGCAAAATGGCTGTCTGAGGAAGCTTTACAAATAGCTGAGGAAAGAAGGGAAGCGAAAGGCAAGGGAGAAAGGGAAAGATACAAACAATTGAATGCAGAATTCCAGAGAACAGCTGGAAGAGAAAAGAATGCCTTCTTAAATGAACAGTGCAAAGAAATAGAAGAAAACAATAGAATAGGGAGGACCAGAGATCTCTTCAAGAAAATTGGAGATATGAAGGGAACATTTCATGCAAAGATGGGCATGATAAAGGACCAAAACGGCAGGGACCTAACAGAGGCAGAGGAGTTTAAGAAGAGGTGGCAAGATTACACAGAAGAACTATACAAGAAAGAGCTTAACATCCCTGATAACCATGAGGGGGTGGTCTCTGACCTCGAGCCAGAAATCCTGGAATGTGAAGTCAAATGGGTCTTAGGAAGTCTGAGCAACAACAAAGCTAGTGGAGGTGACAGTATTCCAGTTGAGCTATTCAAAATCCTAAAAGACGATGCAGTAAAAGTGCTACACGCAATATGCCAGCAAATTTGGAAAACTCAACAGTGGCCACAGGATTGGAAAAGGTCAGTTTACATTCCAATCCCAAAGAAGGGCAATGCCAAAGAATGTTCAAACTGCTGCACCATTGCACTCATTTCACACGCTAGCAAAGTTATGCTCAAAATACTACAAGCTAGGCTCCAGCAGTATGTGGACCAAGAACTACCAGAAGTACAGGCAGGATTTCGAAGAGGGAGAGGAACTAGAGATCAAATTGCCAACATACGCTGGATAATGGAGAAAGCTAGGGAGTTCCAGAAAAACATCTACTTCTGCTTCGTTGACTATGCTAAAGCCTTTGATTGTGTGGATCACAACAAATTGTGGCAAGTTCTTAAAGAGATGGGAGTACCAGACCATCTTATTTGTCTCTTGAGAAACCTATATGCGGGTCAAGAAGCAACAGTGAGAACTGGACATGGAACCACTGATTGGTTCAAAATTGAGAAAGGAGTTCGGCAAGGCTGTATACTGTCGCCCTGCCTATTTAACTTATATGCAGAGCACATCATGCGAAAGGCGGAGCTAGATGAATCACCAGTTGCAATTAAGATTGCTGGGAGAAATACCAACAACCTCAGATATGCAGATGATACCACTCTCACGGCAGAAAGTGAAGAGGAACAAAAGAGCCTCTTGATGCGGGTGAAGGAGGAGAGCACAAAAGTTGGCTTGAAACTCAACATTAACAAAACTAAGATCATGGCATCCGGTCCTCTCACTTCCTGGCAAATAGATGGGGAAGAAATGGAGGTAGTGACAGATTTTCCTGAGCTCTAAGATCACCGCAGATGGGGACTGCAGCCAAGAAATTAAAAGACGCTTGCTCCTGGGGAGGAAAGCTATGGCAAATCTAGACAGCATACTAAAAAGCAGAGACATCATCCTGCCAACAAAAGTGTGTATAATCAAGGCTATGGTTTTCCCAGTTGCAATGTATGGCTGTGAAAGCTGGACCACAAGGAAGGCTGAGCGCAAAAGGATTGAGGCCTTTGAATTGTGGTGCTGGAGGAGACTCCTGCGAGTCCCTTGGACCACAAGGCGATCAAACCAGTCAGTCCTAGAGGAGATCAACCCTGACTGCTCTTTAGAAGGCCAGATACTGAAGATGAAACTCAAATACTTTGGCCACCTAATGAGAAGGAAGGAGTCCCTGCAGAAGAGTCTAATGCTGGGAACAATAGATGGCAAAAGAAGAAGGGGATGGCAGAGGATGAGGTGGTGAGATGGAGTCACTGAGGCAGTTTGTGTGAGCTTGGGTGGACTCTGGGAGATGGTGGAGGACAGGAAGGCCTGGAGGGGTGTTGTCCATGGGGTCATGATGGGTCGGACATGACTTCACGACTAACAACAACAACAAGGGACAGATACCAAATCCAGACCATGAAGGGTTGTATTACTTGACAAAACTGTCCAGCATTGAGAAAGTGTTTATTCTACTTCCTGTGATTTCCAGCTGGTCTGCATGATGGCATTGGCCCTAATCCTGCAGGTACCTACAGATCTGAGAGTACTCCTGCAAGTACTTGCAAGATGGACCAGACCATCAGGGGGAGCTGCATCATGCTCCAGGTCCTGACATAAATCATGGAAATGCCTATCTTTTGGGAAACTTGTGTGTTTTAAGTATGTATGTTGCGAATGCAAACTTGGGAATGTGCAAGTATTTCTGAATGCTGTGCTCCATCGTGTGCACTGTTACAAATAGGACAAGGCTGAGTAAAAATGAATCAAACAAATTGAAATTAAATTCTCATACATTCCTAAGCATGGCCAGTGGTCAGAGAACCTGAAGATCATGGCCAGAATATCTGAAGAGCACCAATGCTATTCTCCGTGGGAGAAGGGCTATTAAATCAGATACTTGCCTTCACTTTCAGGATGGACAAAAAGTGGCTTACACTGATTTAGACCCTGGTTCATTGAGCCCCCTCCTTCCTACGCCAGCAGCATGGAACCTTTTTCCAGCTCAACGGCCAGATTCGGTTTTGAAGAAGCTCTTGGGGGCTCCACCCCAGTGGTGGCCAGGCTGAAAGCCAAATGGGTCAGAAATAAAGGCGAGCGGAGTGGGGCCACCATGCCAACACAAACCAGCACATTGCAGCACAAAGCCTTTAGTGCCCGTAATTAGGCATTGGGAGAGGCATTTCACCCTCTTAGAATAGGTGTGTGGAACAGCCACGGTGCGGACATTATTTTAGGCAGCCGTCATGGGAAATTACAGCGCACCGAGCAAGATTGATGCTCCCAGAAGACCAGGATGCTCCCACTGCCTGATGCATGACAGCATTTGCACATTCCTCATTGCAAGCCTCCATTGTGCCTTCCCTCCCCGCCCCACACCCTGCATTGCCTGTCCCCCCCCCCCATCTTCCCCTTCGGTGTCTCCCTCTCCCCTGCTGTGGGCTGCACTTCCCCCAACTTCCCCACTGCAGCTGCCACCACAGCCAGCATTGCGGCTGCTGCTGTTCACTGCAGGGCCACGTTGGCCATTAAAATTGGCCGGTGCTGCTCCAATGAGATGACCAGGCCAAACCGCCTAGCCCTGAAAGTTTCTGCCTCAGCACCAGGCTCTGGGAGAGGGTGTCCCTGAAGATTGCCTGTGGTAAAGGAAGGACTGCTCAGACCAGGCATTTGGACTAGACTAAGCAGCATCAGCCATGCTTTACCATCTGCCTTTGGGATTGTCATCTCCATCATCATCATCATCATCATCATCATCGCATTACATTTCTCAACCACTCATAGCCAAAGCTCCCTGGGTGGTTCATGACATCAAGGCACCCATCCAGATTCCAACCAGGCTCGACCCTGCTTAGCTTCCAAGATTAAGTGGGATCTGGTACTCCAGGCTAAACAGAAGCAATACAGGACTGAGCTGCTCTCCCCACACCTGCACCAGGAGGTATGTCCATGGTGGCCTCCCTGCTGCCTCCAGTGCTGCTCTGGCAGCCTCAGCAGCTGCTTGGACACTGGGGGAAGAGAACAGCCAATGGGGCTCTCTGGAGCTTGGGATGCATCATGGCTGTGGGCTCGCATGAGAGCCCTATGGCTGGAAAGGGACCGATAGTGGAAGCAGCCAGCCAGTCAGCTGACGAGCTGAACAGCCGGTGGTGGTAGTGCCTGAAGTTCATGCCTGAAGGGACAAGATATACTAGGCTGGGCCTGCAAAGTTATCTAGTGCTGAATATAGCTGCAGAAAATTGGACCACTCGATACATTAGGAAGTGAGTGATACTGGAAAAAGCTGGTCTTCTTGTCAGTGCTCCAACCATTCATCTTGTTTCATATGCAGCTAAGTGGGTTTTCTCCACTGAGCTCAGAGCTATGGAGGGAACATTCAAAGATAAACTGTCCAGCCCTACCCTGTTGGACAAACTGCACAATATCTTTGTGTAGAGCCTGCTAGAAGTATGGTAGATCTTTCATCAATCAGTCACATGTGTTTAGCCTTTCTCCTAATGTGAATTCTCCCCACACACACCCCTGGCCATTACTGCAGCTTGCTAGTAGTAGCCAAGCAATCCCAAGCTGATTTAATTTGTGTCAGCCTTGAATTCTTCACTGTCATTTGTCTGTCTTGCTTAAAACAAAAAGCAAAAGCAAGCCCACAGCTTGCAACAGTTAG
This sequence comes from Varanus komodoensis, assembly GCF_004798865.1. Lineage (NCBI taxonomy): Eukaryota > Metazoa > Chordata > Lepidosauria > Squamata > Varanidae > Varanus > Varanus komodoensis. The sequence continues at coordinate 34,481,991 of NW_025335268.1, read as the reverse complement.
TCCGCCAGCCTTTGCAGACCATCCTTCAGAAAAGCAAAGCCAGAATTGTTCATTTGGTTTTTCAATCCTCCAGCGAGGCCGAGCTGATCCTTCCTGAAGCTTTCCTCCTGCAAGGAATCGTGCAGTCATAGCCTATGAGCAGGCTGCAGAGATCCCTGCCCTCGACTGCCGGCCCTCTGTCCCACACCAGGCATTCGGGTCACATGACTGCTCTCAGACAGGAGGAGAGCCCCTGTTGATGACGGAGTGGCTGACACGTCCATTTGTGCCTCCGACATGGTGTGGCCACTCTTAAGTACCTCTTCATTCATTTTACCGCACTGCTCTTCGCAGATCATTCCGAGACAGCTGCATATGTGCCGCACAGCCAACAAGCTGACAAAGCCAAAGGAACGGGGAGTTTCCTGTCACGCTATCAGTCTCGGCGTTGCTTGCCAGGATCAAAACGGCCCTGTGTCTACAGCAGGGGCGTCAAACGCTGCTGACCCAAAAGCCAAGGGCAATTTCAGAGAAGCTCTTGTGGGCTACTTTCCATTTGTGAGCAAGGCTGAAGGCAAGCTGGCGGGGGGCGGGGGGGTGGGGGGGGCTAAATGCCTGCATTGCCCGTATGTTTTCGTTTCAAGCTCTTGCAATCAATAACTAGGGCACAGGGAAGGTGTGGGGCCAAATGTGGGTCAGGGGAGACACTGCATAGAAGCTGGAAAATCAGCACATGGTTGGTGGTCCAGTGAAAGGTGATGTGTCCCTCTGAGGAAGACCGTTCACGGGGGACAGATTTGGTCCACCGCACTAAGGTTCAAGGCCCCTGATTGTGGGGTAAGGTTAATGCTCTGCTTCCACTTCTCTAGTTATGCACTGTGAAATGGTACTGAGTAAAATATGGATGACCATAATCTTTCTGCTGTGAACTCTTTTAAAAGACTTCTCCTTTCCCTCCAGCCTTTGGATCAAATCATGCATGTGGGGTTTTTTAAGTAGCCTTGGCTTCACTTTCTGAGACTATCTACAAAGATACCTTAGCCTTAAAAAATAGAGAGTTGGAGAGTGTTTGAAGTATTGTCAGAACAAAGCTGAAATTTGAAGAAATAGAATCATGGCGGGGGGGGGAGGGGGGCAAAACTCATTCTTCCAAACCATGTGATATGGATAGGTAGAATTTAAGTGAGAAGTAAGCCTGGTTCAAAAAACAAACAATAACAGGCATGAACTTAGGCTCTTTTCCAGGTTAAAATGGGCCTAACATACAATTACAATGTAATTTCCCCTAGCTTAGAGCTTGGGGGACTCAGGAATATTGGTGTGCTCCATGTTACATTGGCCTGAAAGCTTCCCCTTCTTTCAGCATTTCTTACTTGGCAAGATGGATTTGGGCAATGACTGTGGGACTAGAATGCAGCATCACATTTGTGGGATGGGATATGGCTGCTTATAGTCCAGATCTGAGCAGTTCTGTTTCCATAAAAAGGAGCATTATTCATTTTGGAGGTGCTGCAGGAAGCCCAAGAGCATCTCTTGGGGAGAATGTCACACTTACCATCACATGCAGCCAGGACAAATGCAGACAATGTACAAGCACAACTCCCATTCGGTAAGGGTGTAGGCAGATCAAGATTTTGAACTCCAAATTCTTCAGTCTTTCTTTAGACCGGCACTCCCAGTCCTGATGGGAGCCCTTGCCACCACCATTTAGCGTAGCCACATATCAGTCAGCAAAAGAGAGGAAATGCATCATTAGAAAAAGGGGGCCTCAGTTTGGATGCAATTTGCAGATGTGAATTAATATGTGGAGTTGGAAATGATTATTATAATTTAAGTAGCTGTAGAAGGCTGTGCCCGGGTGACTCATGTGCTCAGCTCAGTCTGTTGTCCAAATGCTGTTGATCAGCACCTTTTCCAAGCTCCAGCTCTTCCTTTGGATGGTTCCTCATCTTCAAATTGGACATGGACAGGGCAACCCTTCGGATATAGGATGCTTTCCCAGCACAGCATAGTCCTCTGACAGCTTTTTGAACAGAGGCCTGTTACCCTGCATGGGCTTCTCCTTTCCATTCACCAGGGTCAGTTGCAGGGCATCGCGGCTGGGGACGGGGAGGCGGGTGGTTCACAAGACCCTGCTTTCCTGACCCCTGCTCATAGCAGGCTGCAGGTGGCAATGCTTGCCTCACTGCCACTTCAGAGCATTTGAGCAAAGGCGCTCAAGTTGGCCAGCGCCCCTTGTCAAACTCTTGCAACACCCTAACCTGCCACATCGTTCTGTGTTGGTGAGGAAGTTGACTGGCGCTCAGCCTTTGCAGCATCTCTGCCTGCTATGCTGATCTTAGGGCAAGTCACGGTATTTTCTAGGCAGCCAGAGCTGCGCGGCCAGCCCTACCGTTTGGCAGAGGAGGGCAGCTGCATCCGGCAGCACATGCCGAGTGTCGAAGCGCAGCGGTGCCTTTTCGGAGGACAATGTCGTGTGTGCCGCATGGCCTGCCGTGTGTTCCATGAGCTACCCTACTGCTCTCAGGCATGGTGGGAGATGCTTCCTCATTGACAGCACTGAAGTAAGATCTGCTTGTAGCCCCACCTTGGCTTCCACGTGCAGAAGAGCGGGTTCCATGGCTCTTCTCAGGATCAGTGTGCCTTGGACTGGGCCGTGAAAACCAGCAGTTGGCACAGTCTCTTTCAGAAGGTGGAAGCCAAATACCGGCATTAGTAATTGAGTTAGGAGGAAAGTGCAAGCCGCATCTGGGCCTTAGTAAAGCAGGCTGTCTTTTAGGTAAGGATGAGGCAATATCAGATGATCTCCTCAAATGCAGAGAATGAAGAGGCCTAAAGGTTAACCAGTTACCAGGTAAGACTTCAACATGAAGTATCTTGTTGCTAGACACACATCACAAGTGCCTTTCCCTTGTATTCCACTGCAAACGGCGAATCTTGGCAAATGGATTCCCATTACCAGGTCATATGACATAATTACAGTAAAAACAAAAGCCATGCTCTCAAGCAGTAAAGCATTCAGCAAGCAGCAAGGGAACACACAGCTGACAGCCCAGAGCACAAAGTTATTTCCATAATTGATTCTAATAAGCTCGCTCATGTGTTTTGTGATGGGTATGATGCCCTCTTCTGGACTCAACCAGAAGTGTTCCGTAGTCCCTCCAGCCTACGTTGTGACAGCGCTCAACTGAGAAGTCTTATCTTTTACAAAAGGAAGAACTAAGCTATATCCAGCCCTTTGAGATATAAGCCGCAGAAATTCACAGAGCTGGAACTTGACTCATTGTGGCCATTAACTTGTACTGAAGCATAAGTTTCTTAGATATCAAGTCATGAGCAGTTTTAGCTGGCCTCATCTCAAAATGATTCGCAAAATTCACAGTTGAGTAATTCCTTTGGTAAAGGTAAGGCAAAGGTTTACCCATGACATTAAATTCCAGTCATGCCTGACTCTAGGGGGCGGTGCTCATCTCCGTTTCCTAGCTGAGGGAGCCAGCATTTGTCCGCAGACAGTCTCCGTGGTCATGTGGCCGGCATGACTAAACACTGAAGTGCACGGAACACTCTTACCTTCCCACCAAAGTGGTACCGTTTTATCTACTCGCATTTGCATGCTTTCGAACCGCAAGGTTGGCAGGAGCTGGGACGGAGCATGGGAGCTCACCCCATCCACAGATTTGAACTGTTGACCTTTTGATCAGCCCAGCAGCTCAACAGTTTAAACCACTGCACCACCCACAGTCCTAATTCCTTTGTTAGGACCAACCAAATCTTCACAAAATACTGACTTTAAAATACTTCAGAAGGAGTTTCCACAATTGCCCTGGTCAAGTAACTGTTTGGCTGGAAGTTTAGTTTAAGCGCAGTTTATATATGAGCAAAGTCAAAATGCTTACATTATATGACATTCAGAATATGTGGCGACGCAGGCAGTGCCTGGGGTGGCAAATGTGGAGATGCCTCTCTGTATTTATTATTAGAATAGACATAAATATCCTAGTCTAAAAATCTACATGGCCAGCATGGCTTACTACGCAATAAGAACTTCTCAAAAACTATTTCTGGCTATAGAAACACAAAAACAGAGCAAGTCAGAAGGGGTCTCCCGGGCCATCTAGTCTGACTCTTGGCTCCAGTTGGCTCCACTTATGACTTGCCCACCATGTTCATGTCCAGCCTATCCTGGAACACCCTCACCAATGGGGCTTCAACCACCTCCCATGGAAGCCCATTCCATACCTTGGAATCCCAACTGTCAGGAAGTACTTCCTGGCATCCAAACTGGACCTTCGTTCCTTGAGCTTTGCTCCATTGGAACGCATCCTGCCCGCCTCTGCAGGGGAAAACTGGTCTTGACCCAGCTCTGTGTGACTCCCCTTCATATACTTATATGTCACCAACAGATCCCCTGGAGTCACCTCTTCTCCAGGTTGAAAAGACCCAGTTCCGTCAGTCTCTCCTCATACAGTTTCCCCCACAATCCAGCCACTATCCTTGTGGCCCTGCGCTGCACTGACTCTAAACTGGCTGTATCATTCCTGTAATGTGGAGCCCAGAACTGAACACAGTACTCCAGTTGCGGGCACACCAGAGTCATATGGAATGGCAGTAATACCTCTCTCGATCTAGAAGCCACACTTCTAGCTATGAAACCAAGGGTGGCGTTCACCCTCTTGTCCACCACGTCACACTGCTGACTCATGTTTAGCCTGCAGTCAACCAGTACCCCGAGGTCCCTTTCACAAGTGCTGCTTTCCAGCTACTCACCCCCTCACCTGTACTTATGACACCCATTCCTATGCCCCAAATGCAAGACCTTGCACTTATCCACATTGAACACCATCCTGTTGTTTCCTGCCCACATAAACAGAAATGGCAGAATCCAAAATCTAAAGCATTTTTTTTACAGATTTGTGCGACAATATTTATTTATTTATTTATTTATTTATTTATTTATTTATTTATTTATTAAAACCTTTCTATGCTGCCCCTTGCCGTAGCCTCGGGGCGGCTCACAACATAAGCCGCATCCATCTCTGGCTGAGCTCCAGAGGTTTTGGATCCACAACAGCCCATCTGCACCAGCCTGCACCAGATATTTTGGATTACATCTCCCAACAACCCCAGCCAGCATAGCTGGGGACTAAGGAGGAGGCGCATTGCTGTTTCAAACATCTGGAGGGCTTCAGGTTGGGAAAGGCTGATCTTTCTAGCCTTTATCTTCACCAACAAAACTGCTGCAGAACTGGGGGATGATGGGTTGCAGCCACAGGCTGCTAGGCTTAGCTCTGCAACCATTTAGTCCTGAGCAGAATGAGCTAGACTTGCCAGTTCCAGTAAATTAAACCAAGCACTGAGCAGATCTTTGGCCAGCTCCAACAAAACCTCAAGGGATTATTTATGGCTGCTCTGCAGTGAACGTGCTGCCACATGCAATATCTGCTCTGAGGAGGTTTTCGAAAAAGCCCACCAGTCTCAAGTGCTCTGTACCTTCTTAACAGCAGGACTGACAGAGGGGGCCGTCTCCTTGTGGTTGCCTGTGTGTGGCCCCCTTTGAAGTCCTGCGCATCCCACTCTCCAGAAGCTGTTTATTTAAATGGAAAGCTCTCTGATGTGGAGAAGAATACTGAAACAAGCCATTAATGCCTATTAAGCTAAACATAACACACACGCACAATGTAATCTTATTCTCAAGAAACTTTAAATATATTCCTTCGCAGACACATACCTCATTTGAATTTGGTGCACCTAGTCAGTCCCTGCATAAGAATTTTGAACTTATGCTGCCATAAACAGAGTGAGCTGTACCATGCAGCGCCTGGCATTTAGGGTGGCCATGTGTCCTACTTTACAGAGGGCAGTCCTCTATTCGAAGGCATCCCTGATCTGAAGTGCTGTTCAGAACAAGGCCAGTTTAAAGATCATAAACCACAGAGATGTCAGGCAAAGGCCTTTAAGTTGCTCATCAGCGTTTGACAGCAGGACAGCAGAAGGAAGAGGTCACTTGGCTGCAGTCTTCTCGCCCGACAGCAGGGTGCATTCTGTTACTATTGCTACATTGAATTTATACCCCACCTGTTTTCCTCTTGGGACACGCCAAGGTGGCTTACACAGCACCATTTTATGCTCACAAGAACAACCCCATCAAATAAGTTGGGCGAGAATCAGCGACTGGACCTTCCGGGTCCCAGTTCAACACACTACCCACTTTACCACACTGGCTCTCCTGGCCATGAGTTCTATATTTGCATTCATAGATCTATATTAGTATATGCATTTATGCAAAGCAGTGCTCTTTGGTGACTGGTTTCCTCTTCTTATACGGCCACCCTATTTGCAAACAGTCTTCTCCATTATTCACTGTTCCATAGCTAGTGCCAACCTTGCATACTCAAATATGGGAATACAAAGTCCTTCAACGGGGCAGATCTTGGCCGGGCTCTGGGCAGTAGCACTGCGGAACCCGCCAGTGTTCGCTCTCAATACTAGTGCTGGGATGGGGCGTCCTGCAACTGAGCCCTGTCAATTCCCTAGGGCCACTCCCTATCCACTGAGCTGCATCCCACGAGCTCCCTTGGGCCCTGAAGCCTCGTTGTGGCTGAGGCTTGGCACACTAGCACTCAGCCCCGAGAAAAAGAGGGCAGAGTGGGGACAGATCATCTACACATCCAACTTGCAGAGAGCCTGTGAGCCCCGGAGGAATGGTCTACCCACGAATGGGCGGGGGGCCCAGTGAAAAAAATGTGTAGACTATTAATGTTGTAGACATTTTTGTAAGATGTAGCTGTGAGAGCTTCTTGTGGATGGTAGGCAGTGAAAGAAATTCTCTGTTGAAAACTAAGGATCAGAAAAACAGGGCTGATGCTCTGGTAGGATTTCTACCAGAACTGATGAATACTGACTCTGCAGAGTGAAGGTAAGGAACCTGTGGCCCTCTGTTGTTGGATACAACTGTCAACATTCCTGAACACTGGACATGCCAGCCAAGCTGATGGAACCTGAAGTCAAACAACATCAGAATGACCACAGGTTTCCTACCCCTGTTGTCGAAGATGGACAAGTCCCAAGCCATTTATGTGCAACCAAATCTGGTGAGAAGCTACTACATACACACATGTCCATGGGGGAGCAAATTGACCTAAGTCAATCTAAAATCTTAGGGGCATCAAGAAATGGCCGCAATCTTACAGTTTTTCAGTATGTCCCATTTATCTGCTCAGCCTTCTCCAACCTAGTGCCTTCCAAATGTTTTGAATTTCAGTTCTCATCAGCCCCAGTCAGCATGGCCAATGGTTGTAGTCCAAAACTTCTTGACGGTGGTCAGCTGTAGTCCAAAACATCTTGACAGTGCCAGGTTAAGGAAGGCTTGTCTGTTATAACTATATCGCCAATACATTTATATCACCCTGGAAAGCCAGATGATTAAATGCAAAAGAAGGGGGACATTGCCAAGTCTCTCTGTTCATGCCTGCACATGGTGAAGGAAGCCATCACAGAGGCAGAGTTTTAGAATGATAACCTTTATTTTGCAGAGCAGCACGGAGATCCAGCCTGCAGTACGTTTCCAGAATTAAATCACTTTCTCCTGGGGTGTTTTTGTTTTGGTTTGTTTTTTTTCCTGGAGAAGGAGCAGGAGTCTCATGGCATGAACTTCTGAAATTTGCACAGATGTTAACAATGTAAAAAGGATCACTCTATAACTCCCACCCCCTAGAGGTTTCCAGAATAGCAACCGGTGTAACCGATGACACCACACTGTCTGGAAAGCTTGCGGTGAGGGAGAAATCATCTCCTTCTTCATCCTTTTGTTGTTTTCTCCAAGTCTCCAGAAACAGCAGATGAGGCCAAATGCCCTTTGAAAAGCATTTTATGTGAACGTATTAATACCCCCAATAAATCACCCTTATGTGGTTTTCTGCGTGTCTTTTTTTCAGTCAGGCAAGTTCACTGCCTTCCGATCTGACTGCTGTGCCTACAATGACTTCTTGTGGGAGGCTGCATGGGTAGTCTCCTGCAGTATAGAGTGGTGATTGGGTAAACATAGACCCATCCAGATGCATTGCAACACCCATCATCCCCAGCCACCATGCTGCCTGGGGATAATGGGAGTTGTAGTGCAGGTCAATTGGGTTGCGCCAGGTTTGAGAAGGCTAGATGAACCGCTGAATCCTCCTTGGAGTACAGGGTTTTGTGCTTCACCTGACATCTGCCAGAGAAGTTTCAAATAAGGCAAGCAGTAGAATTTGAGGAAGGGGCTTCCCGCAATGTTGGACTAACTTTCCCTTCAAGCATTGCACCAACCAACATGGACAAAGAGAGATTCTCTCACTCTGAATGGGAGATTCAAGACAAATCTCTTTCTTATGTGAGCTCAGATCTTCCATCACACATCTTTGGTCTTAATTTCAACTGGTTCTCAATTTTTAAGCAAGGAGGTGCCATGAGATTTCTAAAATAGCAAGGAAAAAGACGGCTGTGCTTAAGAACTGCATTGCTAGAGCAGTTTTTGAAAGAAAGCTAGGGCTGAGCTGTGTCAGAATCCCAGAATCTCAATTTGAGAAGAGGGAATAAAACTCGGGTTCGTGGGAAAGATCAAGCGTCCAGACCATCTGAGGCTTTATTGTATTTACCCCAAGGTTCCTGCGGTACTCACGATAATGCATGCATTACCGGGCAGGCAGAGGTGAACTCTGCTGCAAAGCTTCAACACATTGCAGAGTATTTTATAGGTACACAGGTACAGGGCAATTGATGACAGAATGCAGAGATTACAATAAGATTCTGAGGTCATCACATACAGAACAGATAAAGAAATGTCAGTCAATCACACAGTGACAATAAGATTACAATATTTCTAATTACCTGTATTGACACTTCAGTTCCGTAGCTTGAACCCATCTCCAGGTCTGCTTAGACATGTAAATTCAAGCTACTGAGAAACTATGCATGAGCTCAAGACTCTTATCTAGACTCTAGAAATTCTGAATTGGCCAGGGCACATGGAGACTCTGGGCTATCAAAAGATACTTCCTTGTAAACTGAATTCCAACAATGACTATTTAATCATTGTGAAGGTATACAATGTAAATTTGGACTAAATGGCTTGTGTACTGTAGCTTACAGCTAAAGGTGAGAGAAAGGAGCGGGGGATGAAGGCCATTTGAAACAGTGACTTAGTTTGGTTTGAGAAGTACAGGATTTGATCCCACAATGCAAAAAGCACACAGAAGTAATGTTTTTCTGACAGGATTTATCCAAATTTTCCCAACAGCTCTTCACTCCCTGCAAGACATTTGTTCATTTGCATGTCAAAGAATATATAACCAATTCTGGGCTGCATGCAGTGAGGTCCTCAGGGCTAATTCATTCATTTAGTGCCTTTGGTTGTTTTCGCTTCCTCTGCATTGTTCTCTTGTGGTTCTCACCCAATTCCATCTCCTTTCAGGTAGCATCTTGTTTTCTCCAAGAACAGCACATACTTGAATGGAGGCCTCTTGTGTCCACATGCCAACACATGAGGAGGCGGCCACTACAGAGGCATAGCAGTGATGTCTGAAGTGCAGCCACGCAACACAGCAGCCTCCAAGCAGAGCCCAGGGAAGATCTTTTTAAATACACACAGGGATGTTCATGTTTTGCTGAAGCGGTTCTGGTGGCATTTTCTGGATCCTTACGTATTTTTATCCCCTCCTGTTTTAGGGATGCATAGTCAAGTTGTTCCATTTGTGGTAATACACATTTGCACTTATGCAGATGCATGTTAGTGCAAGTCTGTGTTGATGCCAAGGTGCGTACATACGGATGAACGTTTGTGCAAAGAAAACCTATCATCAGATCTGTGCAATCTGGGTGACTTGGAAGCAGCTGATCCACAGCAGAATCTGTAGGGTGGTTTCCTAGATTCATTGGCATCTGCTGCAGATTTCTCTGACATCCCCGCCCCCCACCAAGAGCAATGGTACATGGCAGAATGCCTAATTTATTAGGATGAGCTGACAGACACAATCTGTCATACTTCCTCTATGATAATGTTGCAAACAGTGATATAGCTTGAAAGCCTCATTAATACCCTGTTCCCTTGCCAGAGCATTAATGAGCCTGGCCTGCTGTTCCAGCTCCAAAAATTGTCCTGGAACGGTGCTCTTCAGCATTGCTCTGCTCCCTGCCACACCACTGATGGCTTGATGCAGAGAAGGACATGAGTCCTGTACCTTTAACAGCTGCATAGAAATGACACAAGCGTGCCTGACCTGCCACACCTACCAAAATCCCCTCTTCTATCCCACAATTAAAGGTGCAGCAGCTCCCTTCTCTTTTGATTCTGACAACCCTGTGCCAAGGACAAGCGGAAAGCAGACCTCCAAAGGCTCGGAGCATCATTGTTTCTGACCATGAGCCATGCTAGTTTCTGGGGGCTGATGGCCTAGCTATCTGGTGATCCACCTTCTCTGTCCCCCTGCCCTGCCTTCCATGCTAACCACAGGTTGCTAGCCTGTGGTTGCCTTTCGCCTCTAACAGAATGGCTCTGTCCAGTTTTTCCTCATGTTGAAGGAGAGATTTGAAATGACAAAATCCTGCCAAGTTTGTTATTATTATTATTATTAAGTTTTCACATCCTCCAGTATAACTCAGTTGTCAGCTGGAATAATATGATCATCCAAAGCACAGACCCTCTGCTGCACTGGCTTAAATGAAGGTTCCTTATTATTGTCAAGGGATATGCAAACTGAAAGACTTAATATGCACCATGTTCTCTGTTCTCCTGAGTCCAGGGAAATTACACACCCGCCTGGCTCTGGAATGGAAGGAGAAGGAATGTTTGGCAGTCCTCGCAATGTACAGTAAACTGGGATGGGTCAAGAACAGTACAATCTCTTACTTGTTGCTATGATACTATTGAGCCCTTTGGAATTAGCCAGATGCATGAAGGCAACACGATTGTTTCCAGTTAGAGATCAGCAGATAAATTAGCCAGGATATCTCACTTTCAGACAAGCCTGACAATTGTAACTCATCCAGTGGGTGCCTCCAGATACTCCAGTATCATGGCTCCTTGAAATGTCTCCAGATTAGGACACCCAAGAACCACACGCAGAGCTCTTTGGATGTGTCTCCTGCATATGCACCTGTCTTTTCTGGTTGCCCCTAAAGATATTCCTGGGCCTTTCCGGGCTATAAATGCACTGCCATGGTATTTTGCTGGGGCATCCTGGGTGCTACGGACTTTTTTTCCTGAACATGGATAGAACATCAGGTTATGCTGATCTTCCCTTGCTGGTGTTCCTGCTTGAATAGGAATTAGGAGTTATTTGGCCAATGGATGGGGCTTACATATTCTTTCCTTTGACTTTTGCAGCCCCAGGGCAACTGTCAGTTCTAACCCAGCCTCCCTCCAGTAAACGATTCAGACACATGGCAGCTATAAAAAAAAATCAAATTGCCTCTGGGAAGAGTGACTGCCAGTGGAGCTGGTCTCTGTTCGGGCAAGCTCCCTTCTATGGCTCCTTCTTCTGATGAATGGAGGGGCCATGCTGGCCTCTGCCTTGGCTGGATGCAGTGAGCAAGGGTTATTTGAAAAGCACCAGCACTGCTGGGAGGAATCAACCTGATCTGCCCAGTTCTGAGGATAATTAGCTTTCCTTCTTGAAATCCGTTCAAGCACTAATGATTTGAGAAGAAATGGCTTTGCGAAATGCATACACAGTTTATTTTTCTGAATCATTTTGTTGTATCTTCTACGTGTTTACCCTTAAGAAGTAGGGTTTACTTCTTGCTGGACGTGCATAAGATTGCAATGTTATAGAGCAATCCTGGGCATGTTTAGACAAAATGAAGAGCTACAACTTTCAGCAGGCGAGTGCGGTGAGATTTCTTGATGTCTAAATGTCCATAGGACTGTGTCCTTAATCTTTACTTCTCCAATTCTCTCTCCTCCTCTCCAACCTACTGGCAATATGGCACAGGATGCTTTTTAAACCATTGAATTTGCTTTTAAAATAAGTATATTTGGCTTTTGCAAGTCATTATTGACTATTTTGCCATTTTATCAAAACCATGACCAATCAAAATGACTACTTTTGAAATCAGTGAAAGTTTTGGCAAGGTTATTATCATTTTTAAAACCAACTGTAGGCCTCCACCTTCACTTTGCTGCCCAAGTACTTCTACCAAGTTCTTTTTAGTTCAGTATTTCTATTTATGTGATGCTTGCAATCCCTCAAAGAACTAAACATACCATCTTATGTTACATTGCATTTTTATTGGGTTGTACCATGATAGAGTGCAGGGGTGGCTGGAGAGGGGGAAACTGCAAACATGCAGACAACAAGCACAAACTGCCAAGGCCTCCCCCTCTCACTTGTTGTTATGTGCCACCAAGCTGTGTCCGACCTATGGTGATCCCATGAATGAAAGCCCTCCAAAATGCCCTATCCATGGCAGCCCTGATCAGTTCTTGTAGATTCCAGGTCTGTCGACCCTTCATTGGGTTGATCCATTTTGTATTTGGTCCCCTCTCAGACCCTCAAATAACATGTTCTTGGTGTGGCCCAAAGGTGGTCAACTGCAAAAGGGGGCAGGGCTTTTGCACCTTCCGCAATAAGAGAGAGAATCTGGGGAAGAGCAGCTTTTCACGCTAGGGTGAGAAATGCTGTGCCAGCAAACTTCCCTCTTTTGACACAGCCTTAGAAAGGAAGGAGCCTTGTCCAACTAATCTCATGACTGCTATTCAGTATCAATTAAGGGACATTTGTGGCTTTAAAGATTCCTTCATGGGCTTTCCACAGAAGCCTTTATGATAGTATGGTAGGGCTGTGCGCCTGGCTGGCTGGCTGACTGGCTGGCTGGCTGGCTGCTTGCTGTCTGTCTGTCTGTCTGTCATATATTCATGTTGCATTTGATACTTCCTGAGCCTCACCTAAGCTCAATGTTTCCAGTGTAGCCTGTTGGAACAGGCTTCCAAAATGATGAATGCATTTCAATCCTGTATAAGAGACTAACTGGGCATGTGTTGTTTAGCTGAGAGTATCCTTTGCTGAAAAGAGTTTCATGGTGTTCTTGCAGAAACCAAAACCTTCCCTTAAGGACAAGCACTTAGAGGAGAGAAAGAGACTATGAAATACATACAACTTTCCCACAAAATCCCCGAGTACGTATACAAAGAAGCTGGGCAGCAGAAAATGTAATTCAGGTTTGAGTACCGAAGGGGGCAATCCCATCGTCCGAACTCAGGGGCTTAAATGCATCCAGTGGTGAGGTGGAGGTGGCCACTGCAGCCACTGCACTTCCTTCCACGCATTTTGTCTAGCCAAACTAGATATTCTCAGATCCGTTGCTAAAGCACCAGGGAGCGGAAGGAAAGGAGGCTGGTGCACTGAAAGGATGATTCAGGCAGAGGCCCCAGACTCGTCCCCTCCTCCTTCGCTGAGGCGTATTTGCACCCTTGGAGAGGCAGCTGATGCAGTTCTTTCCAGACCAGCCGTGATGGGCAGGACCAGGGCTCAGTTGTTCGAGACCCAGCAGCAAGGCTGGAGGAACCTGGTGCTGGGGCTCAGAAGAATCCTACCCCACTGCCCCATGATCCTGGGAAGCCGTAGGATTGGACCTGAATAAACTGTTATTCAGCTGCTGCTTTTTAACCACTGCAAAAAACAGTTAGTTAATGGACATGTGAATTAAATTAGGCCGTCCCAGTTTTAGGCATCTGAACGTTCATGGCACAGACTTTGAATTATTTATTCATGTGTTTCCTGAAAACACACCTCTCTCATTTTCATGAAAATTTACCTTCACTACATACCAAGAAGTCAGCTGATGGTAGATGGTATTTTGGGTTTGACAAATCAAACTATTTTGGGCGAACGTCACTCCTTTTCTACCTTTCACCCTTAAGCGTTTTCTGTTTTCATATTAGCTTGTGACATTGATGAAATCTACACAAATAAACCACATCTAACTCCATATTTAAATGTACATTTTAAATTGCCAGCTGGGGCATACTGCGAGTTGTCATCTTTTTCTGTATAAAAGTGAATTGGAGGACTGTACTTTCTGATGGCCAAAATCAGCTGTCTTAAATTTTTTGAAGAGTTTTTGAAGGAAATGCAGAAGCAAAGCTCACCTCCACACTCCCCGCCTCCTTTATTGGATGCCCATAATCTTTTGTATTCAGAGGGTTACAGGCAGCTACAACATTGGATGGACCCCTAAATATATTCTTTAGTGGACTCAGCAAAATGACTGTTTCTCTATGGCAACATATAGTCATTCTGAACTCAGGGAATGTTATTGTTCACCACAACAAAGCTATCATATGTGTGATGGGGTTGCCGAGAGAGGCGGTCCTGCAATGTGTTTTGATAGCACAGGGGGAGACTGGAGGATTGCTGGGCATCAAAACCAAACTATCTCATTTGCTTGCTTTACCACATAGCCCCAGAGAAACTGTGGGAATGTGGAGCTGACATCCAAACCACTTTTCCATCAAATTTTAATTCTTTTGGCTTCCACAAAGTGGTTGGCAGTGGTCAGCAATCTTATTTTAGATCTGTTCTGCACTGCTCTGGAAGCTTATGCTCTGCTTTTCGTGCCGCATGGGTGAGCGGACGTTGTCTGTCTCTGGGCACAGAACAGAGGACAATAGGAAGCACAGGGGAGATGGACTATCAGATGATCCAGGGATTTAAGGGAGGGAGAAACCCCTGCTTAGCTGTGATGATTACCAAGCTGTGCGTAAAGCATGTCTTTGGAACTAAATATCTTCCTGTAGAAAAAGAAAATGTGGAAAAACCATGACTTTGAAACAGGTCTGTAGCTTCATTAGGAACACAGTTACAATATTATTAGAATTCTATCTTGTGCGTTTTAACTCTGATGGGACACATGAAAGCAATTTAGTAAAGTCTATCATTCTGTATAATGGAAATCCACTTCCAAAACAAACTACATCTCCAAGTGATATATGTCCCAGACTGACCTTTTCAGAATAAACATCAGATCAGACAATGCGCTTCCCAGAGCTTTTCCAGTTACTAATGTATGTCCTTTATGGCATGCTATGCAGCCAAAAGGAACAAGGAGTTAAAAAGCAAGAGCGCCTGTCTTCAGTTTAGAAGCCAGAAATTACTTCACATTCTTGGGAGTAAACTCATCACCAGATGCACATAGGAAGAGTAGATCCATGTGTAAAAACAAGCATATACACACAGACAAATTCCAAATTAATGAACATACGTACAGTTGAAATACCCAGTCAATCCAAGGGTTCCTGCAGGGCCAATCCAGCTAGTTGCTGCTAAGCAAGCTATCTTACCTGTTCAGCAAAATGCAATTTATGTTATTTAAATTCAAAATTTTCCTTCCCCACCTCCAACATATACTTACATACACACACAAGAAACCATAATAATATTGTTTAAAAGTACAGATGATGGGGTGGGGAGAAAAGAAAAATGATCAGCAATATTTGAACTAATGTCTGATTTAAATGTGACAGTGGTGCTTCTCTCTTTCTCTCTCTTTCTCATAGAAATCTGCAGGGATTGGGAACCTTGTTCAGCCTGAGGACTCAATTGCATGTCAGAAATTTCTCATGGCTGCATTCCAGTGGTGAGCAGAGCCAAAAGGGGCCAGGCCAGAGTCAAAGAGATGGGTCTGAATCCTACGCACCCAAACCAGCATATTTTAACGTTAAAAATTTCCTGCCAGTAAACGAACCTTAGGAGAACCATTTCATCCTCTGAAAATGAGGGGGACAGAAGGCAGGACAGATAAATCCATGAAAGCATCAGAGAGTTAGTGGTCATGGGAAAGTGGTAATGCAAGGAGAAAGAGGCATGGCCATCTGAGGAAATTTGCACAAGCAGATTTGGACACCAGATGGGCTGCATTTGGCCCCCAGGCCTGAGGTTTTGCTCCCCTGTATTAACTGTTTTCAGCGGGCACAGAGGGCACTGTTTTCAGTGAGGAACAAATGGATGTGCTCACGCCAATCAGAGCTGAGCTGGGGGGACGCCTTTCTCCAGTGCCAGTGTGAGAATTAATTGCAGTCGCTGCTCCTGGCAACTGCCCTTTGATGTTTGCTAAATGCCTCTCAGATAGCACAGAAACAGCATTCCGGAGCCAGAGGGAGACTTGCAGCCCCACACGTCTGAAGAGCACCAGGGCAGACTGAAACGCACCTTAGCACTGTGGCTGGTGTGTACAACGTGGCAAGCAAGCAGGAAAAAAAGAGGAGGGTGGTTGGTCATATGATGCAAATTGCATCATGGGTACAACCATCTTGGCAAATCAGCCCCAAAAGCATGAAGCCTCATGGGTCAGGCCGTCGAACAAGCAAGCCCCTTGGCAAGAGTGGCAAAATCCCCTTCCCACTCTGGCCAAGTGTCTCACTGGTGAGCATGGCTGACACCTGCTTCCCAAGTGCCCGAGTGGCCCTTGAGGGGGGCTGTCAGGCACTTCCCTGCTCCCTGCCAGCCTTTTCAGGCCAGTGGCGGGGCAAGGAAGAGTCACCGGTGCCAGCTGGATGAGTACCACAGACAGCTGCCCCCAAAGCTCCCCTGAGCAAGAGGGAGCTGCCACCAGAAGCTTCCCTGCTCCCAGCTCCATGATGCAGTCCCATGGCGAGAGCAGAGCCTGGATCAGAGAGCTCACCCCTGCCTACAGCTCACACAGACTGGGAATCCATTCTCCTGGGAAGTGGAGAAGCCACCCCTGCCTCCAGTTGTGGAGGAATGGAAATGGACAGATTTGTGCATCCGGGCCAGGGCTTTCAGTGCTTAGGTCTTAAAAGCCTGTCCCTCAGTCCCAGTATATCCAACCATGGTGTGGCACTGAATTAAGGGCGTTGCATTTTTTTCCGACAGACCTCTTATCTTTAACCATTATATCCTGGGCAAGGGCAGGATATGGCCCCTGCCCCGTGCTTCTTGAATATGACTATTGCGAATGGGTAGGAGTTCCATTCCAGGACATTTTTGATAAGCATCCACCAAAAACCACACATTTCTTAATATTTAAAAAAGAAAGCACTTAAGATTTGAGAAATTCAAAGGCAGGAGAAGGCTAAACTGATAGATATGACCAGGCTAATACATAGCAGGAAACTGAATAACCCCCACACCACACATGACCTGTCTTTTCTTGGTTATGTTACATTTAGTGTTAACAACCTTGACTTGGTAACATAAACACAGTTACAACTAATAAACATACTTTCTGTGTTGTTTTTCCTCTTGGTAAGCTTTTGATGGCCATATACATACTAGAGTTCTCTGGTAAAACAACAATGAAGTCATTACCATTCATAGATGACTGAGCTTCATGCTGTATGTGCGTTAAATTAGCAAGTTCATGTGACATACCAAAATGAGCTTCGTTTCTGTGTTTGGGAAACAGAGAGACCACCTTGCATCTGGAAGTACTAAATGCCATGTGGTTTCTGTTACAGATTCTAAGACCCAGAACAATTTCTGCATGAGTGGTAATGCAAAATTAAGGAGATATTCTGCCATACTAGACATTGTCTTGCTGTAATCACTTCATGAGTGGTTATTTAAAAGAACTGAAGGTGCGAACTGGCTCTGACTTGGTGTTCTGGGGTTAGCTAAAGGTTACGGCAATTCCAAGTGCTTCAGTATGAAAATTACGTGCAAAACCAATTTGCAGGATTGCTGTTCCAGGGTGATGTCGGTTCCTTGTTTTCACCCTTCTGCTCATTATGGAATTTGTTCGGATTTGGCTCATCAGTTCTGTTCCCTCTGATTCTGATGGATGCGTATCTGTTGGAAAGACCAATGCAACACATTATTCACCAAGCATTAAGTGTTGCTATGGAGAGCCACAAACTTAGTTTGGCCAGGTACCACAAGCCCTTATCCATGACCTCAATGGAGGTTCCTCAGCTGATTTCTGCACCACCCCATAAAGGGTGGAATTATAGGAAAAAGGACACTGTTTCACTGCTGGGAGATATCACAAGTCACTAGATCCAGCCTGTACTCGTATCCGGGCACTTGCAAAGCTTGCAGGACAATTGAGACCACTCTTACCAAACTGGCCACTTTCCAATGAGTTGGATTTCAATTTTCATCAGCAGGATCATCAAGGATGATTAGGGATAGATAAATCTAGCAACTTCATCTTCTCTCAGCATCGTATTTTTCCACTCCTAACTTCAGTTTGTCATGAATGTTGAGACCATTTTTAATGAAAAACTGTGTGCATTTCTCTCAGTGTGTACATTTCATTTGTGATATTGCTTAATGCATGCATTTTACAAGCAATATTCCCTGTTATACTGCATTTGGGCCAGCACATTTTCATTAATATACCCATTTTTGTATACATTTTTGATTGAAGAGCTGCCTTGCAAAATTCAGAGAGTTGTGTTTTGAACGATAACTTAATTTAGGTTTGCTTTTGGCTCAGAAGTGTACCATTCAGTACATTGCATTAAATGTGAAGTGAAAAAAATTCTCTCCCATCCCTAAATGCAGTTCCCAATATTTGGAGGGCATCATGTTGGGGAAGACCAATCCTGATATTAGGCCCTCAAATTATCAGGGGCTGACCAGGACAGTAATCCTTAATTTTCATTAGAGCACTCACACTGTAGTGCTCCAGACCAGCTAGTGCTTTGCTAGGTCTCATTCCCAGCACAGATAAGGATCTCCATCCCAGGGCAGGCGAGGACTTGCTTTCTCTCTAAGACATTTACACAGCTGAAGTATGTGCCCCTGGAATCTTGGCAAGCGCCTTGGGCAGCTGCCTACATTGCTTCTTTATAGTGGCAGCCATAGTCCTCAGGGCATTAAAGTGAGTGTAGTTATAACAAGAAGAAAGCTACTTCAATTTAAGATACAAGCAAGACAGCCAAGCCACAAGCTGCAAGGAAAGGCAACAAACACTATGTTAATAGACTTGTTAATAGGCTGAAGGGAAACTTTCCAATGCAATCAGAGCATATGCAAAACTCATCCACTGTGCCGTTCTTTAACCTTATTGTGGGCCCAACTATACAGTAATACACAGAGAGAAATGAGGGTTGAAAAGTCTCAAGCAAAGGAAGCAATTGGAGACATGGGGGAAAAGAGCAAGTTTTACCTAGCTCCCAAAAGATTATAAAGAAGCTATCAGCCCACATGTCTAAGAAGGGTGGAAAGGCCCTGTTTTCAAGGCATAGCCACTTATAAAACGGCCTCCAAAGCAGATGTCAGTTGGTTGGCAGGTTCATGTGAAAGGTATATTTAATATTTTGTATTAAATAAATGATATAATGAAATGTCAGATAAATTGGGGCAAACCCTTCTACCTTCATTGAGCCGTGAAAAAGAAAATCATGAGATGGGCTTGGAAAACTTGTCCAAGCCTCTTTGGAACCTACTCAGGTTCTTTCCTCTTATGCACATTCCAGATAAACAGATCAGCCTGGGAAGTGGCTGCACCTGATTGTTTTGAATCTAAAAACTGAATTGTAATCTACATTGCTAGTTTGGAAGAAAGGAGGGGTAGAATTGGTATAGCTCTGATGCTATTCTGGCAATAGAACAAATTATACAAGAAAAGTGTTTAAAAAAACTCTCCTCATCATCTTAAAGAGAAAAAGGCCTTCACTGTCTGGCACAAATCCATTGCAACAGCCCATCTCCAGATGCAAAAATCTTCAATGCTACAGACAAAGAGGAAAGAAAACCAACCCAATGTGCACTGGCAGAGAGATCCTTCTCATCCAAAGGCCTCAACTGGTGCATCAAAATAAGTCAAACTGTATCTCACACACACATGAATCCAACTCTGTTTTGAACTAAGGAGCTAATGTGTTCCTGCTACTTTTCGAGGCAGACACCATCTCTCTAGACCTAAACATACATATTGAACTTATTGTTTTCTCACATGATGACACTTAATTCCACTGTATGTTCCACTGTATGTTTGATGGGTAGCCAATCCAGATTCCCTCTTCTCTTTTCACACTTCTATGCTGCCTCCCAACCAAAGCTGCTCCAGAGATTCAAAGACCACACACCACCCCATACGGAAGCTAGCACTGGGGACAGCTGAGAAAATTACCTCCCCTCTCCTTCCTCCCATGGGGAATTTCTGCAAGATCACTGTCACTTCTGCAAACAGAAGTCGGACGATCCCCAATACTGTCACTGCACCTCCACTGTTTCCTTTGCACCCATGTGACCCATGACTAGCACTTCCTAAAACATTCCCAGAAATTAGCGGAAGCCCTCAGTTCTGGAATGGAGATCAGTGAAGGGCTTCAGCTTGCTCCGCTGCCCTGCCATGTTCTGGACACAAGTGTTTCCACTTACTTGTGGTTGATTTGGGAGTACACTGTATTTTATGCTTTAAATTGTTGTAAACCACCAGGGAGAGCTTGGGCTGTTGGGTGGTGCAAAAAAGTAGCCCCCAAATAAATAAACAAACAAACAGTCAGCTTCCCATTTTGCTCATGGTGTGCTCTGCTAGCACATAGTCAGTGATGGATCCTGCCCTTTGGTTGCAGAACAACCCATCCACCCAGTCCAATGGTTGCAAAGCAACTGTTGTTTAGCTCTGTCACACTTACATGCAATATGCAAGATAAATAATCATGTCCGTGTATAGGGGAACCAAAGGAGAAGCAGCCAATGAAATGTCCAACAGTGGAGAAATCTCACAGATATGGTCCTCATAATCAACTCACTACAATTTCTGGCCAGTTAGCAAGTATTTGTGAAAAGTTCAGCACCTCTGTGGTTAAAGCTTCCAAGTTCCTTGGCCGAAACAAACCATCTGACCCTCCCTTTTTCCAAAGGAATACAAGGATTGACACAGATGGCAAAGGATGCAGAAGAACCCCAGTCTGTACTGTCTTGCATTTTAACACTCAACGCATTCACCAGAGTTTTCTTTTGAAAGCTGCTCTGCAAGAAATGAATAACATACATTGAATGGTGGATGCTCAGTGCTGTACAAAGCCTGTCAGCTGGAGTCTTCTTCATGCTTTGGGTGGTTTGATCCTACAGAGAATAAAAGAAATGAACCTATTTAAGTGTGGGTGTTTTAGCTTAAGTGGTTTGTGGTTTGACACATTACAGACAGAGGAAGATAAAGAAGAGACAAAACAATGAAATGGGGTCATATGTTTGTATGTATGTATGTAAATATTTGTATATAATAAGCCATATAGGATCTCAGGACAGTTTTCATAAAGACATGAAAAGAGCAATAAAATCCACAACAACACTTAGAATACAATATAAAGGATATAAAATATATAATAAAATCATTTAACTATTAAAATACTGGATAAATGAAAAGGTTTTTTCCTGGCACTGAAATGAATAAAGGGTCAGTGCCAGGCATACCTCTCTGGGAAGCAGATTCCATAATTGGGGTGCTGCCACTGAAAAGGCCCTTCCCCTGGTAGTTATTCTTCTAGCCTCTTTCAAAGAAGACTCCCAGAGAAGGATCTCAGCAGATGATCTTAGGGTACAGGCAAGTGTATATGGAAGGAGACATTCCTTCGGATATCCAGGCTCAGATTCAGGTTCAGCTGGAAAGAAAAAGATGTGCAGAGGACAGATAACGCCTGCAGGCAACTTGCTGAATGTCTGTTCAGGTGAGCTATATGCCAAGCAGAGTAAGGGACAGGCCAAAATTGCCCCTAGACTTCATCCATCCAGGTATGGAAGATCACCTTCCTGATTCGTATCTTCCTGGTGCCTCATGACTCCAGAAGGATGCTTCAGGTTAGCTACAAAAGCCATCTCTTTCCAGACCAGTCCAGAAAGGCAGGTTTGGGGAACAGCCAGTCACCCTAAAGGGGCCTCAAGGTACTCAACTGAAGGTATTCACCACTGCCAAATGGCACAAAATGTCAGTGTGGTGTAGTGCTTAAGAGCATGGGACTGGGACTCAGACGATCTGGGTTCTAGTCCCCACTAGGCCATGAAGTCAACTGGGTGACTTTGGGCCAGTCACAGACTCTCAGCCCAACCTACCTCACAGGGTTGTTGTTGTGGGGATAAGATGGAGGAGGAGATGTAAGCTGCCTGGAGCCCTTTGTAGGAAAAAGGCAGGATATAAATTGAAAAATAAATAAATAAATAAATAAATAAAAATGAACCTGCCAAAACAGAGCACCAGTAACTTACACAGCTCTGCAAGACCATATAAAGCAGGCCAAATAATAATAATAATGGGCCTATCAGAGGATGATCAAAATGGAGAATGATCCCTACTTGTTTCTTCGCACCCAGGACAACCAGATAATTCTATACAACATGCAGGGTGGGTGGGACAGGTGGCTCCATTCCTTCAAAGGGGGTGCCCCACAGCAGGGGAGCAGGGCACCCCTATAACTTGGCCCCCTACCACCTGCAGCTTCAAACTGAATTAATAGCCAAATCTATGAGCTAGTAAGGGGTCTCCCCCTTCTGACTGAAGATGTTACTGCATCCTTCAATCCCATGGCAGGGCTGCTCTTCTTATGAGATGAAGTGAGTCTCCAACTTCAGATAGCAGGATGGACGGACTGGTGACCTGTACGTGCCCCTCTGCCGCTGCTTCGTGCTGCCCACCCCAGCCCATCCCAACCGTCATGCCTCCCCTACCTCTCCTGCAGACGCCAGCTGGCGATTCAGGCCCCCTGTGGCTTCTCATGTGATCTGAACCCAGTGAGAGGTGCTCTTGGGGTGGTTAACAAAGCAGCCCACCACTGAACAACAAGCCATGGGTTCTGGGTGGTTTGTTAGCCACCCAAACACACCACGCCTGACAGGCTCAGATGTCATGAGACGCTTGCTTGCACCCGGTGAAGGTAATTGGGTATCGTAGGCCTTCACATGACCGGCCCACAGAGGGTGGTGAACAAGGTGGTTTCTCAATCACCCTCAGGTCATTCGAACTGGCAGTATATGGTGTCATGGGGATTCACCCATCTGTACAGTATGGCCTCCACCTATGACGACACCTGCTTTGTTGAGGGGGCGCTGTGGAGTGGGGGCAATTAAAAACAAAAACCACTCCATTCCCTGTGAGCTTGATCCATGGTGACAATTGCTCTTTAAAGCTCTACTTCCATTAAACACAGAGATGTAGATGTCATGTAGCATGTAGTTTGTCCAAAGTTTTTGGCTGGTTGCGTATTTCCAGATTTCACCCTCACCACCACAATGCGAAGTTTACATTTTTCATTCATCATTTTCTTTTAGATGCAAGTTGAATTTCCCGAATGCTAAAATGTGACACAGATTTCAATACTTGTTTGGGGACATGTGGACGTGCAAAGAACAGGTACTACATGTTGCTAGTACACAACATATTGCCCTTCTTCCCCCAGAACTGCTAACTTCAACATAAGTGATGGCTTTTGGCTATTCTGCCTTCCAAAACAAATTTTGACAGGAGATGAAAGAGCTGCTGCTTAACAATTCCCCCAGTCCAGCTGATTTTCTCTTTCCCTTCAGGACGGCCAATGGAGGTTTCCATCTGACGTATACAAAGAGAATGTGAGGTTTCTGCTTCTTAACAGTGTAAGAAGCCCACAAGCTGATTCAAACACATCATTAGAATGTGGAAACTAGATTTGTTTCTAAAAAGAAACATCTCATTGCTCAGAGTGCTTGATTCGAGTTGTTTGGAGAAAAGATGAAACTTCATCTGCACACAGAGATGATCTAATCTAAAGCACAACAGATGCTCCCTCTTTTATGCAGTGTAAATACAGAAACATGATTCATGCCTTTATCCTGGCTACAGTTGCAGGTGTGTAGGCAGAAATGAGAGCTGTACGATGTATTTGCAGGATGTCTGTTGATAACAGAACCCTGAGCTCTCCAATTTGACATTTTTGTTCACTGCCCACTGTTCCAGCTGTCTGCTATGCTGATTTTTAAAAATTCTTTTGCTAACATGAATTTGAGTCAGTTACACAACAAACAGTTTTGTTATTTACATTAGTACATTAGGGTCAACCAAAATATTGGTGACCTTTGAGACCCTCCACTGTCTTTTTTCCATTGTAACTGGACAGAAAGAGAATATTCTGTTTTCTGACTTGCTTCAGCAATTGATTTATATAATTACCAGAGGGGTAGCTATATTAGTCTATTGGAGCAGAAACAATGTATCTTATGGCTCCTTAAAGGGTAACGAATTTATTCTGGCATAAACTTTCATAGATTATACTTGAGGATGGGGGAGAAATTAATTCAGTGTACATTTTAATGCGAATATAGACTAAATCTTCACTTTTGAATCATTATGCAAACTGAAACACAGTTACCTTTTGAAATTCATTCTCCTTTGCATGTTGTAATGGAGTTCTCCAATGAAAAGATCTACACAAAAATAATTTATTAATCAAAAATAAAGTTCAAAACTCATATAAAGAAAATGGGTTGCAAGAATCTCTATATTAGGCAAAATATGCACAAAACACAGAGATTAGGAGAAATATGTACAAAAATGTCTGTGAATGTTCTGTCAAACTTTTTAAAAATCTCTCACAAAGTTTGAAACAAATCAAATTTAAGACTGGAGAAACCTTCAAATTGAAGGCAAACCTAACATAGGACTGGAAAACTGAAAAAATGAAAGGAATTTAAAATAAACAACTCATCCATCCCTAAGTATAGACCACTCCATCAGTTGCATAAAGCATTATTAAGGGTTTTAGGTATTATGCAGCCTATATAATGGGGCGGGAAGGTTAAAAAAATGAGGTCAAGAGGAAATTAAACATTTATATACTACCCAAAAACTTAGCTTTCTGGGCTACTAACAATTTATACAATATAGTAAAAATACCAAAAATACAATAAAACAGCATGACATTTCAATACAAAGTTTAAAACTGTATTTAAAACAATTTGAAAAACTCAAACAAGTTGTGTTCTCCTCTGAATCTATGCCTCCCAAACAACAGCTCCAGCTTGGAAATGCTGGCAATGACCATCACTTGATTAATGATAGCCAGGTTGAACCTTTATTGAGAGAGAGAGAGAGACAGAGAGAGAAGCAAAGAAGTTGATTAATTAAAACAAAAACAACCAAAAAAAAACCCCTTTGCAAAATCTACCATCAGACAATACCTTTTTTAGGCTCAACCAAAATGTCACAAAATCATGACTGCCCTTTCAAATTCTCCAGAATGCTTTATCAGCCTGTATGGAACAAAAAGCAAGGAGTGGAGAAAGAAGAAAAGCAGACTTCGTGGCTACAACATTTTGGCTCATTTTTGTATTCTTTTGTTTTGAGTTCTCCCCTGCTTTTTAAACCATCCCACTCTTCTGTCCTCACTGAGCTATTTCGAGCAGAGTCAACAGAACAGAATACAAATAGAGATGACAAAACCATCTTTACTTTCATCCAAACATATAGTGTGTTCAAAAAAGAATATTAACCACGGAATCAGTAGGATACATTAAGATAGTAGCAATCCACATCAACAAAACAACACCTCCACAACAGGGTATGCTTTGGGGTGCCCTTCCATTTTGATTTGTAAGAATTGAGAATAGCTACTAGGCCTATCCCAAGATAGAATCATAGACTAGTAGAGTTGGAAGGAGCCATGAAGGCCATCTGGTCCAACCGCACCAAGTTACACCATCCCACTCAGATGGCTTTCCAGTTTCTTTTTGAATGTCTCTAGTGAGGGAGAGCCCACCACCTCTCTAGGCAGCTGGTTCCAAGGTCATATTGCTCTGACAGTGAGATAGTTTTTCCTGATGTCCAGCCTGAATCCGGGTTGTTCCAACTTGAATTGATTATTCCGTGTCCTACACTCTGGCATCAGCAAGAAGAGATCTCGACCCTTTTTGTGACAGTCTTTGAGGTACTCACAGAGTGATATCATGTTCCCCCCTCATTCTTCTCAAGGCTGAACATGCCCAGCTCTCTGTCTCTCCTCATAGGCAGTGTTTCCAAAGCCTGGATCATTTTTGTTGCCCTCCTCTGGACCCTTTCTAATTTTTCTGCTTCTTTCTTAAATCTTGGTGCTCAGAACTGGACATAGTATTCCACATGAGGCCTGACTAGTGAGGAGTATAGAGGAACTCTCATGAATAGAATTCACCACAGATATCAAACAAGAGAGGAAGCATGTGTGGGATTATAGAAGATGCAAAGTAAATAAAATGCAGTTAGAAATATTGGCAAACCCTCACAAAGTCTAGGTCAGTCTTGGGGAAATGACATTTCAGATCCCCAGTAGAATTTTACTTATATTGGTTGTCTTCCTTAAAAAAAGTAATTGTTTTTCCTTTGAGAAAACTTACTCAAAAGGACTCACCAAATTAGTAAAGACATAATAAAATGTGTATTAAAATGAACATGCTTTGTGATCCTAAATTATATGTGCCCTGCTTTTTGTTCTTGTCTTTACAGCTCAGCTGCTCAGCTTTTCCCCCTTCTCACATTGGCTGCACCTGCATGCTCCTTTTAATATTCTGGTTTTATTTAAAATGCTGTCCTTGAAAATTACACATGGATCCAGTTGCCAGCAAGGATTATTTGTGAAAGGGAGAATACAAAACCTCCAGAGAAATCAATTTCTGAGATATTTGGGGTTTAGCTAAACTTGTGGGGTAAAAAGACTTGGATTCATTGGGCACTGGCTCTGTATTGCACAGACAAAGCAAAACAGATGTGACAATCCTTCAGGATGGTGTTGTGTCCCAGTTCTCTGATTGCTTATGGGAATAATCAGAAGTCTTCATGTATCAAACAGTGTTCCATTCCAGCATTTTGAAAAGGATGATGCTCATGTTGTTTTTAGGACGTGATTATCCTATGCACTGTACTCAAGAACCCTACAGATATCATTGTCACCTTCATGCTCCAAGGAGGCCCATGAACCACTTGTAGTGACACGACAGTGGAATAATGGGCTAGGGAGCTCCTTCCATCACTCTGTATTTCTAGGCATAAGAGCATCTTTGTGGAGAGGTACAACTAGGCTGGACCTTAGGACCAAGGTTCAGGGCCCCGCAGCCCAGGAGGGCCACCAAATGACCACCCTGAAACTGGCTGGTAATGAGATTAGCACAAATTGGCAAGTGGACAAGAAGAAAGAGAAAGGGTAGTTGTGTGCTTCAGCACCAAAATAATATGCACGGCCATCTAAAAGAACTCCCATAATAAAGTTACATCTGGGGTCTGAAATTACTGGCTACACCATTGGTGTAGAAGGAGAATTCTTTTTAAGTGTGTGACACAACTTATGAGGTGCCTCAAAACTCCTCAGCCAGCAGTTGTGATTACAGAAGCTCTAGGGGGGAGGGAGTAGACAGCACCAGTGCATGATTGTCTGCAACTGATTATCTCCAAGAAGATGAAACATACCTATAAAGTGTGTGGAGAATATCCAAAACATCCTTGAGCATCTTCCACAGAAAAGTCCTCAGTGAATACAAATGGACTACAAAGGAAATCAGTTCCAGAGAAGGTATGAAGCAATCTTCAGATTACGAGAGGTTGCATTTTTTCTTAAGTTTCTAAAAATTTCAGAAATCTCTAGTCAGGGTGATCCCTGATATGTTCCAACGAATAACAGTGTTATGCCAGCCTTTCTTTCCAAGAAAAATCAAGAACTGGCAATGGGTTTGGAAAGAAGAATGGATTAATTGTGCAGGGGGTTCATTATCTGGCTATTTTGTAGATGCTTTGCATTATTGAATTGTTAAAGGACTAGACAGTATGTTGTTTTTTAATGGATGGAAAGTTTATCATACTCACTTAGCTGCCAAACTTTGGGGAAGGGTCGCAGGTCAAAGGCAGGGTGCATGCTTTACAAGCACAAGGTCCCAGTTTCAATCTACAACATCTCCAGTTAGGCCTGGAAAAACTCCTGCCTGAAGCTCTGGAGAGTTGATGCTATTCAGTGTGGGCCACACTGGGCCAGTGGTCCAGAGGTTTGATCAGTATAAGACAGTTTCCTGTGGTCCTAGCAAATACCTTTTCTTCTGCACACGTACAATACCATGTGATACAAGAACTTTGCCTGCATGGCCCTGATTCAGGGTGCTTCCAGATGAGGCTTTCATGGTGCCATTGGCCTGCCTCATTCACAGAACTTTAAAAAGTCCAGATGACTTTGTCTTCAACTCAAGACCTTTCTGTGTTTGCTTGCCTCTTCTTCCATCTTTTTATTAAGCACTGACAATTGCGTAAGGGGAAGAGACAGAACAGCTGCACAATGCCATCTGGTTGCTAAATGTCTGCAAGCATCCCTACTCTGTTATTTCTCCTCAATGAAGGGAGGATCCTTGGCACCCCATGTAGAGCTAACACATCACGAGATTCATGTGCAAATTGTGCTCTTGTGGCCACATCCATCACTGATGGATAACCATCCAAGGAGGTCTGTTTTCATAGTAGTAATGCTGTTGTATTATCTGGTGAATGTGACTCTTTGTAGTCTTAAAGGTGACAAAGAGCAGTAACCCCAGTCTTGTGGTAATTGCCCCTCCAAGTTGGGGAGGTATCCATTTCTTGACTGGAATTAATTGGTTCAATACATTTTCAAACCAAACAGCCTTTCAAATTTGCACTTCTAATTTTGTAATGGAGTTCAATGCTTTAAAAAGATGCATACAAAATGGATATAAAATGCATTAAAATGCATTAGAGAAGGAAAACTATTTGCAAAATGTATATATTAGGAGAAATATACATGAGTTAAATATACATGCATTTAAAATGGTAATGTTCAGAAATACTGGAAATATTCTCAGAGTTTAAGATGTCCAAAGTTGAGATTGGAAACAATGAAACTGAGAAATACCATAATCAACAGATTCATCCATTCCTATTTTGGGTTCTGCATGTGTTCAAAAGGAGTTGGGTGTTTACTGGCTCAGCTTCTCTGTTAAAGGAGCTTCAGGCAAGTAAGGGCAGTGCCTCCTCATGAGCTGCCCATGTTGGCACAAGCCATCTATGGATCTGGTCCACAGAGTGAAAGGTCACACTGTTTCATAATTAAACTATCTCTCCTGCTGGCTGCAAAAAGGCAGACCTTACCTGAATATCTCAAGCCAAGTGTTTGTGTTTGTCAAGTGCTAGAAACATGAAAGACACTCCATAAATGAGAGCTACTGTTTCACAGATTAGTGGAGTAATGGGGTTTCCAACATCAACCTCTAATTTTACTCAGTCAGCATTTCTTTCCTTGGGCAACAGCTCTTTATGTTGCATTGGAGGCTGTTCTTGAAGATCCTTCAAAGTTCCTGCCAGGCTGCAGAGCCAGCTGTTTCTGGAAAATGAGGGTTTGCAAGACCTATTGTAAGGTCTTGTTTGCAAGACAGAACATACAGTCCAGCCCTCTGGACAGGGACCAACATAGCTGGTTGTTTAAAAATGCAATCTGAACCTTTCATTGCAGCAGTGAGCATAAAGTGACCGCTAACATGGCTTATGCAAACAATACTTCTGCTGTTCAATTTCTGTGACACAGACAACATACAGAGAGTAGCTGTAACACTGCCTCTGTTAAATAGTTCTTAGAATCTCAATGATGCACAGGGACAAGGGGTTGGGGACTGAAGAATGAATGATGAGAATGAGGAAGAAAAGAAAGAACCAACTGGTAAATCAAGGAAATAGGGTGCCCATATGCCTCCTTTAAAGAGAACAGTTTGAGAGGCTGCCTGAAAACAGTCCTCTATGTGAAGGTGTCCCTGCTCAAAGGGCTCTCTAGTTTAAAGATAAAGAATGATGGGATGGAAGAAGAAGAAACGTTGACATTGCACACAGCTCACCTCATCACATCCTTCTGTACATTGGCATGCATTTTATTTCCATTAAATTATGACACTTATTTCTCTCTTAGAATCTATTCATATAAATTAGCATGTGCAATGTGATGTGAAGCTGTGTGTTCTCTTTGTGTGATGTGCAAATGCTTCTTTTTGGGTGATGTGCAAGGAAGGTGTTAGGTGGGTCTGTAGTTTAGCAAATAATTTACTGAAGAGCTTGGTCAGTCGATGTAGCATCATTTGGAGCCCCCGGACATAGGGTTTAATTATGGAATTTGCTGTCCCAAAATGTGGTGAGGGCCACCCATTTAGTTGATTTTAAAATGGAATTAGGCTGATTCATGAGGATAAGGTCGTCCATGGCTATTAGTCATGAGGGTTCTGCACTGCCTCCAGGATCAGGAGCAGTGTGCCCTCTGACTTTCTGTTGCTGGGGAGCTGCCGCAGGAGAGGGCTACTGGGGCCAGGTCTCGCTCATGGCTTCCTATAAACGACTGACTGGCGACTGAGGAAAGCAGGGTGCTGGACAACAGGCCTTTGGTTTCTGCTTTGGTGTGATCCAAGCAGAGCTTTTCTTATGTTGGTGGATGGATTAAGGTGACTGGTACTTTGGGAGCTTTATTCTGTTTAAGCTGCCAACCCTTTTTGTACCTTTAAACAAAAAAATTGTAAGCCTTGATTTATGATGGCATGCAATTACCTGTCCCCATGCCATATAGATCTTTGTTCATGATTATGTAAGGACTTAAAGGAGGAGGAACAAATAACTGGAGGAACTG
Organism: Varanus komodoensis; assembly: GCF_004798865.1. Taxonomy (NCBI): domain Eukaryota; kingdom Metazoa; phylum Chordata; class Lepidosauria; order Squamata; family Varanidae; genus Varanus; species Varanus komodoensis. The sequence goes on along the minus strand of NW_025335268.1, from coordinate 34,451,483 downwards.
AGGGGGTATTGTTTGTATAAGGAGCATTGTGGCAGTAGGCAGATACAGTGAAGGGGAAATGAAGGCCATTAAGCTGCATGCCAATAAAGGAGGTAAGGTTGCAAAATATTTCATCTCACAGTGTTTCTTATCACAAAGGATTGGGGCTGGGCAAGGAAAGGCATTTTCAAATGGAGACAAGGTTTTAGTTAGGGTCATGGATGGCAAGAAGCATCTTGAGGTACAGGCTGAACCAAAGAAAGGGGCTTGCAGCTTTATTTAAAGAAATAACTTGCTCAGCAACTCCTTCTCATGCAGTTAGGGACTTACAGTGCTTGCTAACAGGGAATATAACTAAGAGAACAAAACTGGGAAGTGAATATGAATTTTCTGAATAATTCATTAAAAAGTAGAGACCTCCAAAACGATGAGCAATAATATGCTGCGGAGTAAAGCCAGTTCAGATCCCGCTCATCCCTGGCCGTCTCTCTGCTGAGCCTTGCACAGCTGTTCGGAGAGCAGCAGTTCCAGGAACAAGTGGGCAGGGGCAACAGGAAGGAAGATGGCAGGCAGGCAATGTGGCAAGGGAGAGGTGACTGGGGAAGGTGGCCAAAGCAAATGCCTGGGGAGATGCGAAGAGTGGCAGGACAGGCCACCTGCTGGCTTTTTTTTTCCTTTTAAAATGGAAATAAAATATGCTAGAATGAGCAACCTCAGTCTTGGAGAGCTCAGCAGGGGCCAACTGGCAGCATCTCCTGGACTTGCTCTTCTTCTTCCTCCTCACCATGGCACCCTGCTTGTTCCTTGGCCTCTCACTTGGACCCGACAGCTGTGGCAGTGAGGAGGAGGAACACAAGGTGCCACTGACTCTTTCTAGCAGTCAAGCAGGTGGAAGAATGGCCAGAAAGAAGGTGAGGAACAAGAGCAGCTTCTGACGATGGTAGAGGGAAAACGGGCTTAGTGAGGGAAGGGCCATGGGGCCACAAAGCCAGAGAGGCAGCACTGCTTGGCCCCAGGGTGCAGCTGACTGCAGGACACCCTCATTCTGCCCATTCATGAAATAATCCTGGAAAACTAAACATGCCTGCCTTTCTTTCCCCATCCTACAGGCTGCTCCAGAGTTTATTGTACCGAGCTGGAGTTTTTCCACAGGCCTTGGATCAAGCCTTATGTGACCAACTCTCTTGTTGCCATGCCAACCCTGTATGAAGTTTGTTATTAATATGTCATATAAGCCAAGCATATGGCTTTCAAGGCATACGTCAGAGTATCTGCTGGGGTGGCAATCCATAGGCTTTCTCAGCACCAGGTTCCTGGCTGGAATTAATGTACATTACTCATAGCCATGGTATTATCGGTTATGGGATTCATGCAGTATTCTGCCTTTCTGCATGGAACACCAAAGGAAACTTAAAACAGAAAGATGATGATGATGATATTTAGAATAACACATTTCATAGAGTAACTTTTAAGTCCATAAATTAAAATAAGAGCAACCCCACACACACCCCAGTCAAAAACCTTTAAACACATTAAAATGAGCCTGTAAACAGAAAAACTAAAGAAAACTCAAGAGGCCAAAGGCCTCTCTAAGTCTTTGCCTGACAACATAAGGACATTGAAGGGAGGTTGTAGCGTGGACCACTCTTGGCTGGAGTTCTGCTGCTTGGGCACAGCCCCTGAGAAAGTCTTCGACACGTCTCCAACAAAAGTGCCTCAGACATTCTGAGAGGATGGAGAGAGGAACCTTGTGAGTGAGCAAATTCACATGCCAGAAGGCAGGTTTGCAGGTAATCCAGTCCTTTTTAGGCTCCACGGGTTCTGACCAACATTCTGAATTAAGTGTGGAAGCAAAGTAGGAGCCAGTGCCATTTTTTAAATCTGGAATACATAGGACCCTGATAACCAGACCTTGTCCACAGTTTTATGATAGCATTCTGAACTAGTGTTTCCAAGCTTTATTCAAAGCCAGACCCAAGTAGATCACATGACAGTGGCCCAAACAAGGGATACGTAAGGCATGTGTGTGTGGAGAGCCAGTGTGGTGTAGTGGTTAAGAGCATGGGACTGGGACTCAGGCGATCTGGGTTCGAGTCCCTACTCAGCCATGGAGCCAACTGGGTAACTTTGGGCCAGTCACAGACTCTCAGCCCAACCTACCTCACAGGGTTGTTGTTGTGGGGATAAGATGGAGGAGGAGATGTAAGCTGCCTGGAGCCCTTTGTAGGAAAAAGGCAGGATATAAGTAAATAAATAAATAAATAAATAAATAAATAAAATGTGTCACTAGGACTTGAGCTGGCACCTCTTGGAGTGGGTGAAGTTGGTGCACCAGCCTCAAAAGCACTCCTAGACACCACCAATATGTGGATATCCAGGCTTCCATATGAAACCAGAAATGCCTGGACTATGAACCTAAATATGCAAAGGGAGTGTAACCCATCCAAGACATGCCAAACCCTACTAATATATAACTGGTAAAAAATCACTACAATAAGAGAAGTATGTGTGAATGGAGGGAAGGAGGATTGTGGTGCTTCTAGTTAATCCAGCTAGTAGCCATGGATGGCCTTATCATCCATGAATTTACCTCATTCCCCTTAAAAGCCATCTAAGTAAGTACTCATTACCTCATCTTGTGATAGCAAGTTCCATAGTTTAACTGCATGAAGGTGCACTTATTTCTGTCATGAAACTCCCATTATTTTGCTTCATTGGATGATCCCTTTGAGAGAGGGAGAAAAATATCCAAACCATACATAATTATTACATATTAGAGATATGAGAATTATGAAAATAGAGAATTATTGAGAGTTGGTGTGGTGTTTATAGTGCTGGAGCAGGGGCCCAGGAGATCCAGGTGCAAGTCCCCACTCAGCCATGGAGCTCACTGGGGGAATTTGGGCCAGTCACCTATTCTCAGCCTAACCTGCCTCACAGGATTGTTGCTAAGAGGATAAAAATGGAGTGGAGAACTAAGAAAGCTGTCTTGGTTTCCTCAAAAAAGTAAGAAAGGCAAGATATAAATCCAATATAATAGTAGTAGTAGTAGTAATTCTTATAGTTATGAAAAACATACACACAAAACTCTACAGGGCACCTGTAGAAGTATTGGACTCCAAACCTCAGCATCCCCCACCAGCTGGGGATTGTAGTCCAACATAGTTGCGGGGCACCAAGGTAGAGAGTGCTGGTTTAAGATAAGAGAAAGAGCTTGAGCAAGTGAGCAGTATAGCTGAATGCAATATAGCATAACATTGATGATTTTAAAAAACACACTGTGCATACTTAGAAGCATCTAGGATGCTTCTAAGTATGGATTCTAGAAATCCAGAAGCATCTAGAAAGCTGGAACATTTCTTGACTGAGTATGCTTCAGCTGTTCTGAGGTAAAAAGTGCTAGCATGTGGAAGGGAAATGGGGATAGAGAATTTCCTTCTTTTCCTTTAAACAGATGTCATATAAAAAGGTATCATTTCAGAGCAAGCAAGTTTGTAAGACAGAGAGGCCAGATTCAGCTGTGCTATGAATCCATTTAAATGTCATTTAAATATTATTTACAATGACTCCAAAGTCCAGCTACCCTAAAGGGCTAAATGTTGTACCTTAATGTCTGTATAACAACACTTTATCAACTTAGGGAGTTTTACACATGCTGGTTCTATGTAGAATAGATCCATTGAAATGAATAGCATTTGTTAGGACTAATGTAAGTCATGTCCATTCAATAGGTCTACTCCAAGCAAGACCAACATTAGATGAAATGCTATTTTTATCAAAAATATCTCTTGGGGAAGGGGTGGCACCTAACACTCTCTGCACCCAGTAATTTCCTGTTCCAAATCAGGACACACACCCAAAGCAGCTTCGCCAGGATTTAAGAACAGACCCAGATAAATGCCATACTCATGTTTTTCAGAAAGATACTGAAAAACATACCCAACCACAAGGACGTTAATTCTTCCAGGCAGAGGAAGCAGCCTTATGCTAAGTCAGGCCTTGGTCCTTCAGGCCCAGCATTGTTGACACTGATGGGCAATAGCTCTGCAGGGAGGTATTTTTCCAGCTATACTTGGAAATGATCTGGATTGCACCTTGGACCTTCTACATTAAAAGCAAGTGTTCTTTGCTTGAGCCACTGGAAGGCAGCTAGAGAAATTCAAAAAGCAAACAAACCCAGAAAAAAATTCAGAAGCCAAGCTTTCCCTCTGAAAAACTGAATTGCACATTAGCAAAACATATCTTAATTCAGCCTACATGTCTGTAAGAAAATGGCCAAAAAGATGGCCAGATGAGTGGTCTAGTTGAATGGCAGACAGACAGTGGAATCCTGCCCTTTATTTTGGTTTTACTCTTTTGTGTTTCACAGTTTGAAGCTTTGCTTGGTGAATAACCAGAAAGACATGTCTATAGGACTGTATAGCAATGCAACAAACACACACACACAACTGCATGCACTACTGTATACATGCCTACTCAATGGCAGCAAGCCCCATTTACTCAACTGGACTTACTCCTATGTAAGGTTGCAGTCTCTTCTTCCTCTTGCAGGTCCTCTTCTTTGAAGCAAAAAGCTAAACTCAAAGTGAGAACCTGAGGATGGTACAGGCATTCCATGTTTAAGAGCAGCACTCAACCCTGATAGAGAATCGGCTTAGTTCATCTATTTGCCCTCCCTGAAAATCATATTGGAGAAAAAATGGCATACACAAATATTCAGTAAAAATATTGTATCCATATGAGAATGTACTCATTTCAAGAATAAGGATACCTAAGACCTTACAGTCTTCTAGTTAGGATAGTGTACATTAGCATCCTACTCATGAAAGATAGTCTGATGTGTTCAGAGTTGCGGCCTGACTACCTAATGTCTCCTTAACTGAAATCCAATAAAGTTTATCTGTTGATGGAATGTTCCCATCAGTGGAATCAGAAGGGTCATTCTTTCTGCAACCGGCAGCCTTCTCACATGCTTTCAAAGTCTCCAGAGGACTGGGGATCTCTCTGGACCAGATCTGAGGAACTTACAGTGGGAGGAGAGACAAAGAAAACCCATTGTGTGGGTGAGCATCAGCTTACCAACATTAGCTTTAATGGACAAAATGCAAAACAGTTCTAGTGTATCTTTCCCTTTAGCAGGTTTTCTTGCCAGAGGATGTTCTCTTCTTCCTCCAACACTGGTTTTTTTCAAGAGAACCTGAATCTACATCAAGTGCTTTAAAACACAGGTGAAGATTCACCATGCCAAACAAGCTGTGTTCTTTGTAAACAATTGTCCTGTTACTCATGGAAGAGGGCAGCCAAGCTGCCTAGTTATCAAGAGAATCTGGTGCAAAACCCTTCTCAAGAAACCAGCAAGGGCACAATCCAGTGCATGTCCCTACCAGAGCATGCTGGGAATTGTAGGCCTTTTTTCTGACTCAAGATGCATAGGATTGTGCCAGTACTGAGCCAGCTGTGGAGGGTGGATGATTTAGACTAGAAAAATGTCCATGTCTATTTGGTTAAAAATGTCCCTCTCTTGCAAACAGCTGTTTCCTAACCATCCCTCTCCAATCCTCACTTCCCCATCACACTAAGATCCAACATTTTCTGGAACTCAAAACTGTCTTTCAAGTCAATATTTTACAGTCCCCACAGGAAACAAATACCATCTCATTATTTCTCTTAAAGCTTTCTGGCCCCTAGAAACAGATCCCAGGCACTCAAAGCTGTGCTGTGCTCCGGTTGATTTCTATGTTTACTTACCAACAGAAAGTTAGCATTGCTTTAGGGATAACTCACAAAGAAGGCCATTGTCATAGTCAAAGATTCAGAATGTACAAGAACAAGTTTTCCATCTAGGATGATGAATGGGAAAGTTTTGAATTGAGATGAACAGTTTGGTCTTATTTTTTCCTACTTTAAGTAGCAGCTGCTTTAAATAGCTGAAATTACTAAAGAGTCTCTATTTAGAGACCTATATAGGATAAAACTAATAGGAAAAATGTATTTCCACCATATTTAATTTTGGAGGGAGTAGAGAACATCTCCCTTCCTCAAAAAAAAAAAAAAAAAAAGGAAGAGGGAATCGGAGAAAGAAAAAGTAGTGGATAGAAGATGGCTGTAAAAAGAATAGGCTGAAAGGAAGAGAGGAAATGAGTGCAGGTCACTCTTACTCCACTGTAATCACTGCTTGCTCAAGTGTAATCACTAAAATCACTAAAGACATTTCTCCAGATTAAGTGATGTAAAGCCTTTAGAAGGAATGTCAGAAAATGTACATAAACACAGACATACGAAAAACACAACAGCTGTAGTCTGTAGTCTCGTTGGGCTTTATTCAGAAGTAAATCTCATTATGTTTAATAGAGATTACTACATAGAAGCATGTTTAGGATTGCAGCCTAAGGGCACAATTCCATGCATGTTTAAACAGAAAAAAAGTCTTACAGCTCTGAGCATTTCTCAGCAGGATTTTTTTTCCTAACTAGAAATGTGTGGGATTGCACCTTAAAAGGTTTTTAAATATGCAATAGTTGAGAGCATGAGAAAAGTCATGCTTCATTAGACCCAGGGTCCATGGGAGAGTTGCTGGATACCTGTGACAACAGACTATGTCCATGAAGTTGTTCAGTCTCAGTGATTTTGTATGGATCCAATACTAGCCCTATTTAAAGGGTGGAGTGAGAGAGTAACTGGTTCCAAGGGAAGAAACTGACACTTTCCTATGGTCTGCAAATTTTGCCCTTCATCAGCTAATTTCTACAAATTGTTCTCTTGGGACTCAGGCACACTTCATAGATTCTAGCCAAAGAAGCAAAATACTTTCACAAGAAATATGCCTACACAATTTGCAAAGACAAGGAAAACACTGTTTTCAGAGGACGTTTCATATGCTTTCTTCACCACAAGCACAAAATACATACTCAGATTGTTTTTATATGCTGAAATCCACCAAAACTTAAGAACAGGAAAAAGTAAAACATCATCCAGGAACCGGGGGGGAGGGGGTGTCAGAGGGTAGGGCTGCTTTCCTTCAAAAATTGAAATTTTCAGTGCCAAAAGAGGGGAGAAATAGATACCATGAACTGGCGCACATTTTTCTGTCTCCCCACCTTTAAAGCTCAGAAATGGGAACGAAGGAATTGAATTGCTTATACATTACAATCCATCTCCTGCCAAGAAATATTCTTGTTTCCATTTCATTGCAAAAGGCATTCACTGCTAACCCCACCCAAGCCAAATGCAATCCAGTTTTTTGAACCATGTTCCAGGCTCACGAACTGGCTTGAATAGGGAAAGGTAGTCATTGCTTGGAGATACAGCTCTGTTCATCCTAGCATAATGCTGCCAGCTGAGTGGTGGAAATACAACTTAGCACTCCACAGATCATTTTTCCCCAGCTGCAAATCAGTTTTCACATCCGATCCAGTTGATCTTTCCAGCTGCCTTGCACTGTGCAGGGCTCACCGTGGAAGACGAGGCCTGCCCTCTCTGCGTTTATGCTTAACAGAAAGAGAAAGGAGCCCTGCTAGTTTTCTGTCTTGCTGACCCAGACAATGGTGTCAGGGAGAAGGTGAAGCAGGAGATGCCACTGCCCACCGGCTCCCTGGCCTTCTGCCTCTCAAGCAATCAAGCGGTGGCAATGATGGGGGGGGGGGGAGGAGGAGGAGGACCAGCTGGGGTCAATGGTGAGGAAAAGGTAGGCAAGGTGCCCCATTGATGGTGCCTTGCCAAGGGCCCCCTAAAACCTGGAGCCAGCATTGCAACAATCCAGTGTAGCATCCTATACTGGATAATCCTTGAGTGGCAAATGAAACCAAAAGTAAGTCCACAAGTGTAGCTTTGAAGCAAGGGTTCCCATTTATTTATCCATGCATAGTTTTCTATTATTTATATCCACAAAAAATCCTGAAGTGCTTTACATTAAAGTACAACATGACAATATAAAAAGATGCGTGTGAGTGTGCGTGTGCACACACGTGCATGCACGTGCACACACGCACACACACGGAATCTCTCACACAGGTCAGGGAAAAGCTGTGCAAACCTGCCACTGTTTCTGCCTGACAGAGGCTTCCAAGGGGGTGCCATGAGTGAAAAAACAGGCATACCTATTGCTATCCCACAGGCTACAGAATAACCACTAAGGTCACTGGGTGAATAGCCATCTCAGAGAACAGTCAGTGATAGACCAATCTTCCATGAATGTATCTATGCCCATGTTGAAAGCCAGGGGCCATCATTACATATTCTAGCAGTGTGGTCCATCACATACTTTGTAAGAAACTACTCTACTCTGTCTGCAATGCATTTATTACCAATCAACTCAGTTGGAAGCCCCTGAGTTCTACTATTGCAGGAGAGAGAGAAATATCTAACTGCAGTCATTCTATTTCTCCTTCTCCTTGGTTGACTCAATAGCCCTTTCCAACTCCACTTTTCCATGATTCTTCCTAAATGTCCATGGTCCATGAAATACAGACCCCTACTAGAAATCCCATCCTTCTCTCCCCCATTCTACAGCTATCCAGCTTCAGGACCATGGACAGTCACCCTGGCTAAGGGTTAAAAAAAAACCCAAGCCAAGTTGCCCCAAAACAAAGAGGGGCTTTCTAATTGTTTGGTGATCAGCTGATACTCTGCCTTTATTATCGAACCAAGATGTTCCATCAAGAATCCTGACCTCAGAGTTCATCTAGGAGATCAGACAATAGTAAGCCAAAATTCAGCTAATAAAAACTGAGGCTGAAACAATTGCTACAACAAAACAGTGCAGTCTTTATATAAGGAACTGTTTGATACCTGGAACTTCAAAATCTCATAAGGTGGAACCTTTAGGGAACTGCTGGACTGGTCACAGCTTCTCACAAAATGAGTTTCACACATGAAACCTGCTTAAGAATTCACACAGAACAAGCACACACACAGTCTTTCTTCTTTCTTTCTAGCAACTTTGCCCCCTCTTCATCTGAAAAAGGCTGTCAGGGTGCCCTACAATTTCCATGCTTAGGCTGTGAGACATACACACAGATAGCCTGGATCTGTGAGAGACTTTGGCAATACAGGCATCTGAAGTGACAATGCATGTATTTCTTTCAAGATGCTTTTGCCCCCTCTTTGACCAGAAGGGTGCAGGTAGCAGTAGCAAGCAGGAACCATAATAATATTAATGACAGCCATTGCCCTCAGGTTTACTGTCTAAAAAGACATAATACAAAAGGAAAGGGGATTGGAATCCCCTTTTTCCTAAAAGGATTTGGGATTTTTCCTAAAAGGAAAAAAGCAGTTTTAGCTGTAAAATTATTCTAAGGATCTTATGGAACTGAAAGGAGAGAAGGGGAGAGTTGCTCAGCTGAACTGATGGAGGGGCCCTGTTGCCCTCTCTCCCTTGGCTTAGTCTATGGCTGAAGCACCGACTAGCCCATTGCTGGCGAGTGACAGCCTAGCCATGACCCTTCATGCCCTGGGCACCTCAGGCCTCGATGCCAGTCATGAACTCAGTGTGGGCCTGCCCTTGAGCCTGGTTCAGAAGTTGTTAACTGGGACAGGATGCAACAGCTTCAGTGCTGTCAGACACACAGCCTTGCTCGCATTATGCCGGTGCTCCAAGGACCGCACTGGCCGCCTACCAGCTTCTGAGCCCTGTGCTGGCATACCAGTCTCTGAAAAACTTACATAACATTTTTGGCATGTCATTAACTGATCGTTTGTTATCATAAATAGGATACTAGAAAACCCCAAAAGTAATTAAAATATAACTTAAGCTTTAATCGTTATTCAGTACAGCAGATTCTTTTGAAAAGCAATCCATAATTAAGCTTATGAGGCATGTACATATTTTGAAAACCTTATACGCAGGTACCTTGTTAATTTATTTGGGGTGTCTCCAAACTTGGAGCCTTCCATGTATCCAATGATCTGCTTGAAGCCAGCAAATAGGTGGGAGGAAAGGTAGAGACAATCTCTGCTTCCCCACACTCTAATCAGTGTGCTTTTTCAAGATGTGCTTTGGAGGGTGCTTCTGAGGAGAGCAGAATGTGGGAAGAGACTCAGGGTAGTTCAGCTCCTTCCCAGCAGAAGGCCTCCTTTTCGCCCTCTCTGAGGTCCATTCTCCAACCCTGGAGTCCAGCCGGTGTGCTGCTTTCCACACAGGCTGCAAGGAAGAAGGGGATCAAACCTCTCACTCCCCCTCCCAAAGTAGAAGCACTATCTTCAGTTTCAGAGGGGGGAACCCTCACTATCCTATAGCCTTTCAGACATTGCTTAAAGACCATAGAATTGCTCCCTTAATCAACTAAATTTATTTTAATTTTTTATTTGACTTTGTTTAGCTTCCTGGACATGTAAGCAAGACCCACTGGACAATATCCAGTTCAGCACTACTGCTGTCTTAAGTGACATTGCACTAACATAAACAACTCTTGCATAAGTATTTGCAGGTGCAGCAAGTTTCCTGTGGAAGCTAATCACACCAGTAAATGCTTTTGGCACTGTGCTGGAGGTTGCTTATGTTGTTATGGGGTCATTTAAGTTAACCACAGCATTGAATTGAGCATGGCACTAATTTTTTATCCTTATCCAGTTTATAACCTGCAAGCTTGATTTACATATGGCTCTGTGTGTATTATTATTATTATTATTATTATTATTATTATTAACATTTCTATGCCGCCCCTTGCCAAAACCTCGGGGCGGCTTACAACATGATAAAATACATTGAAATACAATAGTACATAATAAATTACCATTAAATATAACAATACAAAAAATACATTGATTTACAAATACAAAATTAAAATTATCAGTATAAAATAAAAATATAGGAGGAGAAAGAGAAGGAAGAAGAAGTTGCCCAGGCCAGATCGTATGTTTTAACAATTGAAATGATGTTTAACTCATGTGTTAGACATGTAGATGCTAATTTTATTAGCCTCCAGTTAGCTGTGATATGGAGAGCCATGAGCAACCCCAAAGTGGCTTATAACTATAATGCTCTGGGGAGACATCAAACCATTTCTCCACACTATTATCTACATCCCAGTCTCCCAGTGATGCTATTTACCCATCAGGGAAAGCATATGGATACCTGTAAGTTTAAGTAGAAAAAAGAGCACCTTTGGGAAAAAATTAAGTTTTGGAAACAAGGGCCAAAGTTCAAAAAAGGTACTTGCGCTGCTCTTATCCAATTTGTGGTGAGAAGAATCCACAGCTGTGCAGAATTAAAGGTAACATTGGAAGAACAGGCACATCTGGTTTGGTCTGGCTGTTATATTCTCAGCATGCCTGTTTGAATTTGCCAGCAGGCTTTGAAACATATTAGGGGGTTGATCAAATGTTGTTTATCGGCTTCACCAGAAGGCTGATCTGTTATAAGCTATGCTTGCAATTAATCAGAGGGAAGCCAGTAGGTCATGTAGATGGAGTGGCTTGTATTGCTCTGTTGAAGTGGTTTTCTTTGAAGTAGTTTTACTTCCAGTTTGTATGCAAAGCTGCTAGAGAATTTGCACTCATAGTTGAAACCACAGTGTCTTAGATTAGAATGACAGGCACTTGACATTCACTGTGATTGCGTGAAGTTAGTTACAACCGTCTTTTATAAGATGCATTTTGCTTAATATAGATAGGATTTAAATTCATTCATTCTGGGATACTTTTTTTCCTTCTGGCTTTGCTGCAGTACTGCTAGTTATCAGTTGGTTTGTTTATGGAAAACATTTCTATTCTGTGCCCCCAAAAGTTTAGGATGACTTGGAACATAAACTAAAACCACAGAAAAATTTAAAAATCCCAATATGATATAAACACACATTCTTTCCCACCTCCCACCATAGACATAAGAAAACATAATTAACAACACTGTGAATCTGGAATGTCCTCTTTTTCGTATCGGATGCTGATGGAAAACATATTCACTGCCTCTTCCTTCTAACAATGACTTGGCTTACACAATATGCTAAGCCACATGGCTTTGAAGTCATGGTGGCTTAGCATGTTGTCTGAACTCAGGGTACCCACAGCCAGGGGTGGGCAGTTTCTTTGTGGCTATGAAGCCATGGCTTGCTGCAGGGTTTTGTAGCCAACCAAACCAGAGGTATTACTACCACTCTATATGACTCTGGTGTGCCTGCAACTGGAGTATTGTGCTCAGTTTTGGGCCCCTCATTACAGAAAGGATATAGCCAGGTTAGAGTCAGTGCAGCGTAGGGCCACAAGGTTGGTGGCCGGTTTGCAGGGGATGGGGTATGAGGCAAGGCTGAGGGAACTGGGTCTCTTCAGCCTGGAGAAGAGGAGACTCAGAGGGATACATTGGTGATATACAGGTATGTGAGGGGATGTCACACGGAGGTGGGAAGAGACCTGTTCTCACCTGCAGAGAAAGGCAGAATGCGCTCCAACGGAGCAAAGCTCAGGGAGCCAAGGTTTCATTTAGATGCCAGGAAGCACTCCTGACAGTCAGGGCCCCAAGGGTGTGGAATGGGCTTCCATGAGAGGTCGTTGATGCCCCAGCGGTGAGGGTGTTCAAGGATAGGCTGGACATGCACATGGTGGGCATGTCGTGAGCGGAGCCGGCTAGAGCCGGGGGTCAGACTAGATGGCCCAGGAGACCGCGTCTGACTCGCTCTGTTTCTATGTTCCTATGTCAACCAAACCCAAGTGAAGCCCTGAAGCCTACAGAGCTGCTTGACAAAAGTGGCAGAGTCGGGCCATGTGGCTCCGATGACAGCAGCCTAAAGTGCCCAAGCACCACTTGGGCAGCTGCCATTGCCTTCCCTGACACTCTGCACTGCCTCCCTGAGGTTCATTTGGGGCTGGAGGCGGTGCAACGAGATGGCATGTCCTGCTCTGTCTCCCCTGGAAGACGTAATGGGGGGGGGGATGAGTGGCATTCTCCTGGGTCTCTTGAGAGGAGGCCCAATGTGCCACACTCTCTTGATCTGGCACCTGTTGAATCTCTCTGGTGGTAGCCTAAGAGAAGGCAGCTTGGATCCCAGCAGGGAGGAGTTTCTCATGAGCAACCCCTTTTGCCACAATCATCGCTGCCATCCCAGCCTGCTGTCTGGGGCCAACAGCAGCACCAGTAAAGAGCTCCTGCCCCCAGCCAGCCCCTTTGTAGAGTGGCCTTGTTCCCCCCTCACTAGTGCCACTAGCAAGCGACTGGGACGGGGGGGGGGGATCTTGGTGGTTTATCCTGTGGCATACCCAGTGGGAAGACTGTGGAAGGTGCCACAGGACCCCCACAGTGCTGGGTCATTTGTCGGGCTCAGCACAAGGTCTGGGCAAGCAAGCCACACAACGTAGTTTTCTATGCAGGGTGGCTTGTTGTGTTGTGCAAACCTGCCCCAATGAATGTTAATGTTTAATTGTGAGCTCAGGGAAATTCTGAAAAAGAACTAGGCTGAAGGAGGGCAGAAATATGAGCCAAAGGCTCCTATGTCAAGGGTAGGCATGGCCAGGCACTTGCTGTAGACCTCCAGTCCAGCAGGGGCATAACTGATAAGAGCTCCTTGGACCCACCTGTACAGACCTTCTTGTCCCTGTTATTCATCTGGCTACTGCATTTTGCACAAGATGCAGCTTCTGCAGAGAGAGCAACCCCATGTACAGTGCAAGGCAGTAATCTAATTTAGGGATTCCTGGAGTGTAGATTACTAAAATTAGGCTATCCCTAGTGAGTTAAAGGCATAGTTGGGCCACCAGCCAAAGCTATGCCACTGAGGCCACCTGACAAAATGACAAAGATGAATCAAGGAGGAACCCCAAGGTACAAACTGCTCCATTAGGGCAGGTTGAATTCCCTTCATCTGGCCAGAAAAACCAACCGCTAAGAGACTCGGAGTCTTGCCTGGACTGAGCTTCAGTTTGATAGTCCCCATCCAGTCCATTGTTGTGGCCAGGCAGCAGTTCAGCACATCCACAGCCTCACCTGCTGATGATGCAAATAAAGGTGTGTGTCATCAGCACATTGATGGCATCACGTTCCAAAACTCTGGATGTCCCCAGATGCTAAATAGCATGGACTGCTGAGGAACTCCGTCAGAGCATCCAAGGGCCCAAGAAATATTCCCCAGCCAGCCAGCCAACAGGAGCAGAAGCACTGCAATACCATGATTCCCACTCTGAGCTGGAACAGTAACCCCAGAACAGCACTATGGCTGATGGGATCAAAACCTGCTGAAAGATCTGGGAGTATCAAAGGGTCTGCACTCCCTTGTCTCTCTCCTGACATAGGTCATCAGGCAGAGTGATCAAAGCTATATCTGTGCTGAAACCTGGACTGAATTCTGACTGAAATGGTCCACTTAATGGTAGTTTGACCCTTAGAATCTGAACACCAAGGTAGGGAAGTGCAGTGTGTCCGTGTGAGTTTGCTTAAAAAAAAAGAGAGAGTAAATTCTGTTACCTGAACTGCATCCATGGGACAGCAATGTACAAGGTTCATGAGAAAGCATAACTGCAGGAATAACTCCATTCGAATGAGTGTTGCAAGATTTTTATGCAGTTAACTGCTCTTTAGAAGGCCAGATACTGAAGCTGAAACTCAAATACTTTGGTCACCTAAGGAGAAGGAAGGACTCCCTGGAGAAGAGCCTAATGCTGGGAACAATAGATGGCAAAAGAAGAAGGGGACGGCAGAGGATGAGGTAGCTAGAGGGAGTCACTGAGGCAGTTGGTGTGAGCTTGACTGGACTCTGGGGGATGGTGGAGGACAGGAAGGCCTGGAGGAATGATGGCCATGGAGTTGCAATGGGTCGGGAATGACTTCGCGTCTAACATCACATCACTCGCAAGGTAAATTACTTTTACCAATGCACCATTTCAACTCATATGCTTCATATGTGTTGAACTAAACTTCCCAGAATCCCACAGCCAGCTATACTGGAGGGTGTTAGTAGGTTGGGAAGGCTGCAGTAGCCTGTACACTGTGTTCTTATGGCACTCAGGAAGTCAGAAGCATCCCTTTCCTCCTGATTTGTTCACCTGAGAAGAGCAGCTTAGCATCACCCTGTAAATTGTTCTCTGTAGATCATCTGTTCTTCCCATTGAGTATGGAATGTCAGCGCATCTGAGAGGAAATGCTCGTTATGGCAAGATGGATGCAGAGCAGATGGGTTTGTCTGGTGGGGGTGGTATGGGAGAGACATGGGGGCTGCACGTTGGATACAGTCAGATCGCCAGCCCCAGTGGAAATCCTTCCTGACAAACATCTTGCTTTGCAAGTTATGCTGTGCAGGGTGAGACTGTAAGACACAATTCTCTCTGGTTTTGTTCACCCATCACATTTCATGACCCCAGACTTGGCAGCAACCCTGGGAATATGGGATGGGAGTTGTCGGCAGAGAGTCAGGGTCTTTCCCAGCCAACCACATGTTTTCATTGCTTTCACTGGAAGACCTCCAGAAAGTGGCTGAGCTGTCACAAATTTTTCCTCAGTCTTTGACTATGTCTTCCCTGATATTTTCAGTATTGGTGGCTATTCAAACCGCTTTGGAGAAATGACCTTCTTTGAATACTCTGACAGGGTTCGGACAACATGATAACCTACCATCAAGGATTGAGTGTGGTTTGAATATGGTAAAGCACAAACAACCCACAGTTCAAAGTCCAACAGCAAACCATGTGTTCTCTTTGACAGCCATGGTGACCTCAAATTGGGTGACAATTGCAGCCCTCCAAGACAGGAGTGGCGTTCCTCCCTGCAGTGTTTCTTGGGGTGCCACCAGGAGGAATGAGAAGGAAGGAGGCAGCAGAGGGGAGCCAAGCAATCTTGAGGAGTCTGATTGTCCATCAGGTTCAACATGGGTGGTTGGCACTTGATGGGAACCCTTGGTGGTGCTTTACTGCTGCTGCAAGCAAGCCTGCACAATGTCTACCAGATCACCTCTGTCCACATGTTTCTTCACTCTGTCAAAGAACTCTAAAAGATTAGTGGAATGGTGCTTGAGCCATGTCGATTACTCCTCAGCAGGTCTTGCCCTTCTCCATGTTTACTAATTTTATGTTTAATCATCCTTTCAACCAATTTACCAGGAACAGAGGTAAAGTTAGCATGCCTAGATTTCCCAGATCCCTCTTTTTTAAAAGATCCTCTTTTAAAGATTGGTGTTACAAATCTTCATCTCCCCTGTCCAGGTCTCATGTCTGAATGAGGCAGCGACGCACTAAACTACCTAGCTGAAGCCCAGAGACCAACAGAGCTGCTTGAGCAGAGAGGCAAAAGTCCTTTGGGAGGACAATCATGAGACAACTACTGTATTTTAATAGTGTGGACACATCTCTATCAACTTCCTTCCAGTTATTCTGAAAGCAAACAGTTTTGAGAGTCTGCGAGAACCTCAGAAAGGAGACTAGCTAAATCCTTTGTCTGTTGAAGTCATAGCAGGAGTCTTCTTCAAGAAATGCCCCGTCCTAGTATATAAGGGATATCTTGCCCTTTCTGCTCATATTTGTAATATCTGAAGAAAAGCTACGACAAAGCTCTGGCTTATTTCTTCTATTTCTATCCCACTTTGTGCAGACGTTTGTATATGCTGGAAATGTCCCAAGGTACATAGATCTCGATTTACTACTAATCTATTGAAATAATTCACTTAAGCCTCCTTGAACATTATAACTGTCTTGGGCTTTTTCAAGAGACACACAGGGTGTGTCTTCAGGACAAACATCCACTGACTCTGTGCTACTTTAACAGCACCTTAATAGATTTTTGACATCTTACATCTGTAAGCCACTGCAACATGCTTATGAACAGCACTATAAAAATAAGTTTCAGTGATTAGATTCAGCAGTAAATGTTTCTTCCCTCTAATCCTGGGATTTGTAATTTGTTGAGGTGCTCCTTTTTTGTAAGAAGCCTTCCCATCACCACTCCACTGTCTAAATATGGCTGCAGAAGTCAAGTCTGCTGCTGAAGGTACAATCCTATGCAAGCGTAGGCTGGTGGGCAACTGCCAGCACACCCAGCCAGCTCTGCTGTAGGCCGTTTTTCCGTCTAAGCTTGCATAATACAGGACCCTTAGAATGGTAAACCGTGCATTTAAGGTTCATCTACTTCTTTATACTTTCAGCTCTGACCAGCCATATTTGTCCCTCATTCTAGGCTATTTATAGTACATATTTAGATCAGGAACAGACAGCTGTTTTGAGCAGTGGGCCTCTTCAGCAACTTAAGAAACTGCCTCCATAAAAAGATTGTCCTGGGAAGAGTGGAAAGGATAAGTGAGCTGCCCAGATGACTGAGCATGAGCAAATGTGGGGTCTGAGTGGCACACTAAACTGCACCCTAAACAATGGCACCCACAGATACTTATTTTACAGCAACCCCTGTTGCTAACAGGGAGGTGTAGGACTAAGGGGGAGGTGTAGGCACCACATGGTTTAACTCTGATTTAAGTGTTACTAGATATTTACATTTTCACTATGTTCCTGTAAGCCAGAGGTGGACAAGATAGCCAGAGTTGTGTGGGGTGAGAGTGCGGGGCTGGGGCTTGGGGAACTGGGTTTAGTCCCTGTGTGGCCATGATGCCCAGTCAGTCACACACTCAGCTTATCCTACCACTTAACCTATGTAAAAAGTAAATAAATTTGGAACTCCCGTGATCCTTTATCATTGGCTATATTGACTAGGATTGCTGGGAGTTGTAGGCCAAAACATCTGGAGGGCATAAGTTGTCCACCCTTGCTCTGGACAAATCATGACTATCCTTAAGACAGTTTGCTTGTTTGTTTGTTTTTCTGACAAAGCAGAGGGAAAATATGGGAGAGTTACAAATGAAAGATGATGCTGTAGAGATGTTTGAAGTAAGATGGGCACATGGCAGGAGGGAAGCCCCCTTTGAAGAGCAAGTCAAAGCAAATCACACTGCAAGACAGCTCCAGAGCAACCAGGTCAACGAAAAGGAACTTGCTTGCACTGCTTATAACAGCGGGAAAAATAGAGGGCAATACTCTAGTGAGATCCTTCCAGCCTCCTTTGTTTCTGAACTTACCATATGAGCAAAGATCACAGGTAGCATCCAGTTGTTCCCCAGTGCTAGTGCTAACCTTTTGCTAGCATAAGCCAACACTTGCGCCACTGAAGTATCATTTGTTACCGAAACTCGAAAAGTGACTATTTGCCACAAAAATTCAGAGGCACATTGCTACTTGTCCACGTCATTAGTGCTAGCACAAATGAAAACTACCATGTGTGTACATTGATGGGTACTGTCTGTGAGTTCTTGTTATATTTGTAAGTTAATAAACTTGAGTTTACACTTTTCAAACATCCTGGCAAGAACTTAGCTTCTTTACAAGCAAATTAAAGGAGAGGTAATGACTTTACATTTGCAATCTGATTGGGACAATAATCCGATTTGGTGTTAAATATGTTTTAAGTATCTTAGGCTGCAACCCTATGAGCATTTACCTGTGAGCAAAGCAGGGAGCGGTCCAACGTCCCCATTGTCAAATGTATGTAAGCCTCCAACACACAGAGCAAGGATTGCCTTTTTTCCTGTTTTCTGAAGTGCATTTCCATGCAGGACCTCAGTGCTGAGACTCTGTCAATGCCAGGAGGCCACAGGATTGTGCCTTTAATGGGATTTAAGACTGAGTAGACACTGTATAAGTTTGCCTTATTAATGGATTGGATCCAGATTTATTCAAGCTTAGAGCAGGCCCACTGAAATCAAGAAGATGAGTTAGTCATGACTAAGTCCCTTTCCACTGATGTCAGTGGTCCTGCTCCAAGTATTACTAAGCTGGATCTCGCCAACCCAGTGTCTGTAACCTTTGGCAGCCATTCAGAATACAATCTAAATGTGTGGTTTTATTTTCATTATGGCTCGAGAATAATGGGCCCACGTTTCCACCAGCAACACATCACTGCTGCGAGGTCCTGCAAGACTCAGACTAGGCATCTCCTTTCCCACAGCTGCACTCACTGAGGAGTTGAAGGCCCTGTGAGAGCAGGGCATTGGACTCTTGCTTTTAAATCCATTCCCTTTCAAAAGAGGCTAAGCACAGCCCCACTCCACTCTTCCTTTTCTAGTTGTAGAACTGTATTTTCTATGCATATTCTATGTTCCTAGGTATATTCATAGTTGTGTTCTCTCTCTCTCTCTCTCTCTCTCTCTCTCTCTCTCTCTCTCTCTCTCTCTCTCTCTCTCACACACACACACACACACACACACACACACACACACACACCCCTACATCGTTGTGTGGCAAAAGAATCTTTGTTAAAGGAATATACATAGACAGTACATGTAGGTGTTCATATGCAGCTACCTTAATTATTTTTTCAGGATAGAAATGTTGCTCTTTTCAGCAGTTTTTCCATTATCCTTGCCATATATGGGGGATTAGCCAACCCATTTCAAAAATGACTATAACATTTCCTTCTTTAAAAGTTAGGAAAATCTGACATTCCCTTTCAGCTATTTGAAAAAGCATTCTTCTCACTTTCAGTTATGAGTCCTAAGCAACAGACAGTAAAATCCTAAGTTTTAAGACAAGCAGCAATGTGAAAAATTTCATCCTGTCCTCCTTCCTCTATCTTACGGATGCCAACTAGAAAAAGCATACAGGCACACAGTGTACGATCAGACTCCCTAAATCCTTAAAACTATATTTGCAGCGCAGTCCATTGCCTGTTTACTCAGAAGTAATCCTCCCTGTGCTCAGTGGGATCCTTTCCCGGTGCTGTGAGTAACATTGTGACCTTAGCGCCAGGCACATTAAGGACCTTACTGAGGCCTCTGCTATTGCAGCTTCTATTCATTTGCAGAGGTTCGTATGAAGGAATCCTTCGTACACAGACCTCATGCAAATGAATGGACACTGGAGCAATGTCAGAGGGTTGCAGAAGGAAATGTCCATTTAAATCTTTGATATAATAACTAGCTTGGTTAATTCATCTGAAAATTTTTAAGTTTTCTCTGGCTTGCTCATTTTCAGTAAATTCCCCATGGGAAATTCAACATGGGTCTCTTCCTGTCAGAGCTTATTCATGAAAGGCTGGAATTCCAGTGAATCTCCACTGAGACTTGAATCCCACCCTGCAAAAAGGTTCCAGTGTGAAAGACAGTGACAGAAAGATGTGTTTGTAAGAAAAAGAGAGATTGTTGATACGCCAAATCTCTGCCTAGGTTGGTTGCATCATTCTCATATGGAGTTCCCATTGTTCCATATTGTTCATGTTTAACAAAACTCTTCTCATCCATCCTGAGCATTCACCTGCTGTGTAGAAAAATCTGAGCCTTCCTTGAAGAAGGATGCAAAAATGGGGCTGATGGAGGAACAAGATGCCATTCAAGAATCCAGGAGCAACACTGGATCCCACAGCATGCCAATATGTACCCATGATCCTTCAGAGGGAATATTTGCCCACCCAGAAAACATTGTACTCTCAATACGGCATTGCTCTGTCTACCCTAGATCATTAAAAGGACCTCCATTTTCTCTGGATTGAACCTTCATTTGTTCTGTCCAGTCCCTCAGTATACTCAAACATGAGTTCAGGAGTTCCACAGCCTCCTTGGCATCAATTGAAAAGGAGAGCTAATGCTGAGTGTCATTAGCATAGTGATGAGCTCCAAAGCCAGAACTCTGAATGACCTCTCCCAGTGGCTTCATGGATATGTTAAACAGCTTGGGGATAAAATGGAGACCTGAATAACTCCACAGGCCAATGTCCAAGGGAACAAGTAATAGTCTCCCAGTATCAGCTTCTGGATATTCTTGCCCTGGTAGAGCTCTAGCCTTAATAGCTTGGGACCTGGATACCTAAAGGAACACCTTCTTCCCTATTTGCCCTCCCACCCCCTGAGATCGGCAGCAGAGGCCCTCCTCCGGGAGCCCTCTGTGAAAGAGGTAAGGAGACAGAGTACTCGAAGGAGGGCCTTCTCTGCAGTGGTGCCCCGCCTATGGACTGCACTCCCCAGAGAGGTCCGCCTGGTGCTGTCGTTATTTGTTTTTCAGCGCCAGGCTAAGACCTTTTTATTTCAACAATATTTTAATAACTTTTAATATTAGCTATATATGTTTTAATCTGCAGCCAGGGTGGAACTGGAATTTATCTGTATTATGTTTTTATTACTATTTTTATTTATTTATGTAAGCCGTTCTGAGGCTCTGCGGAAGGACGACATATAAATATCAACACAGTGCCTCTAGCCTTATATTAACCAAATGTCCCAGAAAGACATCAAGAGGTCCAGCAGAACCAAAAGCATCATGGTCCCCTTATCTGCTTTCCAGTGTAGGTCATCAGCCAAGGCTGTTTCCATTCCAAAACCAGGTCTGCACTAGGGGGAGCAATGAAGTCTTCTTCAATAATGAAGCCTTCCTGAGAGAAGCCAGAACACAACCCTCTTTCTAAGAGGCAAAAAACACTTCATTGGCCATCATTGTCAGAAGCTGTTATAAGCCAAGATGGACATGGGTCTAAGGAGTCATGGTTGGTCCGACCCCCATATGCATGTTGGCTACTTCCTCAGGCTGAACAAATGGAAACTTTTCCAACAAAGTTGCCCAAGGGGCTGCCTCAACCTTTTCATCATTTATATAATAAATAAATTTAATAAATCTTTCATTTATTGTTTATTGCTTTTAAAATATGATTATTTTGTTGTCCCAATGTATACTTTTAAATCTGTAAATCACCCAGAGAACCCAATAGGCTATGGGGCAGTATGAAAGTGCAGCAGCAACAGCAACAACAACAACAACAACAGCAACATTGTATTCAATGTGGAGTCCAAGTTCCAGCAAATCCAAGCAATGTTGTCAGCAAAGTCTTTTGCAAACTCATCCCAGCAGATTCCTACACACCATCCTGCAAGGCTGATTGACAGAATCCACTAACCGTCCAGAATGAGTGACCTTGTGCTGGTACAGTAAAGACAAAGAAGACAAATATATTTGCTGCCCTGCCTGCCACAGGATGGGCTTGAACCCGTTTGATTGCATTTGGCCTGAATTTTTCTCCACCGTTGTTCCAGTCATCTACCCATATGCTTCATTACCTTAAGCATCTCAGAAAACTAAGGAGCCCAGGCTCTGTACTATGGAATAGGACACTTGGTGGGAGCTTTCTCAACAGCCTTGGTGATTTCCCCAGTCCATGGGCTTAGACAGGATCACCACCTCTAGAATCAGGAAGATCTCTCAGAGCATTCAGGAACCTCTTCGAATCCAAGAGACTATGAAAGCAGACTAATTTAATAGCTCCCTACCCCATGCAGAAGTTAAGAGTATCTCCAAAGCTGCACCCCCTCTGGGACAAGCAACGCCAATCATGCCTGTATTCTCATGAGTGTGTTGCTGTTGAGGTTGTTTACCAAATACAAGCGGTACAAAATTTTGATATAAGCAGTACTGAACCACACTCAGTAAAGTTTGGGAGTGACCAGAGAGCAATATTAGCCTCTCAAGTTACAGCCACCTCAGCTGCAATGCATGCATCAGAACAGAAGAAGAGCCATGCTGGATCAGACCCATGGTCACCTAGACCAGCATTCTGTTCTCACAGGAGGCAACCAACTGCCCAGAGGATCCCACAAGTAGGACATGAGTACAACAGTACCTTCTTGCCCAAATTGTCCAGCAAATGGTTTGTACAGACTCTGTGCAATGGAATGGCACGGATATTGCCATGCTGAAGTGTTATACCTAATCAAGACATCATAACCGGAGGGATCTTTTTAAAGGAATCCCAACTGTGCATGAAATATTCCAATATTCAGCCTCTCTAGACAAGATATTTATTGGGTGTACTTGCAATCTTTCAAAGTTGACCAGTCCTTTACAAAATGTCATCCTCCTCCAGGGCCTCCTCTGAATTTTGTAGCCATTTTCATGCCCCCTCTCCTTTTAAGAGGGAGTTAGCGAATGTTGATTGTGTAACACACTGGAATAAACTATTGGTGTAATTTGACCATTGTGCTATACCACAACACCACCTTGTGGTTGTATGAACACAATATATACAAAGGATAAGAAAGCAAAACCATGGAAAAAATGTTGCACTCTTTTTCCACAAAGGAAACAGACAAAAGAGCCTCTGTGAAGTAGCAGGTTAAATGCAGCATGTAGAGAAGCCCTCATTCAGTGGCTTTATCTCAGTGTTTCAGCTGCAATTGCCTCCACAGCCCACATTGCATGGATCAGTCTCACGACATCTGTTGAATGTTGATCATTTGCCCTTGGTAATTATTATTCTTATTACTCAAAATTTATTGCACCTTTACAAATCTTCAGTCCTGTGAAACAGATGCCATGTCAACTTTTTATTTGGAGCAGAAGTGTCAGCATATCACATTGCGCAAGAGCTTTAACTGGGCAACTTTCCTGTGTTATGGTTTCAGAGAACACTTCCGTGAGACTGTCTCAATTAAGTGTCACCAGTAAAACAAAGTTCTAATGGAGAACTCTCAGCAAAGGATAGTAGATCCACAAAATTCCAGTGTAAATTGTAATGGAAGCTGAAAGCTACACACAGGGAGGCAGCAGGAAATTTTCCTTCAAGATAAGGAGGAGAGAAACCATAGTGGGGAATAGAATTTGGACTTGCTGCCTTCCCCTGTAATGACCAAACTCTCCTGTGGGATAACATCCCACTGCTGGACTCCACCTAGGAACCTTCTCTTCAGGTCCTTTTCTAAGAGCTTCTCCAAGCTATGCATCTGACACACTTCCTCTGGGATGTATCTTATTTGTTGTCCTGCCCTTCTCACAGGTTGAGACACTTTACTCTCTACCAATTGTAACCTCCAAACTAGCCATCCCCTTTGCTCCTCCCACATCCTGGAACTCAAAGGAATTGGCTTCATGGCATGTTGGAGCCATAATGAATGTCTTTGTTGTTTCTGTTGCAACAGACTAAGGCAGCTACCTCCCTGGAAAGACTTAGCAATTGGCATTCATCTCCCTCCAGGGATTAACCTATTAAGAATGTCCAGATCAGAGGTGATGTCCTTCAGTGCCCATGGGAAGGGGCCAGCTGTGTGTTGCCAGGAGCCAAGCACCCAGGACCTTCCCCAGGTGAGACTTGTCCTTTCGGATCAAGGCAAGTGTGCATGCATGCACTTGCCCAACGAAATTAAAAACATTCAGAAACACTTCTGCAAAATGCTTTGCAATAAATTATTTTTAAGGGTGATGAACCTGTCACAGCTCTTCCAATGTGCCACTTGGGCACTTTGAAGAGGCTGTAACTAGCTTTCAGCTTGGAGAAAGCTTTTCACAGCCTTGGAAAAAAAGCAAAAATAGGGGAAACGCTGATTCTTATCCTTACATTTTTTGCATTAATTTTAGCCATACCTGTGGAGAGATTTATAAAAGCAGGTTTTGCACAGAGTAGCAGAAATGATTAAGCAGTAGCCTGGACACTTATGATTTACATCACATATTGGTTTTTTCCCTGATAGGTTTTTCAATATCCATTAATAATAATAGGAAGTAAAACATGCAGCCAGGGAGTTGGATGCAATGAAATTAGCCACATCTTGGCATTTAGGGTTTTCTCATGTTACATAAGGTAGCCAACAAACATTTCAAACGTCTTTTTCTAGCCCATTGAAGAAGGGTCAGAAGAAATGCCCCTCGAAGACATTTGACCAAAAAGCAGAGTTTTTACTTTCTTTTATTGGAGACTGGAGAGAAACCACAAAGCTGCTAAATGATGAACAATTCACAGAAACAGACATGTTTTGGCTGAAATATGAGCTGGTCTGGCTAATGTTAGAACTTTTAACTACATATATGGCTCTGGCAATGACAAGAAATGATTATAAAATCACATGCTCCAACCAATGCGCCAGTTCCTTCCACAGATGCCTCCCTGATGCCCAGCACTGATTGCTGCATGATTTGTTCAGCAGTTTGTGGAGGTATTTTTGCTTTCTCCTGAAGCTTTAGGACTTCACAGCTAGGCAGCAAAAACAAACCATGGAGGGTCTAAACTAAATTTCAAAGTTTGTGATCCAGGATTTTAGGAAACTATGAGTCAGTGTAGTGTCCTGTTGTTTATTCTCTCCCAGGCAAATTCTTTCTGTCCTAAGTGCTTTGATTTACTGCCTTCTCAATTCTGAGATGTGTGCAATATGCAGATAACACAATTAGTGTCTTGCAGCAGGATGTGTGTTGTCAGGACAAAATGAGCAAAAGCTTTGCTGTCATATGGCTGCTAAAAGCCTCAAATGGGAAGAACAGTTTTAGACTTAACAAGGCTTCCTTCCCACCTACAGCTTAGAAATACTAATGTCCCTTTCCCAAAAGACCTGTCCTTTGGACATGCTAACTGTTAATTTGGACATGCTAATTTGTTGTAAGCTGTTCCAAGACATCAAAGTGATGGCTGGGGTATAAAGGTTTTAAATAAAATAAATACATAAATAAATAATTGTTTGCCTTTCCTGAAGCTTCTCTTTGTACTGTGTCGTCTTAATCCCATTCATTCCTTATTGCTTTGCCCTGAAGTACCTCTAGCAAACAGCCTACACCATCACCCACCCCTTCTCCGTGTATGTAACTGATAGGCTATAAAAGCATCCTGTGAGGGCTCCATCTCTGACGTCCCTTCGGGGTTGCCCACATGCCACATGCATCTCCCGTATGCCTAAATAAGTTGTAAACGCTCATTTGATCGTACACCCCCAGCAGACTCTCTAAGGGTGTTCTTTTTGTTTCTTACTCTTCTCAATGTACTGTCAAAAGTATATCCAAGAAGACAGGAAATCTCTGTTTATGGTGCTATCTGGAATGGCTGTTTCAGACCTGCAGGCCATCCTTAGCCCTGTATTGCTGCCTGAGTGGTGAATGTGTGTGTGTGAATTCACACTCACGGGTCTGCACTTCATGATGGAGCCATCTGGTCCTCTCCTGCACAGTCCTCCTGCCACATGTTACACTCAACGCATAATTAGGCCGTGCCTTAAAAAAAAAAAAAAAAAAAGTCTTCTGAGTGAGTGAACAGGTTTGGGATTGTTATAGGGGTGAAAGGTGTTTATTTATTTTATTATGTTTATATCACATCTTTTTTTCTTTTCAGGGAACTCAAGGCAGTTTACATAATCCTCCTCCTCTTCACAACAATCCTGTGAGGTAGGTAGTTAGATCTTGAACAATAACCGAGACAAATGAGCATGTTCAGCCTCAAGAAGGGAAGATTGAGAGAGAATAATATTCTACTAGTACCTCAGTAGCTGTCACAAAGAGGAAGGAAAAGGCCTCTTCTCATTCATCCCTGAGGATAGGACACAGAACATTGAACTTAAACTGCAGTACATCTGCAGATTCAGGGTAGACACCAGGAAAAACTTCTTAAGTGTCAGAGCAATATGAGAGTGGAACCAGTTGTCAAGAGAGGTGGTGGGCTCTCCCACACTAGAGACATTCCAGGCAAAACTAGACAGCAATCTGAGCGGGATGGTGTAACTTGGCATCCTGCACCAGCAGGGGGTTGAACCTGATGGCCTTCTTGGCCCCTTCCAACACTACTATTCTATTTATCTATGAGAGTCTGTGACTGCCCAAAGCCACCTAAGTGAGCTTCACGGCTGAGTGGGGACTAGAACCCAGATCCCTTGTGCCCCAGTCCTGCCCTCTTGACCACAACACCACACAGGAGTTGAACCTCTTTCAGCACAAGGGCCGAGTTCAACTTCAGAGAAGCGCTCTGGAGCCCCATTCCAGTGATGGCCAGGCCCAAAGGCAAAGGGGTGATGCCAAAATACTCCCATACTAGCATAATATAGCTCAAAGCTCTTACCATTCGTCCCTAAGCCTTAGGGGAGGCATTTTGACTTTTCAGAATGGGGAAGGAGCTAGGCAAAATCTGGGAAACCACAGAATGACCAGTGGTTGCAATACATGGGGTGGAGCTGAGGAAGGGATGTGGCCACTGGGGGAACTCTGCAGTTCCACACTGGGACTCTGGGGGGACTGGTTTTAGCACCCTGCTTAGCCTCCATACTTCCTCCAGAGAAAAATCCAGAGCTACTGTTTGTGATGGCAGCAGGTAGGGGAAGGAAAGAGCCATCAGTGTCAAAAACAATAGTTTCCCATTCAACATAAAGAGCTGCTCGGGAGAGAATTCTATCAGGACTGGAGCAGAAGCATAAACCATTTATTTAAAGCTTTCCACCTAACTGTAGACTCAATCTTGATTCTTGCCATCTCCGGTACATTTTTGAATAAGTAAATTTTAACTTATTCAAACTTTTTAAAGGAAGGCAAGATCAAGAACAAAAGCATGACGTGAACATAACTTCTGGCTTAGGCATAACTTTCTATTGCTTTTTCGTGATTGGGTGAATAGCAAACCATTGACTCTGGCTAGCTATTCCCAAGATTCAGACCTCGTTCATCACATATTGGCAGCCATGTGTATCCATTGAGTATGGGTTGATTATAAATTGTTTATTTATAGGTCGTTGTTAAGTGCAAATCCAGCATTATAGTTTAATTATGGGTTGATGACTACAAAGAACCCATAGTTTTTTGTTTAGTTAGGAACTCTATTGTATGTGGCAAACAACCCATAGTTAAACCATGAAAAGCCATTACTCAACAAAAACTATATTCAGCCTATACTCCAGGTTGTCGTTATGTGCAAACCAGGCCCTAAACTTTATTGTTGGTTGAAGCATGAAAAAAGTCCCTGGAAAGCAGCTTCCATGCCAGTGCTGGTAATACATTCTGCAGCCATAGTATGCTATGGTGGGCATGTCGTGAGAAGAGCCAGCTGGAGCCGGGAGTCAGACTAGATGGCCCAGGAGGCCCCTTCTGACTTGTTCTGTTTCTATGTTTCCAAGATTCTATGCTGAAGAACAGCAGAGGGGTTGGACATGGCAGTGTTTTCTGGGACAAGAAAAGATACTTTCCTGAGCCAAGTTCTGCTTGCTATTTCCCCTCATGAAAGTCGGCTGGAGACAGAAAAGGGGAGGGGACAGAGACCTATGCCATTGCTGCCATTTCAAGCTTGACCCCTGATTCTTGCCAACAGAGCTCCTATAAGCCTCTCTCAAGTTAGCTTGGTGGAGATCACAGAGCTCCAACTCTTTGTATTTGAACAGCCTGCTAATCTCTTCCTCAGTGCCTTGATGGCAATGACCTCATTTTTCATACTTTGAAATCTCTTTATTTTGCAACTTATCAAGGTTAGGTAAATACGGGCATGGCTCTAACGAGCTAAGAATAGCATGTTCTGGTGCTACGTGCTTCAGTGACAGCTTTTGTATTATACTGGATTCAGAAAGAGAAAAGTCTGTTTCAGGAGACACCGACTGCCCTAGTGCAGTGAAGTTCCTATCATACAACAGGAGGGAGCAAAAGCCATCTCTTCTGTCTGTCATTTAGCCTTTCAACAGAGAAGCCAAAATCACTGGGAGAAATCCTTAAAAAAAGAGATGCAATCTGAAGCAGGAACGTGAGGACCAGTCAATCAACTGCAGGACTGTCTCCTGCAGTAGCCAACCCAAAGTCTGTGAACGCTCACGACCAGTATGAAGGCAAGAGTCATCCTCTGCTGCAGGTGGATGTGGGGCATTTTCAGCTCAGAAGCTGAAATTCCATTAGTGATCATGATGGTTAATGGCCCTGTGCTGATAAATCAATCCTGGAAACTAAGTGAAGCAAAAAGGGTGGATTGTTGCTGGAAGTCATGCAACTGATTCTTCAAAGCGGGGCTGCTAAGGCTTGACCTCTGGTGCACATCTGGGGCCCTGCAGTCCCCCAAGGCACACACCCAAATGGTTACCTCCCTCCCTCTCTCTTTGTCTCTCTCTCTCTCTCTATCTCGCTCCCTACCTACCTGCAGAGAAGGTTGGGTGTGCTGCAGGCCACAGCTGCAATTGTGCCCCACAACTTAACCCACAATGCATGTAGGTCCACCTGGGCCCAGACTAATTCTACAGTGCCCCCCAAATATTTCTGTAAGGGTTTTTTTCCTCCCTTTCTTTTTTCTAAGGGAACAAGGAGCTGGCAGCTCAGCCATTGACTGTGAAGGAAAGAGCAGTGGAGGAGTGAGCACTGGGAGGAAAGACTGCTGGGGAAGTAAAGGATGAGGCTGGGAGATGCAGTGGAGAGAATCCAGAGAAGTGGAGCAACCAGGAATGTGGGCTGCAAGAGGTGTAAGAAAGCCTCCTGTCCAGGGGCCCCTCAACCTCAGGAGCAGCACTGACTTTTGCATGGAATCCCTGAAGCCTCCAAATATGCAGGCCAGTTCAGAGTGACTGATCTCTACAAGTGCTTGTACCAAATGATGCTTAACCTTCCCTTCCTCATGAAGCCACCATGCAATTTGTTATCACAAGAGGTGGTGGCGGCCACCAGCTTGGTTGGCTGGATCAGGGGACTGGGCGCATCCATGCAGGTGAAGTCGCTGAATCAATGAATGCTAGTCCAAATGGCTAGATAGCCCCTCCTGTTTCAGAGGTGGCAAGCCTATGTACACCAGTTGCTGAGGAGCATAGATGGGGGGCTGCTTTTACAATCATGCCCTACCTGTGGTTTTCCTATGGTCAACTGGTTGACCACTGTGTGAACCGAATACTAGACTAGGTAGGCCTTTGCTTTGATCCCACTGGGCTCATTTTATGTCCTTATGAAATAATCTGTTTTCAGATATGAACTGGGTTCGGAACATACAGGCTGAAAGGTGAAGTCGTGGGTTAAGTCTTCCCTGTGGCAAATCGTCCTCTTGCTACATCTGCAGTCACCAGGTGCGAGTGGGAATGCTGCATGGCCAGAACATTTTGCCGCCTCCAACAAAGGGAAAGATGGTACCCCCATCAGACGCTCCACAGTGGGAAGCCACCCAGTCCGGCAGCTTCATTTTGTAGCAATGGGAAAATTCCTCACTAGCCATGAGACAATGTCCTCCACTACTCCTAAGGATGGCAGGGCCTAAACCCCTAGTTTAAGGGGTGCCAGGCAGACTGTATGGCACACTCAAGGCTGGCTGAAGGCTGGAAGCTCTGGAGGAACTATCAAGAGCTTGCCATTGCTTCCCGCTGCTTCCGCTGACAGTTGCCTCACTCTGCCTAATGCTGGGGCCAGTCCAATGCACGTGCGCTTTTGAGGCAAGTCAGTGACTGTGTTGCATCATAGACTAGGAATGTTAGACTGCAGCCCTATTGACCCTTACCTGGGAGTCCAGCCCATTGAATGCAGTAAAAATTTGCTTTCGAGATATTCATGTTTTAGCATGGGGATCGGAGAAGTTTTCAAGGCTGAGTTGTTTTAAGAAACATGTGATTCCTAAGAAAATGTGATCCTTGAACTATGAATGGAGCTCACACTCAAAGTTTAATGCATCTCCATGCAACTGAGCACACATGCCCTTGCCAGAACATTACAGAGCATCGTTTTCAACCTTCTAACAACTTTCCAAGGTGTTAGGGGGATTCTCCAACAAAGATGGATTGAATTATAATCTTCCAGAAAGAACCATTTTAAATGGAACAAGCCCTTATGAATACTGTGTTTTCCCTCCTCTTCTAGCCCCACCATCATGGCCAAACTGTGCTACATAGAATAATTCAGCAGCCTGTTTCACATTTCAGTTGGAAAATAAGACTGCAACCCTAAACACACTAATTACAGAGAAAGCTCCATTGCATGCAGAAACTTCTGAGGAACCCTAGGCAAGGGATGGTCCTGTACAGTCTTGGCTTTGGAAAACAGTCCCTAAAGGAGGACGGGGTTTTTTGAGGGGCCCATATTTCTCCAGGATGTGCTGACAGTTTCTATTCACTTAAAAGATTTATGAACTTCCTGGGAATGGAAAAGTGAAGAGGGGGGCATTGACTAGAAAAACATAATATGCTTAGGAAGAGCCAAGTGAAAGTCAAAACTCTAGAAAACTGGCCAGATGTCCATCAAACCACAGGGCAAAATTAGGCTCAGAGCCCTAATTATGGCTTACGCTTCACACATGGATAGTAACCACAAGAACAGCTCTTCCAAAAGACAAAGCTAGCTCAAGTGGTAGATGTATTTACTGGAAGCAAATCCAGTAAATTTGCTTGTTGTCAAAGCAATCATTGCCATCAAGTTTAACCTCTGAAAATACTTTACATATGGCAGCATTGCCATCTTGCAACAGCAGCCAAGCACATGGAGGACAAACTGTGAGAACCGCAGCATGACTAAGGTGGAGGTCAGGATGGCCCAGGAAGCAAGTTCACATCTAGGCAGCAAAAGAAACTAATGAGCGGCACTCCTTTCAAAGGCAGGATCTAAACCATAGTGCCAAACCTCTTAGCCTTGCAACAAATGTCAGAGAACTGCTGGATTTGGCCTGGGTGGGTTGTGCTTCCTGGAAGGAGTCTAGAAGTAGTGAGGGCAACACCTATGGCTTCTGAAAGAGAGGCCACATCCTGAGGGAACTCTGCAGATGGGCCTTTGTATAAATAAAATTTGAAGGCTTTGATTAAAAGCAGCATCTGTTTGCTTCTGTAGGGTACAATTCTCCAGTTTTCAAATTCAGTTGCAACTTTGACTGAATACGTGATAGAAGAAGTGATCTGTTAAATATTTAGTGGTAAGTAAACAGAATAAATAAATAAGCAAGCTCTGACTAGAGAACAAGGAAGGAAGGAAGGAAGGAAGGAAGGAAGGAAGGAAGGAAGGAAGGAAGGAAGGAAGGAAGGAAGGAAGGAAGGGAGGGAGGGAAATGGAAGCCATCAAATACATGAAACCTGCAAACTCAGTACATGGCGCAGGCATGGAAAACCTAGAAAGAGGATTTTGCTCTCTATGTGGGCATGGAAATGGCAGATAAAGAGAAGTGTTGGGGTAAATAATGTTGGGGGGAAACACACAAGACAAAAAGAGAATTACCCAGCTTATGGGAAGAAATGCCACAACTGTGACAAATGGATTTGCCATGCATTCAAGTGTCTATCAAAGCTGGAATGTGCACTATAATCATGGAAAGTGATAGTAAACAAATTTTATGGGTAACAGATCAAGTTGTAAACATGCTTCAGGAAAAGCCAGAAGGCTGCCATAAAAACTTGCATGGAACCATGGGCCTGGGAAATAAAGCACTACCGCTTCAATTAGGCTGTGGTGACAGAAGCAACATTATTCACATCCACCTAATGAACCTCAATATTCTATTGCCAGAGGCTAGTCAGCTTCTAAGTATACAGAATCATATTGCATCAAAACCAGTGGGAGAAGGAAAATTCAACATTTCTAACCCAAAGACACACAGGCTAGTCTTTGTGGTTATAGATAACCAGAGATCTGTTTCATTGTTAGACCTAAAACAGACTAAGCCTTACTTAGAAACTGATCAAGGTACAGTTTCAGAACATAATGACCATGGATAGTGCAGGGATGGAAAATTTAGAGGAAGTTGGAAGCAAGAAAATCTGCACAGGGAATTCAGGGATGAGTTCAAGATAGATGAACTGCTAGATGGAATTACCAAAGATTGATACAAGTATGAATCCAGATAAGTCACCCAAGAGGAATGTGTTCATAAATTTAGTACTGCCTCTGAAAGAGCCGTTGCAAACACGAGAATTCAGGGAATTATTCAACCAGTGCAGAAATGTACAGACTGGATAAGCAGACTGATGGTGATGTGAAACCCATCAACAAAACTCAGAGTATGTATAGACCCAAAGCCTTTAAATAAAGTACTGATTGGCCAGTATTGAAGATATATCATCTGATCTGTCAACAGCAAAACTATTCTCCATTGGTGATGACAAAAATGGATTCTGGCATATTGAACTGGATGATGAATCCAGTTATGTGACATTTGCCACACCATTTGGGAGATATTACTGACTAAGAATGCCAATGGGCATCACTCCTAACCCTGAGGCATCTCAGAATAGGTTGACCCAAGCATTGGAGCAGTCCAGAAGGAATTTGGCATTCAGGTGATGAGGTGTTGATAACGTGGGAGGATGGTGATCTACAGAAGGTACAGCAGGACCATGACTGTAAATGAAAAACATTTCTTGAAAAATGCAGGGAAAGGGATACCGCATTGGATAAGGACAAAGTCAGACTGAGAGTCACACAAGTACCACATATTGCCAATTTATTTACCCTTAGGGGCCTGAAGGGATCCAGAAAAAGAATTATTTAAGGCATGACCTGATTCCAGGATGTCAAGGAAATCCAGAGTTTTCTGGGAATGGCCAGCGATTTAACAAAGCTTTGTAAGGATCTCTCAGAGAACTGTGAGATACTACACTAATTGACACATCAAGAGACAGTGTGGGACTTCCAAAAGGTAAAGGAAATTAATGCAACAGCCTTCCTCTTGAAGTAATACAACCCAGAAGAGGCATTAATGTTTCGGTCTGATGCATCAGAAACAAATCTAGGACATACAATACTTTCAGGAGGACAGCTAGGTGCATTGGAGAAGAAGAGTCTTATTAAAAACAGGAAAGTACTGTACCCAGATCAAAAGAGAACTGCGTGCAGTACTTACTGGAATGTAGCAATTCCACAATGCTGGAATGTAGCAATGTATACCAGTACACGTATTAGTGCACAACAGAAGTCCAGGTTGACCATAAAGCTCTAGAAATTGTATGAAAAAGTCCTTTCTTAGTGGACCAAAGTGTCTACAACATATGATGATGTGACTATAGAAGTAAAAGATACAAATCAGCTACTGCCCTCATGCCAGCAGATACCCTGAGTTGGACTTACTACCAGAGATCAGCAGAAGCTGAAGTGGAAGCTATCAATATGGGACAGGACTTACCTATGTCTCAGGAAAGACTGAGAAAGATGCAGCAACAAACAAAGGAAGAAAACATCCTCCGGGGACTAGAACTCAAGATGTTAGACAGTTGGCCAGGAACAATAGATCATATAGCACAAATGGTAACACCATTCTTCCAGACACAGGATGAACACCGCGTACAGAATGGCATCACCTTCCAGGGAGAATGGGCAGTTGTGCCAAAAACACTTTGGACAAAAATCAGGCATGAAGTGCACACATCACAACTGAGAACCGAAGGGTGTCTGTGACAAGCCAGGAATGCAGTCTACTGGCCAGGAATGAATGAGCAACGGAAGGCATTCACGGAGAAATGTGAAGTGTGCAGGTAATGGGCCCCAACTGGTTGCAAAAGCATTCCAGAAAGTCAGCAAGGACTGGGATTTTAAACACACTAGTTCATTACTGGCTATTCTCAAAGTCATGGCAAAGAAGTGTCAGCAGTAAATACAGCAAAGAAGCATATGACAAAAGCAAAAGCAGCGGGGAGAAACCCACACCTGGCAGACGGGGAGAACGGGCAGCCGGCCGGGCAAGGTCACAGAATGGATGCTGCCCATGCAAAGATCCAGGCCACCTAGAAGCTTTCAGAGCCAGGCCAGGCCAAGTCTGGAGGCAGGGCCAGCCCTGTGATGAGGCACTGAGGCAGCATCCTCAGACCATTTCAAGCATCAGGAAAGGACAGCAAATGATTAGCTGTTTAATCAGTCGCTCTCGTCAGAGTTTGGGAGAGGTGCTTGTGGATTTCCTGCTGCATGTGCTAAAATACTTGTCGCTCTTTGTGAAGGATGTACTTTGACCTGGGTGAGTGAAAGGGGTGCCATTAGCTTCACTCCCTCAGGTTAAAAAATAATAATAAAAATCCTTGGGCCAGTGCAGTCAGGAGGGTTGAATGGGCAGTCAGATGCTGCTGCTTGTCTGCCCAGGTATCAGGCAGAATCAGATCTATTTTGCCTATTTTTGCCTCTTAGGAATGTGTTCACAGAAATTGCCAGACTTCTCATTCTTCAGAGTTCATCTTCCACCCTCCAGAATTTAAATTTCTGGGAGGCATGGTGCTCTTGCCTCCTTTACACTGGACAGTGTTCCATTTTGGAAAGCTGGCGGAGGACGGTTCTCGATTCAGAACTGTCCTCTGTCTGATGGGCTGCCCAATCCAAGTCTGGCTTGGAGGATCTATAAGAAGCAATAAAGAGGGAGAGCAGACAGGGCCCTGAAGTTGCCTGTCAACAGTCGGCATCTAAACGGCAGCCTGAGCAGCCACTCAGGTCAGTCTTGTCCACTGCAGTGAAATGGGTCACTTGTCTATATAAGTTATAATTCATAAACGTCATGCAACTTGCAGTCCCTTTTTAAAAATGATATATAAGTGGCCCCCCATACTGGGAGGTGACTGCATTTTACCTCTTGTGCACAAGCACATGTGGATGCATTGCAACACCATGCGCACTGCACACTCTGCAGCTGTTGCCTGAACTGTGGACCTTGACTCAGGCCTAAGGCCGGCCGCAGGGCCAATAGGCCAAGCCCTGCTGCGGGTGCACCGTCCTCATTCAGTATCTTGCAGGAACACGCTGGGCATACGGGTGGTGATGAGGGTTGCCCCATCCCCAGTTCCATCGCTCTGTCAATGCATTTGCGGCAACAATTTCAGCCAAGGGACAACACCGCCCAGGCTACCATCGAGGGAAGGAGAAGGCACAAAACATGGCAAGGGCCCCAAGAGCTGCCGGGATTTGCTTTTCCGCTTCACCAGAGCAACCTGCTTCTTGAGCTGCCTCCACTCTGGCAGAAGGATGCCACTGCTTCCTTGCTCACTGACAATCTGCCCATCAAAAAAGTGAGCGGTGGCAACGAAGAGAAAGAGGGCAAGGAGTAAAAGTGGCTGGTGACAATGGTGGTGAGAAGGTGAACTCGCGGAGGAAGGAAATGCAGCAGATTTGGCTCTGAGCCTCTTCAGATCCGGAATGTGCAGCTGGCTGGTCCCCTCTGACCTTAATGGACAGCAAAGTCTCGTGAGAGCCAAATCTCTTGACCCTTGCAGACCACAAAGAGCCAGATGTGTGCCGAGTCAGCCCTGAAGGCCTTTCCACTCAACTAATGCTCTCACTCTGAATGTAACAGCATTTATAGAAAGCAAACTGTTCTGTGAGAGATTGCATGGAAGAAAGCACTTTTTGGAACAGCAAGTAAGAAGAATGCCTAGAGCTGTGCAGTATTATTTAAACAAATGAACAAACAACACGAACTGTGCCACAATCGCATAAAATATCTGTAGCTTTATTCTCCCATCTGTACCATGTGTAGAGACTGCAGCAGTGAATGGTAGTTTTAATGCTGTGTTTATTATGCCTTAGAGCAAAGGTGAGGCACCACTGCTAGCCCAAGGGCCAACTCCAATGCCAAGAAGCTCCCGGGAGCTGAAGTGGTGGGCTGAGCTGAAGGCAAAAGGGTTGGAGCGAAAGTATACTATATTGGAGCTTAAAGCTCTTACTACCAGTAACGGAGCCTTAGACCAAAGGCGAGATGGATTGGCTCCGTAAAGGAAGGCAAAATCACGAATTTACAAGAGGGGTTTCATGGATAGGATCTTCTGGAGGGCTTTCATTCACAGGACACCATAACTCAGAGATGACTTGACAACACGTAACTGCAAGCCTTAGATGAGACATTTCAGCATTTTAGAATGGAAAAATACGCACATGCTAGCAAACTACCCAGATTTCAGTGGTTGGGGGAGAGGGGAGGGACCACCGGAAGGGTGTAGCCATCTGGAGTGGTATATTGGGACCTCAGGTGTGTTCTATTTGAACCCAGGCTTGAGGCTTTGCGGTCCTGGTTTAAAGGATATAATTTAATCAAATAGTCTAGCTTTTTTCTATCCATGCTTTTATCTTCCTTCAATTTCTTTTAACTAATGGGCAGGATCAGCACATATGATAGACATTCCTTCATTTAACTTTAGAACTCAACACATATGACAGCCATCCCTTCTTTTAACTTTAGGTTTCCAGCACATTGAGCTTCCGGCACCGTTATTCATTTTGTGAATCATTAGAGATGCAATATACCATCCATTCACCATTGTAAAACAATCACTCTGAATATTCATAGTTTGGGGAAAATTCAACCCTGATGAGCATCGGTATCAAGCAGCTGACATTTCAGTATGATTTCCAGTAGCTTCAGCCCCATGAAACAAACAGTTCATTTAGATGCTCTGCAAGCATCTTAAATTTTTTAGTAGCACGGGAGGGCAGGATTTGATGCTTGGTCCTTTGCTTCCCCTTCCTTCCATTTGAGAATGACACTCCTTTCCAGTACTATACACAGGAACACTCATCCTTTTATATTAAAACGTGTGGAACACCAGCGTTGCTGTCCCTTCCATCACTCTGTGGATCTTTTCAATATTACACTCTTCAAAGGCTGGGAGATCTCCAGCCCTTGAGCACGCCTCTCTCCTGTTCTAGAAATGGACGTGAGCACAGTGGCCTCCCATTGCAAGTCTATCCTACTAGCCTTCAGCAAGGCTTTCCCCCCTTCCATTACGTGGGGATGGAGTTTTGTGCTCCTAGGGCTAGATTCAGCCTCACAGAAATAATGTGAGCAGAAGGCAGTTGTGGGGGCGGGGGGGGGGGGGGGTCCAGCCATTTAAAGCATCCTGTAGAGGTCCTAGGTCATCTGGCTGCAGTTGCTTTGGAGAACCATGGATTGTCAGAATGTTTGTTTGCCATTGCCAGATGTTGTTCCCCAAATTTTAAAGAAAACATCTGTCTCGAGAATACATTTCCCTATATGTTAACTAGAATGTGTTATTCCTTGAAAGCCCCCACCCTGCCCCTCTCAGAGCCCGACCTCTGCCAGCAGCTTTCCCCATGCTAACATTCCGGCCTGCTTGCTTTGCTCTTGCCGTCCATCCTTCTTCTTCATTCTCGCTGTGGGTGGCCTCAGGCCGGGTCTTTCTTATGAAATCGCCCTGATTCATTCATGGAATTTTACAGTGGACTCCAGCCAGTAACATCTTCCATTTGTAAGCCTCCTTTGTGTTCTCCTCTCATCCCTTCTGTGGCGGGGTGAAACCCGACTTGGATGTGGCAGAGAAATAGAGCTGGGTGCCATCTGTGGCAGCTCTCTCCCAAATCCCCCAATGACTGCACCCAGCAGTCTCATGCTGATGACAAAAAGCACTGGGAACGGGATCATGCCCTGTGGCACCCCACAGAACAATGGTTGCAGGTCCAAATCCCGCAATGCCCGTCCCTGAAAATGACCCCTCAAGCAGAGGCAAGGCCATTGCAATACAGGCTGCCTCCCTTATCCAGCCTCAAAGAACCAGTCCAGGGAGCTGTCAGGGTCAATGGCATCAAAAGCCACTGACCAGTCAAGGAGAAACAGCATGGTCTCACTACCCAGCCCTTCTAAATGCCGTCACCCATCAGGACAACTGCGACCCATTCCACCCTGAAGCGGACTGAGACTCTGCATCCTCCAGAAGCATCTGCAACTGTGAGAGTGCCACTCCCTGGAGCCCCTTGACCCAAAAAGGGGATTTTTAAAATGGGACCACAGTTGCCAGGGAACCTCTGGATCCAGGGAGGGCTTTTCCAGAAGTGGATGCAGGTGCCTCTCTGAAGGCAGCCAGCACCAGTCCTTCACAGGAAGATGCAATTGCCACTCCCGGGACACACCTGGCCAAACCTCTGCAGCTTGTCCTAGCAAGTCAAGATGGGCAAGGATGGAGAGGGCACATGGTTGGCTGCACTGGGTCCTCAGGCCACATCAACTGAAATTGATCTGGCAGAGCTGAATACAATGGAACGTGAGGCATCTCAGCAGGACTTTTCTGGACTTTAGTCTGCAGATCAGAATGAGCACGAGCAATTTTTTCCTCAAAGTGCCTGATAAGTTTGTAACAACAGGCTCCTCCTGGGACAGATGACATTAAGCCTCATGCAACCCAAAAGAGCTCTGCTGGGAGGGTACTTGAGAACATGATGGACTCAGCAAAGCAAGCCGTGGCTTCCACTGGCTTTGCTGCTGCGCAGAAGGCACAATTCTAGGCTCTCATGTGTGTCCACCCTTCTTACACCACAGGCACTCCAACCTTCAGCTGTCCTGCCTCATCTCACAAAGTTCTGCAGAAAAACACTTGAGCCTCACAGTGCCAAAGAAGGTGCTCAGGGCCCACCTCACTGCGTCACTCCACAGCAAGAGCAGGGCCTGGACAGCCACCTGAGTGGGATGGTGTCACTTGGTGTCCTGCAGCAGCAGGGGGTTGGACCCAGTGGCTTTCATGGCCCCTTCCAACTCTTCTATTCTATAACTCTATGACCATACACACTAGCTAGCAAATACTTCCTCAGAGCATTCAGAGTCCTCTAGATGCCATAAGTCTATGGGGCAGACCATTTTAAGAAGTCCTCCACCTCAGTGATTTGTGTGAGGCTTCACCAGGAAACAGTGCTGCCTTACTAGTTCCTTTTGCTACTTTTCAGCACAAAAACTCTCCAGGGCATGAAGAGAGCCTCTTGAAAATCATGCAGTACAACAGTGTTCAAATAGAGAGACAGCATTTGGATGTAGATCTGTGGTCATCTGGAACTAAAAGGAGAAACACCAGGGATGCTAGAACACCCTGGCACTGGGCAAAGAGAATCCTTTGCTTGGGTGGCAACCTCTCCCCACAGGTTGTCACTGCCAGCCATTAGCTGGTGGGGTTCCTTGGAGCAGCTGCCAGCACCCCCATTCCTTCTGATGCGACCTCATGTGACCACCACCAGCAGTCACAAGCCCTCAGGCAAGCTCTTGCAAAATCACTGCAGCGGGGCTTTGGCCAGTCTACAAATAACCCCAAACAAGCCAAAATGCTCATTTCCACTAACTTCTCCCCATCAGCAAACCAGCACTTCTGCTCACTTCCAGGGTCATTTTTAGGAGTTCGAGAACTCCGTTGCACAAGCAGTCACTCCCACTAGCACAAGGAAGCTGAGGCAGCATAGGACACTGCCCAGTGTAAAACCAGAACCATTTTTAAATGATAGAATAAAACCAGAGTGAAGCATGCTTGTTGGCCTGCAGATAAACTGAGAAGTTTTGCTTTTATGCAAGAAAGCCCTTTCGTACTGGTGACAGACTGGGGAATTTGAGAACTGTGGAATTTGCCACATCAGCACTCTGTTCTTAATTATTATAAATGGGCAATCCATTTTGAAACTGCAATGCATTCTAGCATCATTGGAGTGCCTCTCGAGGCTATTTTCTGTCCAGAACATATGGTTGCAATGGCACATCAGCTTCCAAATGCCTTCTCTAGAGTCGTGCTTTTTAGCTTTGAATTGCTTCCTTGTGACTGCAGATCAACAGGGACTACAGAATAAAACAGTTCATAGGCAATATGAACCATTGTGATGAGTGGTACCCCCAGTGCTCCCGAACACGGAGATGGTAAACAGCACTGAACTGCAATGGCCAGCAAGAGTTTGCTTTCTTCTGGGCAGTTTGAGGCAGTGGAAACTCTTATAGGAGACATATTTTTACATTGTCTATCACATGCTCAGAAGAACCAAGAAGCATAGAGCCCATCAGAGAAAGAGAGAGAGGCGGGAGTGTGCTAGACCAATCCAATGTTTCAGAAGAAGCTTTCTTTTACGGCAGGGGCATCTTTCTGCAGGGCTGCAGCATATTCTCACATCCACTGAGCTGCGAGGAGCTCTGCACCAACAACCTGAGGAGCTCTGCACCAACAACCTGTGGTTTAATGCTGTAAGCTGGTTTCAAACATGAGGGAGGGGTCAGAGTAACACACCCAAAGGGCATTTGGAATTGGACAGGGCTGGGCTGCTGCCAAAGAAATATCGTTCGCATGCCCAGAAGGCTTGTTTGTGGTCAGGGAGAGCTGAGTTTGCATTAAACTGAAATTGCTGGATTAACAGAGGGAAATGGCCCATGTTCCATTCAGTGAAGCTCAGTTCATAACTTTGCATTAAACCAGCAAGGAGTGGGGGTTGTTTTTGGTTTTGGTTAAAGAATAGTACAAAACAAAACACAAGCTCTGGCCAGCACAATTTTTAATGGGTTAAGATCTGGAGAAATTAGGAAACAGGCTGGTTGAGAGATACAAAGGCTATATGTGTTAACAGAGATTGCAGAAGGGAGAACAGACACTTTTGTATATCAAGAGCCACTGTAATACGTTCAGAAAAAGTGCACCCTGGTTCTGCTGTCACCTCGGCTGCAAACTGCAGCCATCGTTCTCTCAGTCCCCACCCACATGGTGAACCATGCAAGGGTAGTGCTGCAGGCCTCATATGCAGGGCTTACATTGCTGAGGTCCATACTAGTGAAGCGAGCAAACATGTCTCTTTGTTTCCATGTCTGCTCTATTCATTTATGCAGTGGAACAGCTGTCCTCAACCTGGTGCCCTCCAGATGTCCTGAGCTTCAGTTCCCCTCAGTCTGAGCCAATATGGCCAATGGCCAGGAATGCTGAAGTTTGTCGTCCAACACGTCTGAGGAGCACATATTGGAGAAGCTTGAAGCAGAGGTTGAGCATCTGCAGCTAACACCCAAAGGGGCACTTGGGTAACAAGTGTTGAATGCCACCCTTTTAGTGCCTGAGCAATGCACTTCGGGTGTCTTCACGTGTGAAGTTTAAATTCCCTTTGGGCTTCTCTTGCACTTTTGGCTGACATTGGAACACCACTCATGTGGGAAAGAACATGGCAGAGACACAAATAGTGATGCAAAAGAGAATTCTGGCAATCTAGCATTGTTTTGTTTTGTTTTTGCATTTTGAACTGATTGAACCCAGAACTGCTTTAAGCCTAAATGTTAAACACCTGCAGACGTCATGCTTCTCCAGAACTGGCTAAGGATTTAATTAGATATATTTTGTTCTGAAATAACCAGCTAATATACACAAAGTAACACTGAAGACTGCTTCAAGCTTTGAAGAATATGCTTCTTTTTTAGTAAAAAGGTACAGATTATTAAAATGCACTTTTTAAAAGGCAATGTCCTCCATGCTCCATACAAGATAGTTTTGATTAGCCTTTCTCAGCTTGGACACTGTAGTTACACTGGAAGTAATCATAAGAAGACAACATTGAAGTAAAGCAGATTTGAGAAAGAAAGCTGTCAAACCATAAGGACCAGACCAGGTGTAACTTTACCCATTCAGTTAGCAAATGTATGATTTTTTTTTTCAAGTAAATACCACCACCACCCTAAAAAATATGCAGACTACCACACTCCACACTCATTATTTACTTTTCAAACATTCACACAATAGCTCACTGCATTAATAATATCTTGTCAAGGTTGGTCCACATCAACTGCACTACTCCATGAAAAAGGAAGTGTAATCGACATTAGAAAAAGGGCTAGAAGAGTACTGTGTACTCTCCTCTGGTGCACAGGATACTCCAATGGTGAGAGCATGGGAGGGAGAAAGCAGAACCTTGGATAGCTCCAAGTGAGTTCAGCCCGCAGGACCTCTCCTACAAGGATAGTAGGAGGATAGTGTCTCAGCAGGAAGCTAAAGCCAACTTTGCTTAAAGCTAAATTCAAAGCCTTATGTACTCTAACAAGATGATAGTGATAAGCTTTGCCCATTTTGGAGGAGCAGACTGGATTGTTAAAGGACCTTTGCCTGATATTTCTGGGAAGATGGAGCTTCTGAATCAGAGAAACATGATGGGACTCATTGCTCTGCCCCTGAGGAAATAGCTTTGCCTCATCCTAATCAGAATCCTTTGCTATGCACTGTAAGGTCTGAGAGTTGGGGAGTCATGACAAATATCTCAGAAGTGCATCCTTTTGTTCCAAATACATTCACAAAGAATTAATTGTCCATGCACTCAACAAGACTTACTGCAGAATAAGCATAAATTGAATCACACCACATAGTTCACTGCAAGATATAGGAGATGCTATTGGTAACTTGATTACATTATCAAACCATAAGGAAAAAGCCCAGAAAAATTCAACATGGAAACAAAGATACTGGAATCAAGACAAGTCCCCAGCCCCAACACACACACACACACACACACACACACACACACACACACACACAAAACTGTAGGGAAACTGAAGTGAACCATACTTTGTCAGCTGTCTGGTTAGTGCATTCAGTTTATGTCAGCAGCTTTAAAGACTTTCTTCCATCCTGGCTAAGCTGGAAACCATGTTAAAAAGTTTGCTGCCAGCCATTGCATAGAAAAAGCACTGGAATTCAAGAATGTATAACAAATTAAGTGACAAGTAGAAAACCAGGTCAGGACACTCACAGAGGACTAGATGTGATATTACTAATATTCCTATAGAAGTTAGAGTTTGTATCTAGAATGAGTCTGATTTTTAAAATCAAACATTTTCAGTAATCCCATTTCCAAAATCATTTCCAAATAGGCATTTCTAGAATTAGTGAATGAGAGCAATATTACAGCAGCTAGCTATTATGCTGGATATTAGGAGAGTTCAAGCAACCCCCATTTGTTGTTGTTATTCGTGAAGTCATGTCTGACCCATCACGACCCCATGGACAACACTCCTCCAGGCCTTCCTGTCCTCCACCATCTCCCGGAGTCCACCCAAGCTCACACAAACTGCTTCAGTGACTCCATCTAGCCACCTCATCCTCTGCCCTCCCCTTCTTCTTTTGCCATCTATTGTTCCCAGCATTAGACTCTTCTACAGGGACTCCTTCCTTCTCATTAGGTGGCCAAAGAATTTGAGTTTCATCTTCAGGATCTGGCCTTCTAAAGAGCAGTCAGGGTTGATCTCCTCTAGGACTGACTGGTTTGATCGCCTTGTGGTCCAAGGGACTCGCAGGAGTCTCCTCCAGCACCACAATTCAAAGGCCTCAATCCTTTTGCGCTCAGCCTTCCTTATGGTCCAGCTTTCACAGCCATACATTACAACTGGGAAAAACATAGCCTTGACTATACACACTTATGTCGGCAGGGTGATGTCTCTGCTTTTAAGTATGCTGTCTAGATTTGCCATAGCTTTCCTGCCCAGGAGCAAGCGTCTTTTAATTTCTTGGCTGCAGTCCCCATCTGCGGTGATCTTGGAGCCCAGGAAAATAAAATCTGTCACTACCTCCATTTCTTCCCCATCTGTTTGCCAGGAAGTGAGAGGACCGGATGCCATGATCTTAGTTTTTTTAATGTTGAGTTTCAAGCGAACTTTTGCGCTCTCCTCCTTCACCCACATCAAGAGGCTCTTTAGTTCCTCTTCACTTTCTGCCATGAGAGTGGTATCATCTGCATATCTGAGGTTGTTGATGTTTCTCCCAGCAATCTTAATTCTAACTGGTGATTCATCTAGCTCCGCCTTTCTCATGATGCATATAAGTTAAATAGGCAGGGCGACAGTATACAGCCTTGCCAAACTCCTTTCTCAATTTTGAACCAATCAGTGGTTCCATGTCCAGTTCTCACTGTTGCTTCTTGACCCGCATATAGGTTTCTCAAGAGACAAATAAGATGGTCCGGTACTCCCATCTCTTTAAGAACTTGCCACAATTTGTTGTGATCCACACAATCAAAGGCTTTAGCATAGTCAATGAAGCAGAAGTAGATGTTTTTCTGGAACTCCCTAGCTTTCTCCATGATCCAGCGTATGTTGGCAATTTGATCTCTAGTTCCTCTCCCTCTTCGAAATCCTGCCTGTACTTCTGGTAGTTCTCGGTCCACATACTGCTGGAGCCTAGCTTGTAGCATTTTGAGCATAACTTTGCTAGCATGTGAAATGAGTGCAATGGTGCGGTAGTTTGAAAATCTTTGGCATTGCCCTTCTTTGGGATTGGAATGTAAACTGGCCTTTTCCATTCCTGTGGCCACTGTTGAGTTTTCCAGATTTGCTGGCACATCGTGTGTAGCATTTTTACTGCATTGTCTTGTAGGATTTTGAATAGCTCAACTGGAATACTGTCACCTCCACTAGCTTTGTTGTTGCTCAGACTTCCTAAGGCCCATTTGACTCCACATTCCAGGATGTCTGGCTCGAGGTCAGAGACCACCCCCTCATGGTTATCAGGGTCGTTAAGCTCTCTCTTGTATAGTTCTTCTGTGTAATCTTGCCACCTCTTCTTAATCTCTTCTGCCTCTGTTAGGTCCCTCCCTCTGTTGGTCCTTCATCATGCCCATCTTTTCAT
This sequence comes from Varanus komodoensis, assembly GCF_004798865.1. Taxonomy (NCBI): domain Eukaryota; kingdom Metazoa; phylum Chordata; class Lepidosauria; order Squamata; family Varanidae; genus Varanus; species Varanus komodoensis. The sequence goes on along the minus strand of NW_025335268.1, from coordinate 34,406,607 downwards.
GAAATGTTCCCTTCATATCTCCAATTTTCTTGAAGAGATCTCTGGTCCTCCCTATTCTATTGTTTTCTTCTATTTCTATTTCTTCTATTTATTTGCACTGTAAGCAACCCCCATATGTGTTTGATAAAAGTATGGGGAATTGGTAGGAACTTACCTGCTAGCTATGCCCTTACGAAGCCATGGTTGCCCTCTGGCCATGTCCCTGCTGACCATGCATTAGCACGAGAGGGGCAAGACCAACAGGTACATTCCCATTGCTCTGAGCACTTGTGGGGCATCCCATAACCATCCCTAATTTCAAGGATGGTGGGCGCGGTGCTGATGCCCCTTCATGTATGATACTTCCAGGGAATGCAGATAATTTTATGACACGAGACAGCTGGGAAAGCAACGGAGTGCCACAATTTTGCTCACCTCTGGAGCTTCAGACCAACAAACCACATAGCACACACAGGAGAGCACAAGACGTTGACTTATTATAGAGGCAAAGCACTGGCCCAGCTTGCTCTGAATTGTCCAGCCAGGGGTCCCCAGCCCTTTTGGACCTGTCTGTGGGCACATTTAGGAATCTGAGAAACTGCTGTGGGCACCATCACGAAATGCCAAACCATGGGCTATCACTTCAGAATCTACCTGTCGTGTCTGTGGCTCTTCAGCTGTGTCTCGTTGAGCAAAAACATTTGCATTGTGTCTGTTGGACACTACAACATAAGGGATTAATAAGGGATTGTCTAATTTGGCTAATTGCTGGCAGTGTCGTGCAGTGCATGATTCTTTTAAACATATTTTTGGAATATCCAGTAGCTGCTTTTTTCAGGAAGATGTTATGACATGGATAAATGTTGAAATGGAACATCCTTTAATATTCACAGATTGCACACTCTTTTAAATTATGCTTCATGGAAATTTGACAGATAAAAGACTAATATTAAAACATGGGATGGATAAACGTGCATTTCTTACCATGCAGCGGGCAGAAAATTTTACAACACTTTCTGTATTTGAATGGATGACATACAGATGCCACCTTCAAATGGCAGCAGCTCTCCAGGGTTTCAGACATGGGTTTCTCCCAACTCTACTAGAAGATTTTAAAGTTCTCCGCATTTGTGGTACAATGAAATAAGTGACCCTGAGATAAGAGAAATTGCCATGAGGATGTTTGGTCATTTCAATGGGCAAAGAGAACGTGTGTATGACATGGTCATAGGAACGTTGTAGTCAGCTACCACTTGGTAAATGGCTTTTGGTAGTCACCCTCAGAACTACCAGTAGAGGTGGATAAGATGTCCATTAACATGGATCATAAAGAGCTCCAAAAGCTGTGCAGTTTGCTAGTGCAAGGTGTGCCAACAACTAGAATGGCTTTAAAGGAGGAGAACACAAATTCATAGAAAGTAGGCTACTCGTCCTGATGGCTGCATATTCCTAGCACCATCAGGGATGTACGCCTCTGAATGCCAGTTGCTGTGGAATATAAGGAAGAAGGTACTATTCCTTGCAAGTTCTGCCTGTGGATTCTCCCTGGGCATCTCTTTGGCTGCCGGGAGAACTAGATTAGATAAGCCTTTGATCCATTAGGTCCTTCTTAGGTTATTACATTTGACAATGGCTAGAATATAAGCTTTCTAGAAACATTAGGTAAATACTTCTTCAAGCCATGGATTTCTTTGTGAGCATTTTTCTCTGCTTTGTAATGCACTTTTCATAAACCTCATAGTGAGTCTTTATTATTCTATATGCAGTACTGTCCTGCAGATGAGATATTGAATTGCTATGGGTTTATATGAGAGCTAAACAGTAAAATATGAGAATACCATGGGTGCAGTCAAAAGGTGTCATCTGCCAGTTATTGTAATCCTCATGACCCCCAAAATATGCTCCAAGGCACTGATGAATCCTCTGAACAGACTGGTTGTGGGGTGGGGAGGTGCAATGGAAAGACAATTTCTCCTAATTGAGAAATCCTGTTGCATGATCAGAAGGCCAGTTGTGTGACGTTGGATGTTGTCTGATCAATGAATGTGAGCATGTTGTGAGTCTTGTCTTTCTCCTGGAACAACTGCAAGGAGCTGTAAACTGAACACTTCACACAACTGCACTGACTAGTGGGCAGGTTTAGCTTTTCTGATGCAGAAAAGGAAAAAAACAGAAAGGAATAAGTGGCAAGGACAGTTCAAAATCCCATCCATTGTTTCAGGATGTCATAAAGTGGAGGACTGAGATGAAATGATTGGGGTGAGGGGGATTAGCTTTCACTTACATGTACACATAGAAATTTAGCTTTCAGGTTATGTCTTCAAGTCATTGTTGGGCCATGAAACATAGAAAAAATATGATAAGGTCTCCCTGAACCACATTTTAGCTGTACACTATGATCAACATCTGTCTGAGTGCCACCTCCTAGAAAGCCCTTCTCACTGGTGACCTTCCAGATCTGGAATGATTATCCCACTGTGGCCTGATGAAGTAGCAGATGGTGATGAAACCACCTGTGAGTAGGTTATCTCCAGATTGCTCTAGTCTGCAAGGTCAGATCAAGGCTCAGTTAATTGGGACTGAATGATCTCAGCTTTGGCTTTGGAAATATCTACCTTCCCTCAGAGGGTCTGGGAATGCTCCTATAGTTAACATGGACATCCACCTCACAGTCCAGTCTTGAAGGCACCACTGATTTAGTGTAAAATCATACTAAGAAAAGGAAGGTTAAGATTTTTTAAACAAAGCTAAGATCGTATGCTTAACTGAACACAGGAAGGTGCCTTATGCCAGGTCAGACAAGTTGATGGTCAAGGCCAAGGTTGTCTGTTTCACTGGAGGCAGAATCTCAGGCGAAGGGGTGGGTTCTTGTTAAGTGGAGATGCCAGGGACTGAACCAGGACCCTTCTGCTTGCACAGCTCCTGTTTTGCCCCTGAGCTATAACCTCATCCTCTAAGACAGATGGGCACAATGACCTTCATGGCGCTGATATGGCATAGAGGCAGTTCACTGCTGATCACCCCGCTCATTCATGCAGAGGCAAGGTTTGAACCAAGAGCACGCAGTTCTCTGACCATCTCCCAGCTGCTACACTAAGGCTGGCAAGTTAGCATATCCACAAAAAAAGAGGAAATGCATCCTCTCGAAAGAGAATGCAGCTGTGCACAAAAGACAAAGACGCATGTGCTAACATATATATGCAGATGCAAGCCAAGTTGTAACTATTTGGCAGGGAGCTATTTGGGTGGACCAGATAGTTTGTGGGAACTGTGGACAGATTGAAGATCTCCACATTACAGGATGTTTTCTCCATTGTGTATGGAATCAGGGAGGAAATTAATCCCATATATCATATTTCAGAGTCTCTGTGAGCCATCTCAAGATATCATAGTGGAATTCTGGTGTGGCTAACAGTTTACCATGGAATAAACAGCCTTTTGTTATGTACAGTTTAGGGCTGTTTGCTGTGTCTGCAAAGAAATTGCAAGCTGCATTAGGAAGCATTGCTGTCTAGCTTAATTTGTTGTTCTTGCTTTTGCTGCAGTGCTGGGTTCACAAATGGGTTAAATTCCAATCACCCACAACTAAGAAATCCAAAACTTCCCACCTCTGTGGGAAAGATCTGAGTCCAGACACCCTGCATGTCTTCTGTCCAGGCCACTCCTTCAAGGCAACCTCAAAGCCATCCTGCTGCTCTCCCTTCTTAGGGCTCTTCACCATGAAGCAGAGCTTGGAGTGTCCAGTCTTTCAAACAGAGGATGCCTGCAGAGGACTGTCCTCTGTAAAGTAGAGGACATGGCCTGAAACCCAGCAGACTTGACAAAATGACTGATCCATTGTGTTGTGGACTTGACAACAAAAGCAGTCTCAGGAATTATAGCATTCTTGAATGCATTAGGAGTCAGAAACAAATTTTGTTGGTGTAAAATATAAACAGTGTTAATATTTTAAACAACTCATCTATGTTGTTTCCATTACTCGGACTGTTTTCCACAATTATAGTTGAGCTTCTCACACAATTTATGAGCTCCATATATTTGCATGATATCTTTTAAAAACATACACAAATAGACATTCGAGAAAGTCTTTTGGCCATGAAGCTGCCATTCTCTGCCTTTAAATCAAAATCGTATGGAAAACATATTTATTACAGAGAGACTATTTAGACCCTCTCAAGGAGAAAAGAAATACTTATAGCAGATGTTTCCTCTTAAAAAAGAATGGACTGGAAAAGCCAAGAAGAACTCATCTTGGCCCAACTTAATCTCCAATTGGAGAACAATCCCTGTAGTGTTCACTGTAACAGTCTAGACAACCTCCCCATGCTACGTACAGCTTCTGCCATGAAAAAATGCCTGCTAAAGTTGCTAGCTCTCTTGATTCAATTGAAGGAGCAATGGAAAGACTTACTCTTCAAACAAAAGGGGCAGGAGGAGGCTCAAGTTCTTTAGAATTAATCACCAAAAGCAAATTATGCCATGACTAAGGGAACGCCTCTCCCCATATATACCAGCCCTGTCACTGGGGCCCTCATCTGAAGCCCTCCTCCATGTTCCATCCCTCAACGAAGTGAGGGGGAGTTTGCAAGCAAGGATGCTTTTTTGAGCATCATGCCCACACTCTGGAACATGATTCCATTGGAGCTACGGTTGGTGCCTGCCATTCTAGTCTTTAGGTGCCAACCAAAGACATACCTGTTCGTACTTACTTTGATTAGGTGATCTCTTGATTTTTATTGATGTTTTAATCTCAATGTTTATGTTAATGTGCCACTGTCAATTGGTGTTTGCTTTAATGCTAGATTTAGATATGATTAAATTTTCATGGTTTTGTTTTACTTTTGGGGTTATGAATATATATTATTCATTTCTGTTATTTTGTTTATCTTGGTTTTATTGAATTTTGATAGTTCATGATTTTATTGTTATTGGTTCTTTGTAATCATGTATGGTCATGTTGTCTTTTGTATTGTTTCATGTTGTCATGGATTGTAAGGATGGAAGCCACCCAGAGAACAATGGCTAGTGCGGTAGCATATAAATCAGATGATGATGATGATGATGTCACAGGGTCAGAATCAAAAGAGACAGTGAGTCTGGTTTAATAAATTAATATGGGCCATGGGCATGCCCTGGTGATTCCAAGCAGGCAGTCATCAGCGAATCCCAAGCACAGAGGGTAAACTATCTCTACTACTAACAGGAGTGTCAGGTGGCGAACGCTTACAGCATTAAAGCAACATCAGGGATGCTGACAAATAAGAGGGAGATGTTGGCATGTTTGGAGAACCCAAAGTAGGAAAACACCAACCATACAAAATTAAAACCTTACGAAGGACACACAGACACAAACAGCCTGATGTGAGCATTTAGAGTGGCCTTCTCCCACCTTGTGCCTTCCAGACATGTTTGGACTACAACACCCAGAATTCCCAATAAATGGTCCTGCTGGATGGGAATTATGAGAGTTGCTGTCCAACTGCCTCTGAAGGCCACCAGGGTGGGGAAGGCTGATCTAGAGAACCCCCAAGGGCTGGAGTCAGCTCCCAAGTCTGAAGTTCCACACACCTGCCTGAGAACTTACACCAGGGTACAATGCTATGTTACTTCAACAGAAAAACTCCTACAACAGCTTGCTGCTAGGGAATGCTAGGAAATGTGGGACTTTTTATGCCTAGACATGCATAGCATTGTGCTGTGCAGGAATCAGTAGCTGAACTGAAACTTTCAAATTTGCATCTAATGGATTCTAGCCACCGTTAGCATAACTTAAGTTCCATTCATTTCAGTGGGTCTACTCTAAATCGAGCTAAAATGGGATACAACCATCAGTTCCTATACAAACTAATCTTCTCTGGGATTAACAAGTAAAGTCCTTGCAGTTATTCCATTGCCTATTTTGCTAAGGATGTGGTGAATTATCTGGTCCAAAATGACACAGATGTTTGGCCACCTCTAGGAATTTTAGCGGGCTTGGTGTTTATAGGTAGACTATAGCTAGAAGTGATGGCGTGTGTGTATGCTGAATACATTTGGCATTGATTGCTGTCTTTCCAATCTGCCACGCTAGTAAGTGCTCTACTCCAAGTTGGCTCATGGAAGCAGCAAGAAAACTGATGTATTTTCAGACCGTTACTATGGCTTTTACTTTGTAAAGAGCATACATTTTTTTCTTTGGTGCAAAAGAAAAAATAATAAACTTGTATAGTGAACAGACATTTCCCCTGGAGATTCCGGGAGTGTTATTATCGTTATTATATAAAATAGAATTAGTTTGTTCTCGGTGCTATAAATCCTTAAGTACTCATTGGCCCAATGTAGTTAAGAACTGTCTCTTGCATTTGCAGAAAATTCCATATATACTTCTGCATCCATTTGCATTAGGTTTCCAAAGCAGCAGTTAAAATTCCATTTTCCATAACTGTTTAAAATACTCAGTGATATAGATGTTGGAAAGCCAACTCAAATGATAAATGGAAGACTCTTAGAAGTTTCATGTCCCATCATCCATATTTTTAAGGAGGGGGCAAGCTGCTTTGTTTTGGATTGAACTCCTGGAAAAATAACCCGAAATGAGAAATGAGGGCTCAAGCTGGCATTGCTGGTTCTCTTCATAGGAATAGCTGTCCTGAGTACAAATTTCTTTGTAGAAAAGGAGTAAAAATATTGTGAATTAATTAATGAGGAACACTGCCAACATTAGAATTTTCAAAACCATAAAGCAGAAAAATCTAAAATCTCCAGTGTGGTTTGTTCATTATTTTTGAGGGAAGTTTTATCTCCTTCAGAAATGTTTTCTGATGTTCTTTGGACTGCTTCGACTTCCATGCCATTTTAGGGGTCATTTTAGAATTCTTTCTAAAAAATCCAGTCTTATCACTCTGGAAAGCATGTAAATGGATCCCAGAAGCAAGTACTGGAAGGAGTGGGAACATCAGATATGGATGCTCTGCAACATTCATTCATTCATTTATTTATATTACAATTTATATCCTGCCTTTTTCCTACAAAGGGCTCAAGGCAGCTTACATCATCTCTCCTCCTCCATCTTATCCCCACAACAACAACCCTGTGAGGTAGGTTGGGCTGAGAGTCTGTGACTGGCCCAAAGTCACCCAGTTGGGTCCATGGCTCAGCAGGGACTAGAACCCAGATCATCTGAGTCCCAGTCCTGTGCTCTTAACCACTACACCACACTGGCTCTCTCTCATTTCATAGGCACTGCCTACATAAAGATGGACAATTATGTTAACAGATGCTAAGGTGGCAGATATTCGCAAAGAGGTGGATCCAAACGTATTCCGATTAGAGGTGAAGGCCGCTAAAGGCATGGTCCCATGCATGTTTAGACGGAAAGAAAAAAAGTCAAAGAAAAGCAGCAGCTGAGGAATGCTGAGAGCTGCAGGACTTCTTTCTGTCTGAACACGTATAGGATTGTGCCTGAAGTCGTGGAACGATCAGGCAATGGGATGGCACCCAGAGAATCATGAGATGGTGGGATATAACAAGTCACGTGGTCCCAGTCAGAAGGAAATCCTATTTTGTTCAATTGGGGTTACTTCTGGATAAATGGAAACAGAGTTGCAGCCTAGTATGTGCACCTCAGGCTCCACTGGGATGATACTGGAAGCTCAGCAGTCAGTTGCATACTTGGCATGCACAAGATGCAGGAGCAACTCCTGTAGCATCTTGGATGGGACCATCTCCGGTTGGAAGCCCCGGAGAGCTACTTGCCAGGCAATGTAAAACTGGACCCCCACCAGGGAGGCTTTTGCCTTTGCACTGATTGCTGGGCAGGGTGGGGGTGAGCCAACCCTGGTGAAGACAGCCCTCATTGCAGGTGCTTGCAGGAAACCATGGTCCAAATCAGGACTACTGGTGAAGGGAAGGGGAGCAGCTCTCCATGCCCCATCCCACATCCATATGGCCCGAGGCCAGAAGGCTTGTCCACCTTCAGTAAGCACAACTCTGTGTCTCATGGACCCAAAGCCAGTCTCCGTGGAAGGACGCTTCCTGTGCTCCCAGTCACTCAGGGCTGGTGCCACCATTTTGCAGGCTGATGCACAAACATTGGGTGGAAAAGGGGGAAGAATGGGCAATTTATTTATTTGCTTATTTATTTAAAATTCTTATAAACCGTTCTTTAGTAGACACTCTCAGAACGGAGTACAGTGATTAAAACAGCATAAAACACAAGGTAAAGCATATATGTAATAATCATAAAAATTTAAATATAGCAAACCAAGTAAATAATAACAACACAGTAACAACTGATCATCAACAACCAAACATCATACGATAAAAACAATATAAAATCAAAGCATTCTATTCAGCAATTAAAATAATGGGTGAATAAAAAGAGTTGAACCTGGTGCTGAAAGGGTTGGCCTCAGGTGCACTTTCCCGAGGAGCCAATTCCATATCCGGGGTGCCACTGCCAAGAAGGCCCTTCCCCTCGTGGCCAACTTCCTTCTCTCTTTTAAAGTTGGCTCCTGGAGAAGGACCTCATAGATGAGCTCATGGTCCAGGTAGGTGCATGCTGGAGGAGGTGTTCCTTTCGATATCAGGCTCTAAGCTGTTTAGGTCTTTATATGTAATTGTAAGCACCTTAAAGTGGGCTCAGACCTCAACTGGTACCCAGTGCAGTTGGTAGAGGACAGGGCAATTGCGCTGCTGTGCTCTCCCAACAGGAGGGCCCACCCCTTCCTCCACTCCACCTGCCCAGGGGTTCTGGGGAGCCCAGCTAGCCACTCTCCTGAGCTGGCATTGGCTGCAGCAAGAGGGCAACTGGCAGGCCTCTCCAGGGCCCCCTGTGGGGGGCACTGCCAGCTGCAACTATAGGAGGTGGCCACCACCATCCTGTCCATCCTTCCAGATATACCCCAGTCTACCTGTGGTATACTTCCACAGGTAGACTGGATCCATGGGGTTGCGATGGGTCGGACACGACTTCACGACTAACAACAACAAGGAATGAGGAAACTCCTGGCCATGGATCCAGTCTACCTGTGGTATACTTCCACAGGTAGACTGGATCCATGGCCAGGAGTTTCCTCATTCCTTGTTGTTGTTAGTCGTGAAGTCGTGTCCGACCCATCGCAACCCCATGGACAACATTCCTCCAGGCCCTCCTGTCCTCCACCATCTCCTGGAGTCCACTTAAGCTCACCCCAACTGCTTCAGTGACTCCATCTAGCCACCTCATCCTCTGCCCTCCCCTTCTTCTTTTGCAATCTATTGTTCCCAGCATTAGGCTCTTCTCCAGGGAGTCCTTCCTTCTCATTAGGTGGCCAAAGTATTTGAGTTTCATCTTCAGTATCTGGCCTTCTAAAGAGCAGTCAGGGTTGATCTCCTCTAAGACTGACCGGTTTGACCACCTTGCGGCCCAAGGGACTCGCAGGAGTCTCCTCCAGCACCACAATTCAAAGGCCTCAATTCTTTGGCACTCAGCCTTCCTTATGGTCCAACTTTCACAGCCATACATTGCAACTGGGAAATCCATAGCCTTGACTATACACACTTTTGTTGGCAGGGTGATGTCTCTGCTTTTAAGTATGCTGTCTAGATTTGCCATAGCTTTCCTCCCCAGGAGCAAGCATCTTTTAATTTCTTAGCTGTAGTCCCCATCTGCGGTGATCTTGGAGCCCAGGAAAATAAAATCTGTCACTACCTCAATTTCTTCCCCATCTATTTGCCAGGAAGTGAGAGGACCAGATGCCATGCTCTTAGTTTTCTTAATGTTGAGTTTCAAGCCAACCTTTGTGCTCTCCTCCTTCACCCGCATCAATAGGCTCTTTAGTTCCTCTTCACTTATGTTATCCCTATTGTGCATTGTGTCTTTTGGATTTTTGGAGTGTAAGCTGCTTTGAGGACCTTGGCTACACAGCTAGGTAGACAGTTGAAAATGAAATATGAAAAATATTAATTGCATTCCTAAGGTCTACAAAATTAATTCCTTCAACTCCAAGGGGCTTTAAGGAACTTTTATTATTATTTTCCTCAAGAGCTCCCCACCCCACGATCCATGGAAAACTGTTTGTGAAACTGAGAGGATTTCAGAAGCAGGTTGTAGTTTGACCTGGGGATACTGAAAAGTCCAGAGTTGGAGGTGGGGAGCAAAAACCCTATGATAAAATGAACAGTGTTTGGGGAAGATGATATCTTTAGCAAGAGAACAGAATTTGAAGATAACTGACCTATTTATACAAATATATAACATATGCACATTTTTGTACCAAATACTGCATATCTAAAAGGCCTTTATGTATGATATTTTTCTTCTACAGAAAATTATTCTAATAAACTGCAAATCCATTGTAAAGGCTTCAATAAGCACACAAGATCTTCCCTTCTTGCCATAATATTTCAAAGACATTTCTACGGAAGTCTAAAGACAGCTTTCCTACTCCCGGGGTACAGAGTAGCCACTGCTTTTCCACCTTTTAAATGCTTTTTATCCTACTAGAGAAAGCAGAAATGAAATGAGTTTGAGATGAGTTCTTTGTGGATTACATGAAATGCCTGGGGTCATTATTGTTCCTGGAACTGAGATTACCTCTGGTTTCTCACAACGTCATCCATGCAAACATGCTGCATGAGATAACCAAAGCAAAGCAAAACTGGGTATGTTCAGTTTTTTAAAAAATTTCGAGGTAAAAACTAGGCAAATATATTCCACTAACCCTCATAAAAAGCTAGGACTGCGCAGTAAAGAGAAATGACTGTAAACTCTGAAATTGAAAGAAGGTGGGGGTGAAGAAAAGAAAAACCTCCGCCTTGTCTTAACTAATGGATGACTTGTGGATAAGGCTGGCCTGGAGGTACAGCTGCTTTAGATAGCTTCTATTGCCAGGCAGGACAGGTTGGTGTGGGCAGCTCATTTCATTTTCCTGGATGAATTTTAAAGAGGTACTCTAAACAGGCTACAGAGGAGGAGGAGAGAAACAGTCCTTGTGCTGGGTCTGCCTTTCCCAAGCTGGTGCCCCCCAGATATGTTGGGTTACAATTCCCATCATCCTCTGTATTTAAGACAGCTGTTCCTGTTGATGTATGTATTGGAACGATTAAGACTGTATATTTAGGCCATGTGAGAAGGCGGCCAGGTGGTGGCACTGCTATTAGCCAATGAGTAGATGGCTGATTTGGGCCTTCTAACTGTGGGGCTTGGAAGGGAGGGAAAGAGGCTGAGTGCCTCCAGGATACCTCATCTTTTGCCAGCACCACTTTCCCTTCCTGCCCCTAAATGCACCCCAACCCTTCTTTGAGATTGCACGTATGTACCTGGAGAAGCAGCCAGCAGGGGGCTTTCTGTGCTGTGAGGTGAGAGGGTACAGCCCCAACTCCATGACTGGAGTCCTTTCTAGCCCCAGGGCTGGGCCTCTAAGCCTGCCCCAAGACAGATTCAGGTGAGGAGCTGAATGCTTGCTAAAAATAAAGCTTGTCACAATAATTCTGTGAGGCACCTTAGACGCTGACTGGCCAAAATCACCTGGTGAGCTTCATGGTTGAGTTGGAAGCAGAACCCAGATTACTCGTCCCAGTTCAGCGCTCCAGACACAACCCTACACTGACCTCCACAGGTTTCGCCTGTGTTTTCAGTTCCACCTGCTCCTTCCCTGCCCAATCTTATACTCATTGCATCATTATCAACTCATGATGATAGCCTATTGCCCGAGTTTGCTTTTTCCATCCATTTTCCCCATCCAATACAGAGTTGGATGGCTTTACAAAACCAAGCATAATATCAGCATGAACTGAAACACTTAGCAATTGATGGCTTTGGTAAGCTAATTTAGCTTCTAGTGCAGCCAGTTTGTACTACAGGGCTAAAATAAAGATCTCCCTCTCCTGGTGAGTCTTCATATATCAGGTCATGTAAAACCACACACAAGTTTTACTAAACACTGTAATCCTGGAAGCAACACTTATCTGTGTTACGGTATTATCTGAAACCCTGTGTATATTCTTTACTCATTAGGCAAAAGCAAATGTGGGTGAGAAAGGATACAAAACTTGATGGGCAGAGTGATCCTGCCAGTGGGGAGAGAAAGGGAAATCTGAAGATGGAGAAAATGCTTAATCCAAATCCCTTTTGGTTTCACGCCTGCTAAACCAGGCTTTCCTCCAATCTGCCCCAACATGGAACATTCCTCCACTTTTGCCTCCACAGACACAAGTTCCAATGTGAAAGAGGCCAAGTCTGTGGGAGTTTATGCAGCATCTCAGAGGGTGCTGCAAGGCCTGGTCTTCCCTTCCAAGATCAGGCATCTCTTGCTGTGGCCAGGTCCACATGCCGCTCCGGTGCCAGCTGAACTTGACAGCATGTGACATGGAACTTTTGAGGCATGTGCTGTAAATATTGAGTTGACCCCCCCTTGCCAAAGATAGGACACTACTTCAGTTGACCCAAGGGGCTGCCCAAGACATATTGCGGCCCGAAATGAAGGGCAAGACGGTGGATCATGCTGCTACTCCACATACATAAACTGACCAGATGATCTTAATTCAACTCGGGCAATAGGCTAGCATCCTCCACACCTAGGGCAGGTGGTTAGCTTAGGGAAACCATGGCAGGCTCCAGGTGTACACTGGGGAACGCTTCCCTCTGCCTAATGGCTAGGGTTGCTCCAGCCCTACCTGTGTTGAAACTTCAGACTCAAGTGTGGCTCGGTGGCGGAGCTCTCCATTAAGCCAGATAAGATTGCACTGTCACTCATCAGTGCCAGAATGTTTAATACTACTTTAAATGTTTTAGATACATCTAAGCTTTTAACAATTATCTCTGACTATGTTTCTTTCATTCCTTCCTCCTCTGATCTCCCTGCTAAGACTATATTCTTCTTTACCCTGTGCATATATATCCACCATCTTCAATCACAATCTGATGAAGCAGGCTTTGGTCCAAGAACTCTTAAATCATGATAAGCATGTTACTCCTTAACGTAACCCAAAACTTAGTTGTATAAGCCAAAGTGGATTTCAAAGTATGATGGTGTAGCTCCACCTGCTGGACAAATTAGAGAACTGCTGTTGACTTTTAGCAACAAAAATCAACATTCTGCAGCTGGGGACTTGCAAGGAAATTTCAGAATAAGATGGGGCACCCCTTTTTGCTCATCTTCTCATTTCCCTCCCTCTACTGGCAGATGGTGGCAGCAGACACAGCACTGCCTAGCCTTTTAGGCGTAAGCTGTGACTAGGATATGTACAGCAACACAGAAACCTTGGAAGCTGCCTTACACAGAATCAGACCATTTACCTTTAGCTCAGTATTGCTGAAACTGAGGCGCAGTGAAGGACAGACATAAGTTTCTCCCAGATGTTTCCCTACGTGGCTTTAGGAAGGAGGCAGTTCCATGGCCCTGAAAGCCAAGGTTATGCCAGCACCTGTTTACATTCCTGCAAAATGAGATAAAAATTCTTTTTTCCTAGGGTTTTCATTTTGCCTACTTTGTACACAAAGACCTTTTTCTGCAGAATAAAGCTTTTTCCACCTAACACCCTAGAGTGCTTGATTAGCTACTACACATTCCAAGACCGAATCCCAACAGTAGCAGTTCTCCAATGTTTCAGGCAAGCATTTTTCCCTGCCCTACTTGAAGAGTCCAAGCTGGGACCCTCTGCATGCCAAACATATGCTCTATCACTGTGCTGTAGCCCCTGTTCCCACCTCTTACACTCCTGGCATGCTTGATCCCTTGATGCAAACTTTACTCCTCATCAAGTATAGCCAGTCAGTCACAACTGTCTCAGATCAAATGCATTTGTAAATTAAAGTTTCCCTACACTTCGTGGCTGAGTTAATACAAGAGTTGCATAATAGTTAAGGTCCTTACATTTCTCAATACGCTACTATAATTAAAAACTATTATTTAATAACATGGCAGAGTTGTTTTTAGATTTTATTTTGACACTGAACTTCCATTTCCAATCAAACACTGTAGGGCAAAAACCAGCTAGACCATTACCAGATAATAACAATTTGATCATTCATTATTAACAGTATCCTACAGAAGTAGCAATAAATTGACATTTCCCACCTGAATATACAAAAGACAAACATTCATACTCATACCACAAATCTGATATCCCACCTATACAATTTATGTCTAGTTTTTATTTTCCCTTTTGGTAGAGCATATTTTATTAAAGCTAACCCACTGTCTTTAGTAACTGACACACACACCAGAAATTCTGATCTTGTAATGAACAAACATTTGCCAAGCCTCTAGGAAATTATAATGGATTGCTTTTTACTGAAGCACTACCAGAATCTGACAAACTCATATCAAGCTTTTATGAAACCTTGTTTGTAAGATCTTCCTGAACTGGATACACCTAGTTTTTCTTTACATGTTAGAAATTTGAAAGCATCATTATCAAGAGGCCCTTCAGCTATAATCCCATTGTGTTGTTTTAAGAAATTATATTCTTTCAAAGTACGGTAACAGAATTCCTGATTTGAAAAGCAGATTAGCACTTCAAAAATATTTCACCAAATAAGACAAACATTTAGCTTCACTGTGCAGAGGTGGGCATTTTGATGGGCTAGAATATTTTCAAGTGGTGCAATTATCAAGTAAACTTGTTAACTATGAGTATAAAAATTATCAAGGGAACATCAAGGTTCTTGCTCTAGGCTGCACAAGAATCCTGTTTTACTTTTTGCAAGCTGTATATCTTGAGGATACATTTTCCCAGTTGATCACATTCCAGATAGCTTTCAGATAGTCAGGTCTAACATTTTTATACTGGAGATAATATGCATGCTCCCATACGTCAATTCCTAGAAGGGGAATGAGACCTAGAAAAGAAGAGATGTATGGCTCAGGTATTATACAGCTTAAAACAATTGCAGCATTTCTCCCATAATTTCTTTCTGCTTCATATGATATCTACATAATTACGCAAAGTAGCAATAAACACCAGTTTGTTCACAAGCATATATAAATAGTCATTAAAATGCTTTCCTAACAGAGGCAAGTACTGGAGGTGTCCTGTTTGTAACAGAAGCTGTAATTTTCAAGCTAGTCACTTTTAGTCTATTGTATTGCATGTTCAGCTCCAGCTGTTTCCTAAACTGAAGGGATGATGGCTTAAAATGAGCGTTTAAATGTGGTAAAAGAGTGGTGCATATATTCTTTGAAATAAAACAAATATTCAAGAGTGGATACGAGATACATAGTCCAATTTCCTCAGAATTCCCACTTTCACTTGAAGAACTCTAACTTTTATGGGTTAGAAGCCTATGAGAAATGTCTACTGCAGTGGTTGGAGGCAAGGATTTAGTGCCCCACATAGTATCACTGTGGCAAGCAATGCCAAAGTTACGCCGAAGAATAATAGTATGACATTTATACTCTGCCTCTTCCCCATTTCCAGGTAGATACCATAACCAGAATTCTTCTAACTTGTAAAGTACCAGTGTTACTATCCCTTCAAAAACAATTCTTAACTTTAAGAGGACAAATTTTACTTGGTGCCTTCCATATTGTGTGACCATCTGATTTAAGCTTTGTTATCCAGAGGCAGCTTCCTCAACTGGTGCCCTCCTAATGAGCTGTGCTACAACCAGCTGAGGATGATGGGTGTTGGAGCTGAGCACGTCCAAAGGATAACCAGGTAGGGAAGATCGCTTTAGAATATTTCTGCTAGTCTCAAGTTATATTTAAAAGAAAGGTAAATGCTATCACTGACTTTAAAGTAAGTGCTTCACTAACTAGAAGCAAAAGTAGGATTCTTCCATTAATTTCCCCTAGGAACATAGTTCCTTTTCTTCCAGTACACAAAACTAGGGATATGTTTGGCACGGGGATATGTCAGATTCCCTAGGCTCAGCTTCTCACTCTGGTCCACTTTGCAGCAGCCCTGAGACCAAGTTCTGGTGATCACTCCCAGCATTCATAGGGCACTTGCCAGAAATCAAGCCTCACACATTGTGCCAGCAGCATCTTTCTTCTGTGCCTGGTTGGGCTGCTGCCAGCTGCACTGGGCAGGGAAGAAGGATGGGCACCGGGAATGGTGCCTGGCACAGCCACTACCAGTGCCCTCTTCCATATCCTGACAGGGAAGGTTACCAGTTGCACAACTGGGCACACACGGACTTCCTCTGGGCTCAGCTTGCTTTGCAGGACCAGGCAGAGCACAAGAGGAAGTGCATGGATAACAGAGGCAGGGATTCTAAATGGGTTCATCCCAATGCAGCTCAAAACTAGGGCTCAAATGCCTATCCGTGTGCTTTTCAAGATTAAGCCACCATATGCTCCTGGCTTATGGCAAGCTCCATTAGTTCCTGGCCTTCCCAAAGTTCACTGTACATAAAAAGTTCGGTGCTTGGCTGCATCTGCTGGCTCTTCCTCCCTTGCTGAAATTATTACGCAGGCAATATTAAGTGCACAAAACAGTACTCCAGGATTGCCAATACATCTTATAGATTTAAAGCTTGAAAGTTATACATGTATAAAATGTATACACTGGATGCACTATTGGTGGCCATTTTGCTTGTTTCTGAATTGCTCAAGTCATGGAATCCAGGGTTCTGCCTCATCAACTCTTTTTCCCCAAATGAACGGTTTTCCCCCAAAGTCCCTGCTTTTGCTGAAGTGGGCACCCACATACAGCTACTCTCAAGGCAACAGAAGTTTTCCCACACCTGAGCTCCATCTTCAGGACAACCCCCAGAAAAGCAACTTTTAGACCCTTATCCTAACTTCTAGAGCTACTTTCCCTGCACACTGTAGCCTCCAATTTTTTTTTACCTATCATGTAATTTTCCTATCATGTGATTCTGTTAGTGTACATATAGAAATTTGTTCTATCTGTAATCGAGCTCTGGAAATTAGTGTTAATGCTCAGAATTTAGCTACTGCAACATTCTGCCCTCCCTTTGCCACAGCAGTTAGCCACGAGGACTAACTCCTACACTTTGCCTGTGACTAGAGAGGAAGCACTGCAGGCCCCTTGACTCTCCCCATCTCCCCATCCTCCTATCCCTTGTCTCCTTCCTTCCTCTCTACTGAGGCCCTAGAGCAGTGATGGCGAACCTTTTTGAGACCGAGTGCCCAAACTGCAACCCAAAACCCATTTATTTATCGCACAGTGCCAACACTGCAATAAAACCTGAATACTGAGGTTTTAGCTTAGAAAAAACTCACAGCGAGTCCAAGCAAATATATATATATCCTTGACAGCGCACTGACTGTCCATGCAAAAGCTCAGACGAGTTGCAGCTAATAAGCATGCGCATGGCCCCTATGTGCACTGTTATCCAATGCTCAGCTGCTGGGGTGATGCTGGGGCAACTTGGCTTGTGTGCCGACAGAGAGGGGTCTGCATGCCCGCAGTGGCACGCATGCCATAGGTTCGCCACCACTGCCCTAGAGCATCCATTTGCCTAGCCCCTATTTCTTCATTTTCCTTCAAACTGTGGTATAAACATTTAAGGTACTTCTGATTTTTTTATTTTATTATTGTAATTTATTATCAATTTTATGGACTGTTGCAAACCTCCCAGAGGGCTTTGGCTGTGGGGTAGTATAGAAATGAAATTACTAACAACAACGCATTTGGGTGTAGATGTACAGTGAATATTCGGGTCTAGCCTTTCAAGCACAGCATCTCTTGGTTTAGACAATAAACAGGCTGAGCAAATTTCCCCCCCTTCTGAACCCTGAGTATGGATGCCTACCATATTAATTTTGTTTTCTTCCTTATACGTTTAGTATGCCTATGATTGTATGAATTTGATTAACTCCATGCACTAATTATAGCATGCCCATTATCAAACTGATTAATTGATAAGTGACTGATGCATATTTTTCTTCTCTGTTCAATGAAATAACTCTTTCTGGGAGGTTGTGTGTATCATGAAGACAAATCTGATGAGATGTGCTGCAAGCAACATTCTAAGATCCTTTCAGAAAATGTGCTTACTCATATAAGCGTTCAGAAATGCCTCCTGTAAACAAAGCATATCTCAATTCAAGTGAGAAGTCCTGTCATTCTCCCAAAGCAACTGTGACTGCCAGAGGGCTGAATGGAGAGGAAGAAACCTTCCTCTATTGCAAACAGGTTTGGATAAGGGCAGAGCAAATGCACGCTGTTTCCTTCTTATCCAAATGGTTGTGCAAACGACCAGCCAGTCAAAGACTATGGGCAGTCCTGCTCTCTAAGGAAGCAAGAGGCACTGTTAATGCCCATCTTCTCCTACCATGTAACAAAAGTGATATTCTCCACTTGTGATCAAGTTCTATTGCAAAAAACTCACCTGTGGTTCCTTGGAGAGGATCCTGGTTGGCACAGGCAGCAATCTGCAGTCGGCCTTGCTCTTTACTGAAGCCTAGCCATCCCCATCCTGAGCCTTGCACTCCAACTGAAACAGCTGTCAATTTCTCCTTGAAATTCCCAAAGGAGCCAAAATCACGCTTAATGGCCTCCATTAACTCCCCTTTAAAAAAAAAAAAAATACACCAGACCATTTCAGATTAATTCAGACATAAACAAGAAAGGTACAGGTCTAAACCAAGGTACAGAACCTCTTTCAACCCAAGGACCACATTCCATTTTGGAGAAACTCTTGGGGCTGCCTTCCAGTGCTGGGAAAGGCCAAAGGCAAAATGGGTGGAGCCAAGATTAGCAGCAGAGTTTAGTCTTAGTGCCAGTCACTAAGGAGAAAAAGTTCAGCCTTTTAAAACGAGGGAAAAACTAGCAGCAGATTGCCCTCTCCCTCCACAAAGTTCCTTCCCTGAATCCCCCCCCATCTCCTCAACATCAGTATTAGTCATGGTTGAAGTTAAGGCTGTCTGTTTGTAAACATTTCCTGAGACAAATTTTGGTACAAAGTAGCTGATTCATATATATGTATGTTCCTGTCCAAAGTAAAGAATTTTGTATACATTATAAAAGTTAAAAAATAATGGAACTGGAACCACTGCCATATATAATTTATGCAAAACCCAACTAATCACTGAATTCATCACTGAGTAAAGGTGCTTAGGACAGTAACTTAAATTCTCTATTCAACATGGCATTTGCCGAAAGCTCAGCTTAGTACAGCTCATGCAATATCAATCTCTCGCACCTGTGCATGAGTGTGTTTGCTTTCTTATAGTTCCTTACTTTGCTGCACCCATCCCCCCACCAAGCAGTTTTATGCTAAATCAGTGCTCAAACCTGATTTCTGGGAGTGTTTACCAGCAGTAAATGATCCAGTTCGTCTCAGTAAAATGTCCTGTGAAATGTAATTTTGCTACATCTGTGAGACATAATTTAGCTAGGTACTACAAGTTACAACAGACCCTTTTTCTTTGCAAACCTTGGGGCTCCCCTCCACCATTTGGAGAAAGGTTTGTCCAAAAAATAGTGTGATTGATGTGACCTCCACCATTGAACTTCAGAGCTGGCTGAAGGGACACTTGAGCAGTCACATCTCCTGCAGATGCAAGAAAAAGAGAATGAAGTGAAACCAAGATAAATCCTAGCAGAAAGCGTTTTACTTACTTCTACTGATTTCTTCCACTTTGAAGAAAATGGATTGCAGCTTTTAAAGAAACAAATGTTTGATGCCAAGTACAAATATAGCACTTCCTGGCTGTCCTAAGAACCCTGTCTTTAAACTATAACTGTCTGTAAACCCATACCTTATGGGCAGTATCCAACACTGCTGCTCTGCTTACACAACAGACACAGTGCTAGCACCACACTGATAGCATAAGCTGGTACAACAGGGTTTCCGGGGACAGTGCCAGAGGCTGCTCACATAACACTATATCAAGTGTATAAGCAAGCACCTCCAGACACTGCCCTACATACACATCTTCACCAAAAGCTTTCAACACACATCCCCTAAGCCAGAGTTCACAAATGTCTTCTCTTGATAGCCAGCTATTATTTGGCTGACATGAACCAATCTCTGCAGCCCTTTGGGAGAGAAAATCCAGGGGACCAGGATCATCTCGACACATATGCAGAACCTCAGTTAAGAGAGCAGGTTATTCCTATGCTAACAAACCAACACCTGAGAATGTAACCAGCACAACAGAGAAAACACTGACATGTTTTGGTTGGCACCATATGAGAAAACTGCCTTGTGTACATATTTCTACAGAACTCTTGAAAAAGTATCACTGATATGCAATATGTATTTCATAGTAAATCATGCAAAATACCACTACTGCAAACATGCTGAAAATACTTATCACACAGAAGAAAGTATTCTCAAAAGATCTGAAGTAAATTTAAAGTTTGTAAAACAGACCTACAAAGACTCAAGATTTAAACTCTGAATACAGCATATACGATTTAAAATATCTTTGAAAGAGAGGCTTGAACTGTTAATGAGAAGTTACAAGCTTCTGATGAAATTTCTTTTAAAAGGGTTTGAACTCACTGACTGTTGATTTTCTGCTACATGCAATTTGAGTAGGAGTCTATTTGTTGGACTACCTATCTATTAAAAAAGGTTTCCCCATGACATTAAAGTCCAGTCATGTCTGACTTGGGGGCAGTGCTCATCTCTGTTTCCTAGCTCAGGGAGGCAGCATTTGTCCACAGACAGTTTCTGTGGTCGTGTGACCAGCATGACTAAACAGAGGTGCACAGACCGCTGTTACCTTCCCACAGAAGTGGTACCTTTTCATCTATTTGCATTTGTATGCTTTCGAACTGCAAGGTTGGCAGGAGCTGGGACAGAGTACAGGAGCTCACCCCAGCTGCAGATTTGAACTGTTGACCTTTCAATCAACCAGCCCAGCAGCTAACCCACTGCGCCACCCCATCCCACACATCTACTGGCAGCACTCAAAAGCTAGCCTTGGTTGCACCCTAAAAAGAAAGAATGTTTGCTTATCTTTAAGTCACCAGCCAAATAAGCATTCCTGTCTTTGCTTAATCACTCAACTTACAAAGTAACAACACTTTCCTCATCTTTTTCTGTTTTATCTTGCACTGCCTTTATCAGCCTTTCCCAATGTGGTGTTCTCCAGATGTGCTGCACTATAACTTCCATCATTCTTAACCACTGGCTATGCTGGGGTTGATTAGAGTTAATAATCCAAAACTTCTGAACAGCATCATGTTGGATGATATCTGACATGGTGGAACAATAACACAGAGAAGAAGTAAAGAGGAAGGGAAAAAGGGAACAATAATGGGGTTGCACCATAAATAAGAAAAGGAAGTAGAAAAATCAGATTCAGAAAAATAAAAAGATTTGATTTTAAACCCAACATATTTCATAAATATGTTTATGAAAAATAAACCCAACGTATTTCATAAATAAATTTCATAAAGAGAGCCAGTGTGGTGTAGTGGTTAAGAGCATGGGATAGGGACTCAGACGATCTGGGTTCTAGTCCCCGCTCGTCCATGGAGCCAACTGGGTGACTTTGAGCCAGTTACAGACTCTCAGCCCAACCTACCTCACAGGGTTGTTGTTGTGGGGATAAGATGGAGGAGGTGATATAAGCTGCCTTGAGCCCCTTGTAGGAAAAAGGCAGGATATAAATTGAAAAACAAATAAATAAAATCCTTCTTCAACAGCACTTGCTTTCAGGATATTTCAGCAAATGAGTACCCCTGAGGAAGGATTTTCAACATGTATTGATCCCACAAGCAAACTCTTTTTCCAACTCTAGGAAGAAAAAAACCACAAAACTTAAGTTGCCTTCAGAATGACTAATCTAGACAATTACATTCAACAGCTGTCAAGCGATCCAGAATCAGTTGCTCAGAAATGTATTCAAGTTGCAGAGAACCAATATGAAAACCAATAATTTAAGTCAGATACATATCTTAAGGCAGGTTATCTAACACATCCGAAGAAATCAGTTTTTTAATCTGTTCCATTACTGAATTGATTCAGAAGTGCATGCACACAAAAAGGGCCACATCTGCTGCAATTCTTTTCAGGTAGACCTTAAGTAGGCACACAGGTGCTACCTAGAGCTTAAGGAGTCTGACGGTTTTGAACTAAGTAGTCAGAAATGAAAACCAGAATTATTTCAAGTCCTGTGCACAAAACTCCCATGTGTTCTTTTCCAGCCAGATGGTTCCTTTACAGGTTCTGAAAAACTAACTGGACTTAACAGAATGAATCCTTTAACTATAAGTAAAGCTTTTGAATTTAAAATATGTATTACATGTTTTCATAGGCTTCCCATTTAATCACATGAGAGACTCAGTACTTAACTGTGGCTATTCTGATTTCATTAGCATCTCAATGTCTGTTAAGAATTCACTACTCCATCATTGTTTTAACCTAGGTTCCAAGAATCACTACAACTTACTGTAATATTAAGTCACAAAGAATAAAGCAAGTCAATCCTATAAACCCTGCAGTTGAGGCAAACAAAGAAAAAGATGGACCTCATCTGCTTATTTGATTGGCCAAAGTGCTTTCAAATTATAGTTGTGGTAACTAATCCAAATGTAGTAACAACTGCTTCTTGATGACAACAGTGATAAAACCCTCCCTTTTAGTGCAGACGTCTTTACAGTTAAAAGTTCTCAAATCTCACTACTATTTACAACTAAATTGAGATCAACTTGAGCCATAATTCACATTTGAAGTTGCTAAGGATGTCACAGTGGATGCTACATCCCTTCTACAGTATAGCTAGAAACTTTATGAACACACACCAACAAGATGGACTATGTCCTAAATTACTATTAATCTTAGCACTGGAGAAAACATGGGGAAACAGTGAGAAGCATGCAGCAGCTACAGGAAAACAGAGGCAACACATTCTGACATTTTGTTACCCATACCTTTTGCCAAGGCCTCTTTATATTTTTCTTCAGCAATATTCAGATTATTTACGTAAGTGGCATGATGTTTGCTGTGGTGAAGTTGCATAATTTCTGCACTAATATGAGGCTGCAGGGCACCATAATCATAAGGCAAATCAGGGAGAGTGTGCTTTTGCCTGAAGGCCAGACAGCCAATAGGTTCAATGAGTTTAGTGCCATTTCTGGAAAAGAACAAAACATAAAAAGTTAATGTTTTGACTCTTACTCATGTTTCGCAAGTGTCTTCATTATCTCTTTTAACTAAACTAAGACAGAGAATGATTGTCATGTTTGAGTCCAATACTATGTAGTGCTTGCACTTTTTAAAAGGGTTTGAGCTTCTGTCTCTGAGGTCCAAAAGTCACTCCCAGGACCCTGTATTATAACAGCTCTCAATAATAACTGTTGTTACTCTATTATGGAGAAATGGGAATACCAGAAATGTCCTGTTATAATTCAATTGCAAAAGACAGGTGAAAGAGATACAAAAGCTGAGGGTTTCACCCCGTGAGCCACAAGGAATTCCTGTGGATCACAGAAACTTTAGTTGCTAAAATGCTGGTAAGGACTGTGGAAGGCAGTTTTGGACCAAAAATGATTGACACTAAAACAAATTTGTAACTGATGGATCTTTCTAGTAAATATCCACCGAGAATTGTTTTTAAGTCCAACTACCTATATCAGCAGTTGCCAACACAGTATCCACTGACAAATCTCTCAACTCCCAGCTACCTTTAAAAGAAATTGTTATTAATGCAAACCCTGAAAAAAGCAAAATCTTCTCTTTTGTCTAAGCTCTGGTTTTGCAGCTTTGGCTCCTCTCCCTTGTTTCCCTCCTCCCAGCCTCTAGCCTTGTGCACTCACTATCTCCCTTCTGTCCCTTATATTCCCTTCCTCCCTGCCTCTAACTTCACTACCTCTCTCTCTCTCACACACACAAATGTACCTCTTTGGCTCACTTCTGAAAAGCCACAGACCCCAATATGAGTAGCCACATCTTCTGCTGGAGACATTTTACGGTGGTGCTCACTGCAGTTTTTCAGATTCCCAAATATGCCCCAAAACATTGAGGACCCCTAATCTATACTGCTCACATGAAAGATTGACTACAACATAAAACCAAGGTAATAAATAACACCAACAAGTTTGATGACTATCATCTTGAAATACTGTGGAGCTTAAAGGTTAATAATACAGGTGTCAAGGTTCTTATCTCAGGCATTAAAGACATATGTACCTCTGAAAGGCAAGGAGTCAAAATTTGAAGACTTTTCTACCTAATATTTATATAAATAAATATAAATATTTGTAAACTGCCCAGGCTCTCTGGGCAGTTTACAAATTTAAAAGATATATAAATAATCATTAAAATTATTGCAATTAGATAAAACAGTAAAATGATAAAACCAATGTAACAGGATCAATGGCCACAGCTACTATATTAATATTAACATACAGCACAGCAGCAATAACAACAACAACATTAAAACTGACCCGTATCTATTAAAATGTCTGGAAAATAAAACGGTTTTCACCTGGTGCCAAAAAGAAAGCAAAGATGGTGCGAGGCATATCTCTGGGTGCCATTACTGAAAAGGCCCTTCTCCTGGTCACCATCCCCCTTACTACCCTAGAGGAGGGGTTTCCTAAGAAGGACCTCAGTGGATGATCTAAGAGGCTGGGTATGAACATATGGAACCAGGCATTTCTTTAAATAACCTGGCCCCAAGCCTTTTAGGGCTTTAAATACTAAAAGCAGCAGTTTGAATTGGGTCTGGACTTCAACTGGCAGCTAATGCACTTCCAAACTATGCAGCTTGTCCTTCAAGGGGAATACAGCCCAATCCAGGACAGGTTAAATATCTCCCAATTAGAAAGACAATCGCGCATGATGTGATCTCTTAGGCCAGCCCCACTAACAGCCCTGCTGCCCTTTCTGAATCAATTGGTGTTTCCAGACCATTTTCAAAGGCAGGCCCCAAGAAGAACATGTTACAGTAATCCAGACCATGTATGAATCCAGATGGGAAGTTACCAGAGCAGGGATAACTGTAGCTAGGCTCTGTCTGTCCAGACAGGCTGATTTACCAACTACAACTCTAAGCTGATAAAAGGTGCTCCATGCCACTGAGTCCACTTGAGATTCAAGTGCCAGTTCTGGGTCCACGAGCACTACCAAACTGTGAACCTTGTCCTTCAAAGGGAGTACAATTCCATCCAGGACAGGCTGAATATCTCCCAGTTAGAAAATCTATCTGAACTAGATGCTTACAAATATGGTGGTGGGGATACCAGCTCTTAAAGAAGCAGGTTGTCAATAAACAGCCCAGAAGGACCTAAAGTTAATACATTTAACTGTGTTAACAAAGCAACAAATTAGACCACAGAGTTCTTTAACATACATCTAAATGTTCCCAGCCTCCTTCTTCTAGAATCATATTTAAAACTCATACCATTTGTCTATCCTTTGATGCATCTCTCATGAAGACTCAATATGTCTAATAAAGGTAGCAGCACCACATTCTAAACACATCTGTATGCAAATATCTGTATGCAAATATTAATAATAGAATTAAAACCTCTTACACTACTGATAAATCTATTTATTTTAAATTAAATTTCTTAGTAAATTTCCCATAATATGTATTCAACCCCCAAATAATTGCTAATCTGCTTAATAGTTTACACAGCCACAAAAATATTCCCAGAGCACCTATGCTTTCTCTTTGAGCGCCTCCCACCCCAGAAGAGGGAAAGTGTTAATATTCTATAACAAGACTGATTTAACACCAACAAAACAACTTGAAGATGCAAGCTCATACTTGCTTAAAGAGAAAAAAACCTCCTACATCTAGGGCACTTTCTGCCTAGTAGGATTATGGCTTAAAGGTTTTAGTTCCAAAGGAGAAGCATCAAGAGCTCAAACATACTTGAAACAGGTTGCATTCTGCTGGGGAAACCTATTCTTATAATTGCAGGTATGTAGGAGTTGTGCATACCTACTGGGGTCCGAGTGTTGCTTATTATGCTGCTATCCTACCTTTCTTCCTGGCGAATTAGGGTCAGCGGACTGCCTCCCCATTCCATTTTATCTTAGCAACTATTTTATGCGGTGGGTGAAGCAAGCTGAGGCCGCGCAACCGCCCAAGGTCACTCGGCGAGCTGCCCGGCAGAAGGACGCTTGGAAGCCATGCCGCTGGAGTCCGCACTTCCACCACCGCTCCCCCAGAGCCGCCCTCCCGCTCCCGTCCAAGGCCTCGGGGGGTGTCCTCCAGATGCGTCTGCCTTCACCTCCCAACCATGCCAGATGGGGGACGGTGGGACTCCGGGTCGGAGAAAGCGGTTTCATTATTTCAGTGTTTCACAGCTAAACTAGCTCAAATTGAACAGGAACCCCTGTTCCTGCGAGGTAGCAGCTTTGCACCTTCACAGCATTAGTTCCTGCAGGCGACTCCAAGCTGCTACTCCTCTGTCTCCATCCCAGACTGCCCCCCTCGCCTTGCTTGCCTTCTAATCTCCCGCCTCTCCCGAGCTCCAGTCAGGCCCCATCCCCAGTGCCCTTGGCCAGGCACTCAAGGGCTCCGGACCCTCCTGGGCTCTCACCTGCAGCTGCCGCGCGAAGTCAGACGGCAGAGCATAATGGAAGCGGTGCTCAGAGAGGAAGAAACTGAAGGCGACGCAAGAGACACGACTCACGCAGCTCCTCAGGAGCCGCTCACACGACTGTCTGCGGGCGGGCGGCCTTGGTCGGGTCAACGAAGCGCTTGCGCAGCCCCGCCCCGTTTCGCCCTCCTCTCTCAGCGGTTGCGGTGCAGAAGCTGATCTGTCTGGCTGCCAGTAATAGAAGGGGCGAGGCGGCGGCGGGGGAATGCTGGTGACGCATGCGCTTGGGGCTCTGCTCGCCGCTTGGTCGGAGCCTGCGGGCGGCCTGGTCACGCGCTTAGAGTCGTCCCCATGAGGCTTGGTACGGTTTGGGGGGTATGCTGGGAGTTGTAGGACCCTGTTTCTAAACGTGCAGAGGTTCGTGCGTGAAAACATACTGCAGTCTTCATAGATGAGTATTAAAAGCGGCAACGGGAAAAGGACAATTAACACAAATTTCTGCAATTATGATTGTAAGTTAAAAGTTGGACAGGAGGATGTGGACCAAGTCACAAATACAGGTCACACGGAAGAGCTTTGCATGGAGACCGCCGCCAACAGAGTGTGCGTTAAAGTGGATCCATCACGGATTGCAACGTTCAGAGAAGTAGCCATGTTAACATGTTGGATCAAAACCAATGGTATTCTGGCACCTTTAAAAACTAACAAATTGATTCAGACGTCAGCTTTCACGGACTGTCATCAGATCTTTGCAGTATTATGAAGAGTGAATGAGGTTAATGCTATCATTAGAAGCTTGAATTAGGATAATTTAGTTTGTGCTAGCAGCAGCTGTTGCACTGTGATGAGTGCAGTGCAGTGCAGTGTTTGAAACTTTCTGTATTTAACGCCTTTCTGATTTCACTGTTCACAACCACCATCACTGCACAATATGCACCTTACCGAAACTGCATTTGTTGAAGTGGCTATAGCCCATGTCGTTCAGTGGTAGAATGCAGGCACAATCCAGTCACGGTCTTCATAGAATTACAGAACAGAAGAGTTGGAAGGGGCCATGAAGGCCATCGAGTTCAATGCCTTGCTGTTGCATGATCCTCTGATCTTAGAGATTCATGCTAATCCAGTGCAGAGCAGGCCATGGAGGCAATATTTGCCTCCCAGTTCCACTGGCTCTGCTTTTTTGCTGGATGACCATGTTCAGGTGTCAAGTAATAGTGGATCAAAGGGGGAGCAGAGAAGCCTGAAATGGCTTCAGTCCCATGCTTTCCTGGCTATTCTGATCTCAATCCCCAAAACACCCCTTAATCCCTTCCTAAAGTCGTGTTCTCGACTAGGGAGCAGATGCCACTATTCTTTTTGCACTAGAGGTGAGGGGGCAGGAAAGGGGGATAAGCCTGCTGATTTCCAGCTCTGAAGGCAGAGCACATTCTCCAACCTTGGAGCTGGGAATCTGAGCTATCCAATGGTCTCTGAACAATGCCCAGGAGCCATAGAATAGCTCCCTTAATGTGTTAATATTTTACACTGCCACAAAGCCGTTACTTTCCATTTCATATACAGTGTCCTCATCAAGAAGCTGTCAAGGATCTTGTATGTGGGTAGCAAACATCCCAACCCCAGAGTCCCAGGCCAGAGTTCTGCCAGCACTGACTTCTTTTTCCGGACAGACACACACAGCAAAGTGGCAGCAAAGCAACACATCATTTCTCCAGTGAAAGTAAACTGTTGCTCTGTGACCTATTTGATATGTGAAAGAAATGAATGTATGCAATCATGACCTTCTTGGAAGAAAGATAAGATATACATGTAAATAAATAAATGTGCAGCGGGTCGGGGCTGTGCATGTAAAGAATCTCCAGCAGGATTTGCTATTCAGAGGGAGACCTCCAATGCCTGTGTTTTAAAGCAAATTTCTAGTCTTTATGTTTACAAAAGGATACTTGAAATGTGAACAGTACTTGACAACACCATAAGAACATAATGGGGTGGGCAAATCATTATGTCCGTGTCCCCATGCTCTGCTGTCAAAATAGCTTAAGAATAATTTAATATTTAATTACAACATTTATATGCTGTCCTTTGCAGGAGCCTCAGGACAGCTTACAAAACCTCAGGATAGTTTACAAATAATGATCTGCTTGTTTGCAAGCTGGCTCCTTTAATGTCAGAAACAAAGAACCCTTGGCTCAAAGTTTCAGGGGCCCAGATACAATATTTTTATGCATTATACATTTCTCATGCAGAGTGCTTCCCCATCCCTAATGACTTCAGTGCTTCTCCAACATGTCACACACATGTGGTTGAGATATTTTTAAACACTCTGTCCCCAGGTTGGCTATCACTTTTGTAAGGTGGCAAACTAATTACACAGATACGTGCCATAATTGCCACTTTTCACATTTGTTGCTCACAATTCTTCACTGGTATTTGATCCCCAAAGTACCTTTACTATGATCAACCCAGTATTGGTTCACATGTTCCCATTACTCTACATACATTATTTTGCTAAATGTTCTGGTATGAAATGACAAGCAACAAAGATTTCTGATCCATTTAATATTGAGAATTGCTTGGGGCTAAAAGTCAAGCCTGTTAAAACCAGCAGAAAATAGCAAGCATTAGCTCCTTTAGCTTCAGAAAGAAGAGGTAGTGACAACCAATTGGAACTTAAAGTCTCAAGAATATCCTTTTTAAAGTTTCCAGTAAGCCATTCTGATACTTTCCAAGTAGAAGGGAAGACCAGTCTAACATATACATTTTAAGAAACTCCCTTTGTCTTTTACCAATTTTTTGAAGTTTTTAAACTGAACCCTGTGAGAAAGTTTGACAGAAGCAGGGGATTATCTGGTCCTAGGGAATGATGAACATATTTTTGATTGTCCAAACGGGAAAAGTTAAACTTTTGAGCCTGTGAGCCTATTTGGAAATTTGAGCAACGTCTGGGTGCAGCCATAAAATGGTTGCCATGAGTGGGCAAGGCCAGTCACAAAGAACAAGTAATGTGCCCAGAGTCATTCATGAGAAATTAAGATAGCATCAGCCAGAGCTTCCCACTTTGAAGCAATTCCAGCAGCTGGTGAAAAATATTTCTAAACAGTTGACATGAGTAGGGTGTAGCAATTGGCACATTGGTACCTGGAGGCACCACATTGTATGCCTTTTAGGTAAAGCTAGGCAATAAGCATACCATAGGATGTGATAGTCAGTCAAAGGGACACAGGGGAATATTGACATACCAGACATTCAGAAAGGGATACCATATGTAGGTGTTTATAGGCTAATGCTAGAAGCCTCTGAGCCAAGAAGTGAGAGTTTATGTGCAGTTTTCAAGATCATAGAGAAAACTGTTGGAATGAAAGAACCAGTGAGATATGAATTATTTCAGGGTATAAGTTCCAAAGGAAGGACATTAAAAAGAGCATTGGGTGATGTTTTGTATGTCCAAGGGGCTATAGAATTAAACTAGAAATTCCACAGACTCCTCAACAGAGCAATCATGGGTGGAAATATCAGACCTCAGAATTGTTTTAGCAATAGAACTATATTGCCCCACACCCCCATCAAAATGATTCAGGGTGATCTTTAATGAATGTGATCAGGAGGTATCAAAAGGAGAAAGTATTACAGTTTAGTTATCTTCATACGGACTTACAAAGGCATGATCCAGCATGAAGAGGGAAATGTCTAGGCACCCTGAATAACTAGGAATAGAACAGATGAGAGCGGAGACCTGGACCTGATAATAGGTGGCACTCTGAACCCAATGCAAAACCTATATATTGTTAATGCGAATTGAAACAGTAACCACAATGCTCTAATTGCCAGGAAAGCCCAAGAGTTATATTTGATATCAAATGAGGAAGTGAAAATGAGGGAGTTAAAAAAAGCCAAAGCAAACATCAGGAGGGTCAAATATTTTCCAAAATTGTAGAAGCTACTCAAAGCCAAAATAGTAGCTCAGCTAGAATGTCTACCACATATTGAGAAAGATTAACACCTAGAACAAGAGGATGCCAGCATGGCTAATTTCAGAATACAGGAATTGGGTGTGAGCTAGAAAATGAGTACCCCAGAAAAGGGATCTTGGGGCCATGGTGGCTCAATATCAGTATGTGATACATCTTGAAAAGCTCAAATTCTGTGTTAGGAAAGAGACCAGAAGCAGTCAATATAATGCTTTTATACAAATCTATAGTGAAACAATTGGAATACAAAGTACAGTTTCAGTCACAACAATCCATACTGTAGATATGGATAAGGTGTAGAAAAGGGCACCCAAAGAAATGGTTGGAACCACGCTTCTGAGATTACATTTGGGGTATCTTTCTGTGGACTTTGTCTCTTATAATGCCAGAGCTGATGGGCATCTAACCCAGACGAAGGGTGGGTGATTTAGTAAACAAACTTACCTCTTCACACTAAGGGTTTGTTAAACCATGGAAATTGTTAAAAATGTATTGATGGCCACCAAATTTAAAAAGGATTAAGCAAATAGTGGATAAACCATTCAATGACTTTTTCCTCATGATGGCTCTATGCAACTTCCAGAATATAAGGCAGCATTCCTCTGAATTTATGCAGCTGCAAAAGCAATAGAAGAGAGCTATTGGTTATATTCTTGCTTGTGGGTAATAGCTAGACTATAAAGACCTTTGGTCCGATCCAACAGGGTTCTTAGGTTCTTGTGACGGAGGGCAGATTGGTGTATCAGTGTTGTCCAGGTCATGCTAGTGTGCTCAAGATTAATCAAGAGTGTATCGTTCATACGATGATCCTTGGCAAGATTGCATCAACTTCATTCCAGCAGTAACACGAACATTATTGGAGAGTCCAAAGTAATAGATTTTCCATTCACATCTTGAAGTAAACACAGGCTTGCTGCAGCAGTATCACGTTGTACCCTTTTGCGTTGCAATCCACTCTGTCACACACAGAGTATCGCCAAAGTATAGTATACTTTGCTCCAACTCTACAACCTTTACTTATTGATTTACCAAGAACAGAGACTATTTAAGGATCCATGATGGTATTGCCATTCTTGATGAGAACAAAACCACTTTTACTATACAGCTGGGAATTTAATTTTGTAAAGTTTGATTAAATGCTTTTATGGCATATAATCCTGAACTAGGTGTGGAAAACCCATAAATAATGTATTTCAGTGTACAGAAATGCACTGGGGCAGACATCTTGCTCGGGTATCGCACTGAGACATAGGACAGTTGTTTAATGTGAAGATGTGAAGTATTTAGGGATGAACTCCTTTCCCACTACTATAAGCCATTTTTACAAAGCTCAGCAAGAATCAACAGCATTTGCTATGTCAATCTATACCTTGATCCATTTAAGCATGCCTAATTATATTTAAGTACAATAACCACAAGTTTAGAAATTGAATTCTTCTTGGAATTGTGTTCCATAAATGCCCTCTTCCTACTGCCATACAATAGGAAAATAGCAATGGGTTTCAGCTATGAAATGTTTTTAGTAAAGTGACTGCAACCTCTTTTACTATATGGGATAAATCTGCAAATTCTGCAGAATTCTCTCAACCATGGGGCTAGAAATAAAAGTGTATATAAATTCACCCTCAACTTTTTTTAACAGTACACATCTAGTAACTGCATGTTATTACACAATCTAGTATTTATAAAGCAGCCATGAATACTTCCTAGGCAGCAGACAGTACATGTCACTTGCTAGGAGAAATAGCCCATTAAAAAGTTCGGTAAATGATAGGAACACCAAAAAGACATCTCTTCAACTGACTTCCAAGTACATGTTTTTGCTTATCACAGTGAAGGCCCCTACATAACAGGGTAATAAAGAAAAATCCAGTTTGCACGCGACAAATGCAGGGGGACTAAATGCATTACATTATTAAAAATTTTTATTTAGGTTTGGTCAGTACAGGTAAGATAATATTGGAGTCACAGAGCAATATGTATTAACAGGATACAAGAGTTCTTAAACTGAGTAACTATGCACACAAAATTCTTAACATTCGGTCACCTAAAGAGAACGCACAGATGCATGGTGGCAAAACTGGAACACAAACTACTACAGGACTCCCTCACCAAGTTCATTTTAGTTAGAAAACTACTGTACTGGGCAAACTTGGCAATCATTCAACTCACAGCTATTATGACAAATTCTGAGTGTTATAACAGTATGAGTAAAGAATGCCCTTACACAGCACAAGTTCTAGATATACACAGATTTGTACAGACATCATTGTGTTATACCTGGAAATAAAATTCCATTTTCAACTTCACATTAACTCAAAAATACCTTGAGCCTACACAAATATCCTTGTAGCAACATTCAACGTAATTAGTTGTTAAAATTTCAGAAGTGGCAGAGGTATTGAAGCAAAAAACCCACAAAGGCAGAATTGTGACATATATGCACTAATTTGAACAGTTCTGGACAGTTTTTCTTCTCCCAATTTAAGTGACACTATATAAAAATGTAGCAGAAAAAAGGTTACAAAACTGAACCCTGTGCATTTACATTTGAGTCCAAACCATTCTGAACATGACGAGACCCCGCAGTTCTGTTACCTTTCACATTGACTGTTTTCTCCTCTTGAGGATCGTGATTGGAGTCTGTGTCATTTGAATGGTGAGTTAGAGAATTTTCACTACCAGTGGGAGAGTCTACACTTTCGTACCCAGTACTGAGTTGATTTATATAGCTACCAGATCCTCTGCCAGTTTTATCTTCAGAGTGGTTGGAAAGCTTATTACCATTGTTTGGCGAGGGTGGAAAGTCATCCTCTGTTCCACTACTCTCTCTATAAAAACCGGGCCCAGCTGTCCTCTGATGGGAAGAGCTGCCATTGCTTGGTCCATTAGCCAGACGACTGCAGTCTTTGCTCACAGCCTCTCCCTGATCGGTAGTTTCAGAAGTTGGAGTCCGGCTGGTACCTGCAGCTGAGGTTTGTGACTGCTGCTGCTGATACTGAACCAACTGCTGGCGAGTCTCTTTCAGTTGCTGTTGTAGGACTAGAATGGTACTCTGCATACCTTCTACTTCCTCATCAAGCTGGATGATGAAATCATTCAGTTCTACACGAAGAAAAACACATTTGGAGCATACACTTAATAGCTTTTATCTGTCTCCCCAAACTGAATCAGCCACCTGAACTTATGCAGTAACATCAGACTCATATGTCTATTTTTCCTTATGTAAACTCCAATGTAACAATTTGATTGTTTACAATGTGTTTTTGCTGACTAGACAGAAAAACTTACGAGATAAGTGTGTGTGCATGAGCACACATGCACACACCTTGCCAATAAAAATACAGAACATGGGACACTTTATAGAATACCTTTTTTAATCTCAAACTACTAGCAAAAAGTTTGTAATATTAAGAGGAAACCCCTGAAAATCCACATGCATAGTATTTTGTACCAGGCTTAAATTTAGCTTCTGGTAAATCATCCTAGAGGGGAAAAATTGATACAAATGGGCTTGAAAATATGAACATGTCTAAAAACACCCCTGGGATTCCTCTGATCTGCAAACCTACAAGCCTCTCGCCTGTTGCTTCTGGTTAGTTTGCCTTAAGCCATTTGCTATAATTGACTTATACTTTCCACAAACAAATAGGCCAGAATAAGATATAAATTAGAGAGATGTAAAGTAAGAAATGCACACACATGTATATGGAAACTGGGTTTTTGTGGCAAGGATTTCTTTACTTCTGCGCAAGCAACACTAAGCCTGAGCTAGTAATCCACTTAATCTATGATTTATATGATCATTTTGTCACATTAAAAATATTTAGTATACTATCAGTATACAACAGAAGTTGAATTGTGAATTATTTTTGGTATATTGCCAATACACACACACACACACACCAAATATACATTGGCAATCCCATTTACAACAGTGGACTAAACTTTTTTTTTTTTCATTTTTAAGTGTATATTGATCTAACTCCCAGCTGGATCACAAAAAGCTTTTTCACATCTCAATTTCAAAAAAGTACTTTGATACAAAGTGTCTATTCAAGAATCAAATCCAAAATTCCTTAGGAACACAGAGGGAAGTATCCAATAGGGTGATTATGGCCCACAGATTCTCCTGGGGCTCAAAAATTACCTTCCGCAAAGTGCACCCACTGTTTATACAAGCAAGCTTCCAGGAGCAATACAAAATCAATGGAAATATTTTTTTTCTGGAAGACAGCAGGACAGCAAAGCTCATAAGGGAGCTCTACTGACCTGACTCCTTCCAGAAATATCTGGAAATGCTTGTTCCAAATGCTTTCGATACCTCACAATGTGTTTTTTTACATGTCAAAACACAGTTCACTTTAATGGGAAGCCATTAATTTAATTTGTGTTCCTTAACTATATAGTATTCTTTTGTTGAAAATAGAATCAGATAACTGACCTATTCTTTTAATATTTAAACAAACATGTTCCACAGCGGAATCTTATAATCAAATGTTTAATTTTTGAAGCCTATTCAAATACAAGGAAATTCTCTAATTTCTTTAAAAAAAATCCCTTACCATCCTGACTGCTTTTAAGCTCCTCACTATATTTCTTCTGTAAAGCCAACTCTGCCTCGAGTTGTGCAATACGTCCTTGGGACAGCTGCCTTCCAAGCTCTTGATTCTCCTGGATAAGCATTCGACACTTCGCCATTAACTTTTTGCCTGTTTGGCTGTAAAGGAAAGAGCCATCTATCACAAAATGAAGACAAAATTCTCTCATCTCTCTTGATAAAAGTTGTCACTAAAAGTGGTATTTGTTAACACACTCTTAAGTATCTTACTGCCAGTACAAAGTATTCCTACAGACACCACAGCTTGATCCATCATCATTTGTTGATCTTCTGGCCCTGCTTAGAGAAACTGAAAAGAAAGTTCTACTGATAAAGATTTTAAATAACCAAAGCATTAATGATGATCAAAGTACTTATCCATTTTTATACAAAACCAAAGCACTACATAATTTTCCAAAGAAAATGGGACTCAGCTTATGGGCTTTAAATCAAGAAGTGGCAGGAGGAAGTGCTGGAAATAGCAACATCCAGTGTTTAGCTTTCATGAACTGAAAAATCCAAATTTATTGAATGCTTAAAGTCCTTAAGGTTATATCAAATATTTGTCTAAATTAGACCCATCAAAATGAATGGGACTTAAGTTAGACTAACATAAGCTATTAACTCCATGACTATGTGCATCATTACATTATTTCAATGAAATGATGCTCACAAGTGAGAAAGAGACTAATTGGTTTTAGTACCAGAAAAAACAAAGCCTTAGGACAATTTGCAATTGGAAACATTTAAGATTTTTTGGAAATTATTCAGGTCCTTCAATAAGCAGAGTAGAATGGGAGGAGCTCCATGCTGAATGTTTGCCATCAACTTTCACTGTTGGCCTTATGCCAGGTATGCTGCTCCCTAAGTGTGCTGCAATGCAATGCAAGCCATGGCCATCTTGCACCTCATATTTAGTAATCCCCTGCAGAGTAATCCTAGAAAAAGCAGCATCCTATACAACTACAGTGTAACAGCCAATACATACATATAAAAGTAGACTAGGATGGCATTTATTGACTTGTTACTAATAGCCAGAAACATTGCAGTAGCAAAGGTCCAGAACAGAAGATAGTCTACATACAGAAGCAGCTATACTATAACCATTGCCTTGGATATTTTTTAGGTAAGCAGCTGATTACTGCTTATGACTAAATTTGCAATTATGGTGAAAGCTCATTTTTCTTTTTAAGACTAGGAAAAATTGCAAACTTCTAAGGCAGTATTTTATATACACACTTTTGTGTGCCAAGGATTTATGTAATCTTCAATTCAAAATAAACTGAAAGTCATTTTACATTTTTAGAATCAGAGTTGGCAGGGACCTCCAAGGTTCATGGAGCCAATCCACTACTAAGCACTCCTAACACATAGCCTGCTTGAAAACTTCTAACACAGAAGCAACCATCACTGTTCAAGTCAACCTGTTCCATTGTTGAGTAGTTTGCTTCATCAGGAAATTATTTTAGTTAAAACCCCATTTTGTAATTTGAATCAGTTAACTCTGGTCTTACTTGCTGGCAGAACACCAAAAGGATTTGTTCCATCATCTATCTTACAGCCTTTCAAATATTTTAGATGACAATCTTATTACCTCCTAATCATCTCTTCTCCAGGCTGAACATACTCAACTCCTTTGACCTTTCCTCACAGGATTTGGATGTCCAGGCCCCTTACCATCCTTGTTACCCTCCTCTGGACACACTTGTTTGTCAATATATTCTTCTTAGAATGTGGTGCTCAAAACTTTAGTTTTACCAGACTGGAACATGTAGTTCACATTTTAAAACTGCAGTTTCAAACACTGTATTAAGAGTATATAGTAAAATAGGTTACAGCTTAGTGGTAGAACATTAGCTTTGCATGTAGAAGATTCTAGATTTAGTCCTCTGCATTTCCAGTTAAAAGGAACTATGGTAGGCTTGGGGGAGAAATTCCACTTGATAATAGAGAACTACTGCCAGTGTTGGGTTAACTGGGCTACATGCCTGACTTGGTATAAGACAGCTTCATGTTTAAAAATCCCTTAACTGTTACGAGCTTGTAAACATCAGAAACAGTAGGCAATTCTTCTCACTCCTTTGAAGAAAATTTTCAACTGCTAAAGAAAATATTGGATCTAACTTAAAATATATAGTGAATGAAGTTATAAAAAGCTTGACAAATATGCCAGAATATTTTAAAAGCTAGGAACTTAACCACATCTGTCTCATATTGTCCTAAAAACAGAAACAAAGAGCATGCCTTTCACATGCCTTTTTTTAAAATGACAAGTGTACATGACCTATTTTCTAAGTGTGGTTCTAAATCCTTGAAGCTTAATTATATGGGTTCAATAATATCCAAGAAAGTTAATTTCACTTCCTCTGAAGGATATTTATTCATTGGAAAGCAATAAGCACCTATCCTCAAACTGTAACCAAATATAGCAATGGTTTCACCACTTAATTCCACTCTTTTGTGTCTATTCACAATACTTCAAGACTAAACAAAAATCTGACACTTCCAAAATTGGTTTCTAGTACAACTTGGATGCAAAGGACACTTCTTTCATAAATGACCAGTTCCATATAGGGAAAACTCCATACATTGGATATACATGGAACTCACTGATTCCCCAGCATGTGTACATGTGGTGAAACACAATTCTGTATGTGTAACATGTTATGCCAAACACCTGATGTTTTTTCTCCCTGGGAATAGTATCTATTTAGAAAACAATTTGTATGAAATAACCCATAGCCATCATGCAAAGCTTACTGCCAGGATTGAATGAGCTTCTTTAGACATACCAAAGGGTTTGGGCATGCCTAGTACAATGTAGTTTTGTTTCAATTCCTTCAATACCTGCAACTCTTCTGCTTGAGGGAAAAAAACAATCAACCCCACATCCCTGCAACTAATTGGATAGTTCTTTGAATCCTGATCTGTGTCTCCAAAAATGGTGACCATATGACAACATCCATGATGTATTCTTCAAGCTTACGCCAAACAAGATATACATTCTTATGAAGTTTCTAAATATTAACTTGTTGTTTGTAATAGTTCATGTTCATCAACCGTTTGTCACATGTAATAACTCAAACTGTTTCTTATATGTTAAACTACATTATAAACAGGTAAGAAATGCAAGGACAGTTACTATCTAACTATAGGGTAAATAACATAATTACAGGAAAATACCACAGTGCAAATGCTAACTATTTAACAATGATCAAAATTATAATTTAAAAAAAAATACTGTTGAGCCTTCATGGTGATGTCCCTATTAATGAAAATCTCAATTAGATGCTATGTGTGGTATCTGTTACAATCATAACACATTGTTATGTGCTCACTGGATTTCTCCCTACTGCAATCAAGAAGCCTGTTGACAAGGGCAATGCAATACAATTCTTAAAACACTGTCGGAAAATGTCAGATTTTGAGAACAGACTTGCAAAGACATTGATAGATCCACAAAAGGTGATAGGTAGATACAAGAATGATTCCTTAAACACTTAGAATAGCTTTAAAAGTGCAAAGGAGTGCATTTGCATTTTCCAGTGTAAGGTCAAAATAAACTGAAAAAATATGTGGAACCAAACAAGGAAATACTTCTTATAGGGGATAAATTAAAATCCCATTTGTTAGACCAGCCTTTCCCAACCTGGTGATCTCCAAATGTTTTGGACCACAGTTTTCATCATCTTTACATAATGGCCATTTGTCCAAAATATCTGAAGGGCACTATGTTGGGCCAGGCTATCCTCAACACACAAAAGATGTAGTCAATTATTAGGTAACCAAATAAACCTACAATATTTGAGGAAATATGATTTTACACTGATTATCTGATTTATCAGATTTGGAAATATGTATACACCAAAGACTTAAAGCTAGGAAATTGTCACCTTCTACAAGTCAAGGAAAAATAAATTTTGCAGATGTCTCATGTGAAAATGAAGTAAATTTACCCTAAGGTAAATGATGCATTTTAAACCCAAAGACATTTGATGTTACCATCTTCTATCAAAACATGAATTCATCTGGTTAAGTTGGGAGTTCACAAGCAATCTGTATGACATCCCACAATTAAAACATACCTATGAAGAATGATTTTTTGATTATACAATTCATCATGTTTCACAAAGCCAGATGTAACATTAAGATAGGCTGTTTGTTTTATGTAGGTCTTACCTCTGTATTGATGCTAGATCTCATCACACCAAGATGGTTTTCAAAAGACATAATTTGTTTTTATGCAAGGTTCTTTTCTGATGTATACCCAAAGGTTCGTATCTATCAATCATTATGATGCAATAATGATCTAAATCAAAGCTAAAAGGTATTTATGGGAGTATGTTTAATTTAATGCAAATTAATACTTCATTTCAAATATTGGAATTGGTCTGTTAACTACTTCATTCTTCTGCGATTTTACCTCCTGTGAAAGAGACTTCACTAAAAGTACACAAGTACTGTTAGTTCAATTAATGTCAAGGATTCTTTCCATTGTATTCTGAAAAAATGTGCACTAAACTGCCCCATGCTGTTGTTCCTAGTATACACTTGGGACATGGCAAGACATCAGAATGTAGCAATGCTTCTGAGCCAATGCCAACCAGCAAAATGTATGCAAAAAGCCCAGACATCATCCCTCTTCAAGAGAACAGGTCAAGACAAAGTAGCACCCTGTTCTCCATTCTTTTATAGTCATAACCCATGAAAGCTTCATATACAATAAGTACCACCAGCAGTGGTCCCTGAATTATGCAGTACAACTATTTCAAGGCATATTTATGTATGAGTGCAGTACAAAAAACTAAGTATACAATGGAATGTAAAATGCCCCACGCCAACGAAGGTACTACCGATGTGCCTTGTATAGTCTGCATATATTTTATCAGGATAAAATTATAAACAGTACTTCTGCCCTGACATGGGCAGTATAAGAATCACAACTAGTTTTTTTTTTTGATTATATACTCTAGTTGAGATCCAGAGTGAACATGACTGCTTCAACAATGTTAAGAATATGTAATTAAATTGCATTTATGTTGTTACAGCACTAGGATTTAGGAGTTCACATATTGTCAGCCATCCAAAGAACAATTGTTATTCAAAACCATGACAAGGTTCACTGAAGTTCTATGGCACCCAAATGCTAAGAAAATCAACACTGACTGTGTGCATGTTCTCACAGCTATTCAAAGCTGATTACCAAAAATGTGATTTAAACAAAATTCACCTCATTGAGTTCTGACCCAGCAGTTCAGTGAACAAGGAGCAAATCCACGGTCCTAATGGCAAAACTGACTTAATCCGTCTCTAAGTCACTAGGTTTAGGGTTAAGAGCGAAGTATATTCCATTTTTATGTTTTACTC
This sequence comes from Varanus komodoensis, assembly GCF_004798865.1. Classification (NCBI taxonomy): domain Eukaryota; kingdom Metazoa; phylum Chordata; class Lepidosauria; order Squamata; family Varanidae; genus Varanus; species Varanus komodoensis. Next base: position 34,366,308 of record NW_025335268.1, on the reverse strand, counting down.
GAATTTGACATAATCAATTCATGATTTAAAATCTCTATGTTCTCCTCCAATATGTCTGTAGACATAGTGTGCCACAGACTTTAGACTTCTGCTTCTCCCACTATTTTCTTCAAACAGAACCACTTTGCAAATGTCTACACGTTCTAGAAAGGACACTTTTTTCTGAGATGGCCACTTCTTCAGAACAGTCCGACGCTGTCAGGCCTCTGAAGCAAAGGGGGGAAAAGCTGAAACACAAGGTTCATCTGGTAAGTTTTACATTAAGCAATACAAGCTGGACAGTATAAGAATGTGGCTTTTGGCTCAAAACGTCTGAGTCTTGGTGTGGAAACGAGTACGTGGTTGTCCCACCAAAGCATTCTCTGTCAGGGAAGTCTTGACTGGGGAGTATGTTTTGTTTACCTATCAGGTGTAAATTTCCAGGCACTCAGTTCATTTTGGGCTTGTTCCAGTTTGTCTTTAGTCTGTTCCAGTTCACCTTTCATTTTTAGGAAAAACAAGTTGATGGCTGGGTCTACCATTGTTGATCTCAGTTGAGCAACACTCGGCTGCTGGACTTGCTTGAGGTACTGGATCTGATTCTGCACAAAAGGAAAGAAAAATTGTTAAGTCTGCATTTATAAAGTTTCATGCGTTCACATGAATAATTTCAGTTTGTTACCCCTATATAATTCTTAACTAACATTTTCTTGAATAGGTCAGTAAATTGAACTCAGAAAACACACAGAATATACTTGAAGATTTGGTGCAAAGTATCATTTTATGGAACACTTCAATCCAGTGTTTGCTCCACCAAAGTACTGGGTCGTACAACTGCTTTATATAATCTATCATTACCCAGCATTTATTTCCAAATTTTAACTAATTTCATCTTCAAATTATGCAAGCATGAACAATGAGTCAAAGTGCTGCTATCTGATGACAGCCTAACAAAACCCTAAAATGGGGGCAGGCAACATACAGCCCCCACAGTTGTTTTTTATGCCCTGTGCTCTGTTCCCCTCTCACTGCTGAAATTGCAGCACTGGCAAAGATCACAGCAAGTTTGTAAGACAACAAGGCATGCAAGGAGCATATGCCTTTTTTGCAAGAATAACTTTAATACTGCTTGAAATCAAGCACCCTGTTTCCCTGAGAACTTACTGCAATTTTGGCTGTCAGCATGGTAACAATTTCAGGTGAGATGAACCTCCACTGGCTTCTGAGGAAGAGGGCAGCATTATTTGGGTTTTGTGTCCCCCAAACCCTGTAAGTTGCCCAGCTCAGCACTTAAAACATAAGCAGAGAATGCAAACACTGCCTGACAATTTCTGAATCTGCTACTTGAAAAGAGAAGTATCTGAAAAATATACCATTTTTAATGTGCTGTTTGTAATTCTGTATGCTATTCTATCTCCCCAATTCTGGCCAGGTTTTGAACTTGTAGATAATGTCAAAACTGTTTCTACTCATTAATAGTACCAAAGAGAAATTACCAAAATAGGTGGCTTTGGTACTTCAAGAAAAAATGGCATTCTAAAAGTCCATTCTTACTTGAACTTGAATATGAACTTCGTTTTTAGTAAGACAAACCTCCTCCTAAAATTATTACAACAGAAAGAGAATTCCACTTAACACCTACACTGCTGCCAGTAAAAGCTATTTACTGCCCAACCAGCTAAAACAGCCAAAATAACCTTGAAAAGAGAGCCACTGTAAAATGGATGTTCTTTTACTTAAGAACCTATCACAGCCTTAAAACTGCTAAAAATCAGGAAGTCTAGGTAGTAGGAAATATGCTGTTGTGTATGCTAAGATGTTACGTTAGAGAAAGAGGCAAGGCACCTTGGTTTGTCCCACAGAAGTTCACAGGTAACATGAAGTAGTTCTCCAATCCCTAGCAATACAATCCTAGGCATGTCTACTCAAATCTACTGAGTTCAGTAGGATTTATTCCTGGTTAAGTATGCACCGGATTGCAGCCTTCAGACAAGTCACAGATTGACTGGGTTCACACAATCACAAAGGGGGAAATCAGCTATAATGGCTTACTTCTCCTACTATGTATGTGAGTCACATCCCTTGGGATTTGCATGATTACAATCATAGCTTGCTGTTTTGTGAAAAGCTGGCAAGGGTGGCTTGTTGCTGTGGTTAATAAGCAGCCCAGAACTCTTGCCTTATTTCCTCCCTTTATGATAATACATGCAGGCCTCCTTAACATCATAACAGGGATACAAGTACTCACCCATTTTACTGGGCTATTGTAAAGATATACAAAATCTACATAGTGATATAGAAATAAATAAGAAGAATGAATAATGCAACAAAGGGATATCTTGGCCACATTTATCAAATACAGTTTCCAGAGGGGATGATCATAGTAACTTTGATGCTGAACTGACAGCATTTCTACAGTAAATTCTACAAAAGGTAATGAGAATGTATCTATCAACTCCTAAGCTATAGTCTGAAAAGCAGGGAATTCTATTGTTGAAAATGACCAGGTTTATAGTTGGAATATTTGTCTAATTACTGAGTGTCAACATCCAACAATACTTCATGTGAAGCACAGCAAAGAAAAGTTAAACTTTATTCAAATCCTGTCTGTAAATTCCATTTGAAAACTGGCCAGCAAAGCTGTTGCTGTATTTACCCAGATCTAAGTGATCACTAAATGGGTCAAATAAAACTGATATTTGATTATTTTTTTTACCAAGAAGAAAAGTGATAGTGTTCTCCCTATTAGGTACAGAAAAGATATAGATATTAGGCCTACTTTATACAGCATCATTTCTGGGCCTCCATTAGTCATTTGAAAACTAGTGGAATATAAACACTAAACCAGTGACATAATGGCAGCAAATTGTTAATTGATTAATCCATTATTTGCTGGGTTACATGTGGTAAATGAGCAGCTTCCAATTTGACTATACAACCTCTGACTGATCTGACTGTAAATTGTTTCATGATGTGCAAACATGGACACTATGAGTTTTCATAGATGCACCTAGGGTTGTTAAATCAAAAGTATTTCTTATATACATCACAACAGATTTAACCGTGCAAACATTTTACTGTTATTTTGTACACACTATTGTCAGTGATGCATCTTGGTGAAAGCACCTACAGTATACATTTTGCAAATATCTTCATAACATCTATATTTTGGTTAGGTTTGGAGCTCATCTATGGCAGCCTTCACTTAAAATATAAAAATTAAGCATTTTTATACCTCCATAATGCTGTATCAAAATTTGCATTCTAAGGATATCAACTACTGACTGAAAGTTTGAAAAAAAAGAAAGGAAAAAAGGTCCCTGTAGGATAGAGCACAAAGTCCAAGCGGTTAACTATTCATATACAGGATCCTAAGCTAAAAATAATTTGTAATATATTGACACAAAAACCTTTGCCCCAAACAATGTTAACTTCACTTACAGTACACTCCTGCATTTCTTGCTCCTTAGTGGCCAGCCGCATCACTAAGATATTTTCCCTTCGAGCAGATTCTTGCTGTTGTTGTTTCAGCTTTTCTTCAGATTCTCTCAATCCCGTTACATCATTAGCTAGCGTAAAACAGTAAACAAATCACAAAGTTTATCAGTAGAAGACTTTCAAGAATTTAAGCAAAACCTGTTTCTAAGGAAAAATTATTTGGCCATCATTTTGTAAGCCGCCCCGAGGCTTCGGCGAATGGGGCGGCATAAAAATGTTTTAATAAATAAAATAAATTTTCTTCTCCTCCTCTTTTAAGTTGGCTAAAGCCATTTGTGCAAGAGGGAAACAGAATAGATCCCCTATACCGAAAGTTGATAGCAACACTGAACAAGAAATCCCAGCCCTAGTTCTACTTTCCATTCTGCTACCAACTGTCTACAAAAGTCAGAGGAAAAAGAACATGGAAATGTCATGTCCCATTACAGACATGGCACCCCTCATACTGATGCCCTCGCATCACACTCTACACTTTTAACTTTCTTTCAAGAGGGTTGAGTCATAAAAGCCTACTTCAAATGCATAATACACATCTACATATTTTGCCTACTAATCAAGAATATTCAAATCATAAAGCATGATAAAATAGATTTCTACTCTGAACAGAGAACTAAATGGTAGCTACTTCATTATTTAAAGGGAGATGGTTTTTGTACAATCATGCTAATTAAAATGTCCCACAAATACATACATTTAAGTAAATGGCACTTTTTTCTTGCAGGTGGTATTTTAACGTATTTGGAGAAGAGGGTCAGAGTATCAAGGAATCTGATCATTAGGTTGCATTCATTTCTAATGCCTACTTCCTGCAACAAGCATCAATGGTATCTGCGTGTACAGTTTTGAGAACACCGGGCGGGGGGGAGGACTGGCATTTCCTACAAACAGCATTCATTGAGTTTTGTCAACAGGTTCATACTAATTAAACCAAACCTGAGATAGAACTCTCCTAGGTATGTTAAGAAGACTCCCTGTTGCACTCAGGAGGCATGACATGCTTACCAGAACAGCTATCTGCTACTCCTTAATTGTTGTTTCCAGTACTAATCCCATGACAGGCATGTATAGTCAGAGGGACAATTTAGAGATTCATTTGAATAACTTTAAATAACCTAAACTCAATTCCGAATAACACAGAGGAGTTCAATACTTTCTGTGAAGATTTCTGACTGAATGCCATTATAAACAAAGCAAGTTAAGTTTAATTGCCTAAGGGGAGGTAAGTAGAAATAAAAACACAACCCTAAAGTAATTTTATAAACCAACTAAGGCTGCGAGGATAGGAAACAACTGTTTCAAGCTGCCAATGGGTACACAACATTTTTTGCGCATGCTTACACCAAACTGCATTGAGTATCTAGTGTTTGTGATGCCCTGTGAACTATTTAAGCAACTATGGTCCTTCACCTACCTACCTGTAACAAGTTGAATACTCTACAGGAACATGACATTAAATTATCCCTTACTTGTAAGAATAGAAAACTAGGTGGTAGGGAGTTCAGTCTACCACCTTTAGAATACATACTGAATTAACAGAATTTGGCACATGCTCATAATTTTCATCAAAATTAATTTATAAACCATTATACTCTCCCTTTTATTACTCCTACTGCTTAAGGAGTAGCTTGGGAGTGATTGACACATTCAGTTTCAACTTACAATTAAGATCTGTGTATTTTCCCTCCAGAGCTTGCACATATGCTTCATACTGCTTCCACCTAATGAGAAATGAAAAATATTTTTCACCTTAAAAATGATTAAAATTATGTCTGATGCAAATGGAGAACACATTCTCTCTCCCTCTCTCTCATACACATACAGGTTGTCTTTAAAGTTGCTAAACTTTTTCCAATCGACGACTGTGACCTACACACACCCTCACACCTAAAACATCCTAAAGACCTTATAAACATTGCTAGATCTTTGTTTGCCAGAAATTAAATCAGAAGCTTAGCATCTAGAACACACAACACACAAAAAAGTATAAAGAAAAGAGGTGTGATTTGCAAAGCTTCAGCCCCTCTTGCAGACAGCTGATCTTGCCAGTTAAAAGTTACAGCCAATTCACTCTTGAGCGTGTTCCTACTTCTCATAATGCTTGGTTGCTGTTGAGTTTTTATTCTCCGCTGTAATATTAATTTTGCTGCTACAAATTGCAATTTTAATAAGCTGGTTCAAATCACAGCATAAAATTATTTAACTCATGATAAGTGTGCTGTCAGTGATCCACTTCCATATATTGCAACAAACTGCAGTTAAGGTTGTTGGCATGATGTGTAAATGTGGGCCAATAGGTTGTTTAGGGGCTAAACAAGCTAGTAACTGACCCATGGCTTATTGTTCTGGGATGTTTAGCCCCTAAAGACCCCACTGGTCTAGGTTCACAGAGCAGGCTGGCTTACTCTGACTAAGCAGATCACAGGTTGCCTATAGTACACAGAAGAGGCTTACACATAGGACACATTCTACCTAGTTTTAAGTTAATTAATTAATCTATGACGTGCCATGTTGACATGTAAACTGGGCCAATCTTTCATGGTGATTAGAAACCATTTGAAGCAACCTAAGAATGTGTCGTAAAAATAATTCTGTCAAAGACAGGCTTCAGGTCACCCAATAAGCATAAAGGCTGAATGGAGATCAGAAGCTAGGACTCCTTGGTCCAACTCAAATACAATGTCCAAGCAGGTGCATAAGGTTCACTATACATGGCCTTTTAAATAATTATGTATCAAGTTTCTAATCTCAGGTATGCAGAACAGCATGATGGGTTAACTTCCATCAAAAACAAAGGAAACCTGAATGGCAGTACAATCCTAGTGGTATACTTTACATTCCTTCTTCTGAAACTTTCTTCCAGTTTCATTACCTCTCACAGCCACATGGTAAAATCTGATATTTTAAGTATAGGATTCCAAACCTCCTGCTCCAGATAATTTTTATACTTTATTTTTTTCTCCATAACCAATAGCAAATACTTGATCTTTCAGCTAACTTTAAATTGTTTAGCGATACACTATTGTGATGAAAGAAGCTATTCAAAATGGGACAGTGACAAATCCACTCTATTCAACTTTAAGGTAAGCTATTATTTTACCTTAAGAGCAACTCCTCTCTAGGTAGAACCTTGAAGTCTGTTTCACTAAGGCGAACCTAGAGAACAAAAATAATCCAGTTCAACACTTGCAGCTGTTATTGAGGAAAAACAATACAAGAAGTATGGTTTTTCAATATTACCTTCTTTGGAAGTGGTTCTTCATTAGTCATTGTGAACGCTGAAGAAAAAAAAAACAAATATCAATGTTATTTAGCCATCTTAGAAGTATAACCTGCATCTTTATAGCACAATGAAGTATTAAGGATGCAATCCTATTTAATGATTCCAGTAAACATCTTATAATTTTTAACAATGCTGTATCATGGGGGCTGAAAACATCTGGAATTCAACTATAATGACTCCCCACAGAAAAATATTGAAGCAGAATATGGGTTAAATATGTAAACAGCAACACTAGAGAGTAGTTTACATACATCTTTTGTTTAAAAAATCAATGAATTCCCATTTAAAAATCCTATTTTAGCTTTTAAAAATTGTATCTGAACCAATGATCTAAATGGGATTCTAGAATTTTTCCATGGCCTACAATTACATAAAGGATCTCAAATTTTGCCACTAATTCAATAATATTCTGTATTTAAACCCTTATGTCAGGATCACAGTTTATAACTTTCTATACCTAGTACATTTTAATCTACTACCAAAGTCTTTTGCAAATAATATAGAAAATCATCCAGCTATCATTTATTGTGCTAATATCTTCACAAACCGTTCTCATGTATGCTGGTCATCCCTGATCCAAAATGTAAAAGCTTCCATCTTTTGCCAGCAGAAACTGTAGAAGCACTGTGAGAGTAAAAAGGCTTTACCCTTTACGGTTAATGAGTTTCATTAGATTCAGGATTCATTAGATTTTTGCTACTTCTTTCAGCAATTAACCAATACCTTCCCTATAATTAAAGGCTAGCTTATACTCAACTTTAAGCATAAACATATCTGCATTGTTTCTACTTGGTATAACCAATCTGATGGAAGAAGTTTAACTCCTCCACAGATGGATTTCAAAACATTTGATTATGAAACATCCTAATAAAACTGATTAGGGTTTAAACTTAAGAGCCATACTGGATAAAGATTTACTGAATGTAATGAAATCATCTATGAAGAATGGGTACTTCTAAAAGAGGTGTGTTATTTTTTAAAACCCTTAAATACCTTTAAACCAGGACAAAGTGCAAGCTTACACATGTCTCTTCAAAAGCAAGTCCCTGTGATTTCAATGTGTTCTACTCCCAGGTAAATTTGGGTTGCACTGGATTGCAGACTTATGATGCAAGCCTTACACCATTATCTAGGAGTAAGGTGTACTGACTTCAGTGAGGCTTACTTCTAAATAGATACATACATGCCCATGCTGTTAGAGGCTCATTGCACTGTAAGTTTTAAAATAAAGCCGTCTGAAGGTGTCACGGTGGTGTAGCTGCCTATACAGGTCACTCGTAAATCAGTTTGAAGCCATTCCTTCATATTAGTGTTCAATCAAGCAATTTATGAACCATCTGTTCTTTCAGGGTGTGCCAACCCTAATTTTGTATTAACACGTCTATGTTCAAAGTAACTATAAAAATAAAATCATATCTACAAGATTTGGTGCTTATTAGCTAAGAGCATTACTGAAGCTTGGCTTTTCCCTTTGGGAAATGAGCATCAGTTGTTCTAGTTCTGGAGCTCTGCATGCACTCAGTGCACTGCATGCATGCACTCACGGCATGCATGCAGACTTCCGCTGGTGCAACGGCACTTCCGCTGGTGCAACGGCACTTCCCCCTCCTCTCTCCCTCTGAAGCTGCACAAGAGGACCTCCAACCTTTCACAGAAGAGGTGCACATGAGGAAGGTGGAATCCATTTCCTCAGCAGTGTCCATTTCACATATAATCCTGAGAAAGTTCATCTTCAAAACATGATCTAATTCTAAAATGCCCAACACAAAGCAACAAATGCTATATTCCTATCTGAACAACAGCATGAATTTACTAAGTGTTACAAAAATAACAATATTTTGTTAACTTTTCACTGCTCACCTGAGTAAATCTATTCATGTTGAGTTAGTGATCAATAAACTGGACATGTGTGCCACCAGTGTTAACATTGCATATGGACAGGGCAACTCTTAATGCAATAATATTTATACAATATGGAGCCCACATGGTCAGTTTATCCATAGTCTTCAACTATGCACTGGCCCTCAGATGAATGTTTTACTTTATGGTGCACTGTGGTAGCCATCAGCTGTGTGTCTGCCCAGCAGAGATATTATTTTCAGTTGTGGCAATCAGTTACTATGAACTGCAGCCAGAATTTTCTATTGGACCATTGGGACATGTTGTACTCACTGGAATCTGTCACATTATCAAAAGTAAAGGCCAGTTTGGTGTAGTTGTTAAGCATGCGGGACTGCAGACTTCGGAGCTCCAGGTTCTAGTCTTCACTCTGCCATGGAGCTAACTAGGTGACTTTGGGCCAGTCACACACTCTCAGTTCAACATACCTCACAGGGTGGTTGCTTTGAGGTTAAGATTAAGAGAAATATGTAAGTAAACTTGAGTGCCTCAAAAGGAAAAAGATGGGATATATTATTTTATATATAATAAATAATAAGGTTCCTAGTGACCAAACATGTGGACTGGATTTTTAAAGAAAAACTTCAAGCACCTAAAATCTACGTATTCCACTTGGGAAATGCAGTGTCAGATTTTATGGTATACCTACATGTTGTGGCATACATGAAGCAGCCTCCTATCTCCACAACAATGGTACTCCTAAGTGAAATACTTTAGTTCAAAGCTTAGTTAGGCAAAGCATGTTAATAAACAGTATTAATTTCCCCCATATTTCTAAGAGGCTCTTAAGCAGAAATCAAGCTTTATAAACAAGCAGGGAGACTGATATGCAATTTAACCTACTTTCACTGAGTAAAAACGCAAGAAAAAATACTGACAACTTGAAAAAATCATAACGTTCTAGCAAGACAAATGAATTCCATGTGCTATTTAGGCTAATCCTATCCATATTTACTCAGAAGGTTCTTGGCAGCGTGGCATTTACTTTCATGCAGCGGATTGCCACCATGTCCACGTTTCTATGAAGGAAGATGGCTAAGTAAGCTCCTCCTCTTGTCACAGCGCTCTAGTAAACAAGCCAGGGCTTTCCTGGGGTGGGGAGTTCTGACAGAAAGGCGGCATCTAAAGAAGAATCCATGATGGGGGAGGTGTGCGCGGCGGCCGACAGCAAGATGCTGCTGCTACTGCTGCTGCCGGGCGTGGCGGCGCTGGAGCTCCACGACCTGAGGCTGGGTAATGCCGCAACAGGCGCCGGGTCTGGCCCACCGATGCGTAGTTGGGAAACGGCTGCCCTTCTGGCGCATCTGCTGATCCTCCCCTGCGCCTGACTGGCGGGCCTCCGGTCTTCCTAAGAGCGGTGGCGGCGCCCCGCGCGTGAAAAGACGACGAGGCCACCACTCACCTCCCGCCTGTGGCGACGCCGGGGCGCCGGTCTCCTGCGCGCACCGAATCCCTCCAAGCCGGGGTTTCCCTGTCGCATCAATAACGATGACCGCCGATGCCCCGGCCCAAGAGAGACCGCCGCTGCCAGCACCACGCTCCCTTCCCGCCCGCTCTTTATTTGCTGGTTCGCTGCGCTACAAAATGGCGCCGGAGAGGGAAACGAGAGGAGCCGCCTCGCCCCTTCCTTACCTCCCGCCTTGTCCTAACGAGAAGGCAGAGCCGGCCGCAGCGCAGAGCCAACCGCTGCCACTCACTCGCAGCCGGCCCCTCCCCGGCCGCCAGCGCCCCCCCTCCCCGGCCGCGCGCTCCCTCGCGCCTCCTTGTTCACACTTACCGGCCCAGCCCGCGAGCAACTGCTCCCTGCAGCAGCGGCAGCGGCGCTTTCTTGGCGCCGGGACTACTTCCCTCACCGTCCTTCCACCCCTCCCCCCCGCGTTTTCTTCCAATGCTTGAAAGGCTTTTCGTTTTCCTGCTCAGCGAAAAGACACCGCCCTTTGCGCGGGAAGAAAAGGGGGGGGGCGAAAAAAAATGAACAATATTTTCGAGGCCGGGGGGAGGGGGTGTAGAGGGAAAGATGAGCTCGAAGACCCCAAACCCTCAACTCTCCAGTCCCGCGTCTGTCAGGGTATGCAGTCGCAAAGCATGATGGGAAAGAGGGGGAGGCGGCGGAAGGATTCGGATTTGCAGTTTGTGACCACCTGCAGGAGTGAGGCATATGCAAGCGGAAGGAGATTACAGAAGAGGTTACAGTGGCGGTGGACTGCGTACAGAACCACTTTTCTGAACTTCTAGTCTGCGTGCGAGTTAGTATCAGCGCAGCACCGCGCTTAAACCGGTTTTCTTCGAAAGTTCGGTCTGTCCCTTTTAGGCGCTCCAGATTCTTCGCATGATTGGGTTTCTTTAGTCAGAGTTGTGCGATGAACACAAGGATAAGTCTAGTCGCAAGTGGTGTGACTTCCGAATCAAATAAGTTCAGGATTGCAGCAGCCGTAGCCGCGATCTTAAAAGTAGCTTGCAGGAGCGAACGTGGGTGTTTCGATGTAGGTGGAATATACGTGCCGGTACTCTAAGACACTGGGGGTTATCACTCAAGCTGATCGGCAGCGGTTTCAGGACTAACAAAACAATACCATTCATGACCTAAGTAGAGCGCAATCCTGTGCATATTTAGGTTGGACTTGCATATCCCACTCAAGCCTGCTGTGGAATGCTTGGACTTGCACTACTTTTTTCTCACGGTGGGTAGGCTTGTGCCCTTCCGGAGATCAGTACCACGAGAAGCGACCAATAAAGTTGACGGTTCACCAAAAGGATTGCGGCCCAAATTAGTAATCCTATTCTAGGCGTGATGGCTAGCTGGAACTCCCCCATTCGGAGTGGATAGTAGTCCGAACCCTGTGGAGTCAGTACCGCCGTTCCGACTTTTCTTTAAATATCTGAAGACTTATCTACAGATTTTGGATGCCTTTAGCACGACCTTTCCATACCTTTTAGCAAGGTGCGGTTTTGATGTGTGCACTGACATAGATTTCATAGGTTAGACATTGGGGAGGCTCTTAATCGCCCCTTAATTTTTCAAGTAGCAATAAAATATTTCTTCAACTATATGTTAAGGGCAGCTGGTAGAGCTCCACATCTTGTATATATAAGAGCCACATAAGTTCACTACTTTATCATGGAACAACCATGCAAGAAGGAAATCTGGTACTGAGTTCAGAATTTATCATGCTGTAAAACGTCATTGTTTGCTTTTGAAAAATAATATGGCTGTTGCAATAAAGGTTAATACTGAAAGTGTATAGGCACTTTCAAAAGGAGAGAAGTTGAGCAGGACTTAAAGAGCTGGGATTTTGCATGGCTTTCACACACATTGAATAAGCTAAGCTATAATTGATCTAAGTAGCTGATCTATATAACTTGTTCCATGATCTAAAACTTCTCTTGAGGTGACATTTTGATTTATTTAGGGAAGATTTATATGGCCCTAAATATATCCTTTAAACAGAATGCTGAAATTACTGTCACCTCCCAGGTCACTGTATAGTGTTTGCAGCTCTAGAAATGGAACTTTTAATGGAATAGTCATTAGATCTTGAACAGTGACTGAGAGAACTGGGTTTGTTCATCCTCAAGAAGGGCAGATTGAGAGGGGATATGAAAGCATTCTACAAGAATCTCAAAGACTGTCACAAAGAGGAAGGAAAAGATCTTTCACTCATCCCTGAGCATAGGTCACGGTACAACAAACTTAAACTACAACATACTAGATTCAGGCAGGACACCAAGAAAAACTTCCTAACTGTCAGAGCAATATAACAGTGGGACCAGTTGTCAAGAGAGGTCATGGGCTCTCCCACACCAGAGACATTCCAGGTGAAATTGGACAGATATCTGAGTGGGATGGTGTAAATTGGTGTCCTATACCAGTAGGGTTTGACCCTTCAAGGCCCCTTCCAACCCTACTATTCTATGAATCTATGTGCATATTACCTTACATTTCTGTCTGCATGCACATATATTTATATCTTAAAATATGTTAAAGTGTTATATTCCTGTCATAAATTGGTGTGGATTTGGAACCCTTTCCAACAGAGTCCAATCCAAACTACAGAGAAAAACCATTATCTTCACCCCATGCTTGTGAGCTTTTTTGGAGGAAACTCAGCAGGGGAAACAATACTAAACTATGATTCTTGGTCTGATCCACCAAGGTAGTTAATAATTTCTTTGAGAGAATACACTTTCAGCCCTATACACGCATCGCTGGAGTGAGTATCACTGAACTCAATGGAATTTACTTCTGACTGAACATACTCCGGGTTTCACACATGCAGAATAAGTGAGGCCCCCAGATTTCAGTGCAAGATAGAATAAATGTAAAAAGTACTATATAGGCTTTTAAATTTTACTAATTGTAAGAATTAGATTTAAAAGCATATTGCAAGTTTCTCAAGCATTTGATTAAATTTCTTTACTACAACTTGTCCTATGAAACACATTGTTTTAAAGAGTTGGTGTTCTATGTAAATAGGGAATCCTGGGGAAACTTTCTTGTTGAGGTCAAGCATTACAAATACGGTACAAAAGGTCAAATTAGTATTATTATGGGGTTATCTTTCACTAAGTGGGGGGACTGCCTCTCTAATCACTTCCACACTGTGTGCATATCTGAATGATCTTGTATATGCACAACAATTTACTTGGTTTGCCAATTGTGAATACTCAAAGTACAGTTATAGCCAAGTCTACTCACAATTAAGTCCCCTCTGAATTTATTGAGGCTTATTCCCAGATAAGCAGTTAAAAGAAGAAAAATCGCTCTGTTCAGTAACTGTAAGTCTTCATTTCTGACAAGTTTGGGGCCTGTAACTGTTTCTAAACAGAAATATGCTTGTGTGTAAAATCACATATGCAACAAAGAGCAGCTGTTTGGGTTATTAGCCAGTTTATGTAGTTAAAATTATTTTTCCAATTATAACAAATATACACTTCTGTGTAGCACAAATGCTCTATTTCAGGGGTGGCTAAACCAAGCCTTGGGAGCCACATATGGCTCTTTGAGTTTATTTTGCAGCTCACCGTTTGCTGCTGTGGGTGCCCATTGGCGCCCACTTGCCACTCAGCACCTGCTGCCACCACCTGTGAGCACCTGCTTGCAGCTCTCAAACATCTGATATTTATCATATACAGCTCTTCTGTTGCGCAAGTCTGGCCACCTCTGCTCTATTTAGTTGTAAGTTTGCTACATTAACACTTTAGTGGCTAGATCAACCAAATTAGCATGTGGCACTATTTAGAAAAAAAACATGTAATTATAAAGTTGATATAATTCAATTATTTAACAATCTTTTTTCTTGGTGATTTGTGCTGGCTATGTGCTGTCTCCTTTACCAGAGATGGCATGCCTGCATACTCAAGTTGCTGAGGATCTTGAGCAGGAGGCAGTCTTACACCTATCCCGCTTGAGGGATCCTGTGGGCGGCTGTTTTGGCAGCTGGTTTGCCACCATGTCTATAGAGTAGTGGACCAGATGGACCTTTGGTCTGATCCAGCATGGCTTTTCTTATGTTCTTATGATTTAAATAAATCTACCTTGATTTATTCAGACTTATTTCCAAGCAAATTGACATTAGAGTATGCTGCACATTTGCAATCCAATGTATACATATTGGGGAGCAAGCCCATTTAATTTGGTTTATGTTATTACATCAGTTAATATGATTTGATTCATACTAATAATTCCAGCAGAATAGCCTTTTAAAAGCCAAACCAGATATTACCCTTGTATTGCTTGAAGTGGCATGCTCATGTTTTCTGTACATTACTACTATTAATTTTTATTGGGACCACAGTGCAGAGGAAGATGAATAACCTTCCATCTAGTATCTCCTCCTGTGTGGTACTTTGTGGGTGTGCCTGTATCAACTGTAATTAAGATGCTCTCTGTGCAAGAGAAGAATTAAAAAGAAAAAACTGCCAAGAAACTGGGAAGAAGTACAAACTTCTACAAAGGAGAGCTCCTGTGTAAGGAACTTGACCAGGATCTAGAAGAACCCTTTAAGCAGAATTGCAAAGCAAAAGGTCATAGCTGATTTAACTCTTGCCGAGGGAAATTTAATAATGTAGCCAAATCAAGGGCCACAGGTCATGAAAGCACTACACAAATGTATGATGAGGAACAGAGAATATTAATCCTTCAGGATGATAATCCAGGGAGACTGAATAACAGCTTGTGTGCTCATAGGATCGGTAGGAGAGACAAATCAGATGATACAGCCAGAAGACGTAGCAGACGACAACGTGAGTGACAGGAAACAGTACCCCAACATCACAGATGAGAATTGGCAGAAAACCAGTGCTTCAGTTTGAGCAGGAATACCATTGGAAACTATACGTAGCAGTAGTGAATGGGATTTATTTCAATTATATTCACAGCCAAGCCTAGCTAACACTGCCGTAGGCCAATCAAATTGGAGATCAGCTGTGTTATGGTCTGTTACGATCTGAACATGCTGTTGCTTTAGAGGCCAATCTAAGTGACTGCTTCTAAGAACAGTGTGCAGGAATTCCTGCACTTCTGAATAGGTGAAGAGTGTGGTGGAGTCCCAAGTGATTCCATGGAAACTACTATGTTAGTACATGTTAGTACATGGTTAGTACATAGTACATGGTAGTACTGGGAACTCCCCCCACTCAGCCATCAATATCTGTTTAATAATGAATAAAACAAAATAAAGCAATCCAGATCCATATGATAGGATCTGACAGTTATTGTGTTCTAAAGCTGAAGTTTGATCTGCATAATTAATAAACCAGCATTTAATCTATTGTAGAAGCAATTGCAATATCTGGTAACTGTTTTGATTAACGTCTTAATGCTTTTGAGAAGTCTAGAGATGTTCCGAGCTGTGGGAAATGCAGTAATATATAAGGTCACTAAAAGTAATGAAAGTATACACATGTGCATATATACTCATATATACATATATGATGTATATACATACGTAACAGTTAAAAGGAAAAGACAGACAGACAGACAGACAGACAGACAGACTCATCTTGGCTACTGTCCTGAACACAAGTTTGAATATACTACCCCTCAGACGTCAGCAGGGTTTCTGCTGAGGTAACAGGATTACTCTGACAAACAAGCATGCGGAATTGCACCCTTATATCCTCGCTCCACCTACTGCTATTACCTAACATTTATTTAGTGCCTACAGAACAGGTACTTGGTTCAACATTTTACTGGCTGTTGACTTACCAACTTTTCCAAACTTTGCATTGATGCCACCAGTTCATTTTGACATTCGATTATCATTTTGAGCAGAGACATAATAGTAATGATAATATGCTTTTATACAGTGCTTTACAATGTTCAAACCACTTTGCATATATTCTTGGTAATTTTCAAAATGTCCCTGTATATTCAATAAATGTCAAGGAGGTCTCATTATGCTCATAGTGGGCTTAGGTGAAGAAATGGTGTATTGCATAAGACCTCTTTCCTCTGCAAAATGCATGTTACAGAAGCAAGTGGCACTGAGGTAGGCAATACACGTTTTCCCTGTTGTCTTCTGCATTTGTGTCATTCTAATGTTCATGCTTCAGATGTTTCCTTTGAAAGGGACAAGAGAAATTCAGAGAACACCATTCGTCACATACAGCTCTTCGTTAAAAGCACTGCAGTGTTTCATCAATGAACTACAGGATAATAATGGTTCCCCCACACAGGTGACCGGCCTGTACCTACACTAAAACAGGTACAGAAGGAACAAAGCCTGCAAGAAGCCCAGATTCCACCTGGGTCCCCATTCTACACTGACGACACGGTCACAGGATCTAGTAACGTCGGCCATCAACATTCGCCTCATCTGCCAACATGTTAAGCGATCGCCTGCCAACCATTCCCTTCTGCCTTCCATGTCGAACTAACAGGTCAGAAAAAAGAAATCTGACATCTGCCAAATCTGACATCTGAAATGTTTTGAAACTAATAGCAGACGTCACTCTCTCTGGACACTGGTGCTGGCCTGCAAGTTGCTATTCTCCAACATAAAGGGAGACTCCAGTGTAAAACAGCTGAATTAGAACAAGTAGCACATTGTGCAGTGTCTTTCAGTGCTTTGTATTATCTAGTTGCATTCTTTAGCGCAGTCTTGTAATATAAAGCAGTATTGCTATTACCCATATTTCAGATGGAATAATGGATGAAAAAAGAGCGGCTCATCTAAGAACCATTGGAGGGTTCATGGCAGAAGTAAAACTTGAACCAAGAACTTCCTGATTCAGTCTCTCAGACTGCAATCCTATGCATACTTCCCTTGAGAGGAAGCTCCATTGGCTTGCTTCTGAGCTGATATGCATTTGGATTGCAATATTAGGTATTGTAAATGCATCTAAACAACATTTGCTTCTTTTTTGTTTGGATACAGATCACTCATTAAGGGTGCTAATTTACATAGTAGCGCTAAATGATTGTCCTATGGCTGGTTACTGTTGTTGTGAATGGTGACTGTGATTATTTTACATATAGAATTAAATAGACTGTACTTTTTGGACTTAACATTTTTATTCATTTCCTTTGGATATACCCCTCTCTACTGAGGATAAAACTTCATGAGCTTGATGACTTCCAGACTAGCTGTTAGTCCAAAAGTTTACATGTTATAATAAATGGGTTAACCTTTCAAGGCTACCATACTCTCTGAAAGGCTTATCTGGACAACTACCTCAGGCCTCTGAATGTTAGAGAGCAGAGCACAGAATGTTTGCAGTGAGCACTGAGAAAACACTACACTCAGGAGCAAGCACAGAGCACATAACTTGGTTCTAAGTTCCAGTATTTATTCAAGCATGCTTTTTCCAAAATTATATTTCATATATATGAATGATCAGATGTTTTGTAAGGTATAATTTAACATAGTCTGATATACTGTTTAGTAGCCCATGATATTTATCTGGGTGGATGTTCTTATTACTATTATTAATTGTATTCATGCACTGCCCTTCCTCCCAAGGGAGTGTCATATTGCAACACTCGTTTAAAGGCTAATTCTTGAGACTGAAAACAGGTTGCAGCACCAAGCTTTGGTATTTCCTAACTTTCTTCTGTGCTCGCATGGGGCCTTCTGGCAAATCAGACAGATTAGATAGAAATTTGTTAGAAAAGCCCTAAGGTACAGTCCCATGCATGTTTAGACAGAACCAAAGTCCTACAACTCTTAGCATTCCTAGGAGTTGTAGGATTCCTCTCACCATCCAGTCACACATAGGATTGTGCCCTCAATGGCTTTCAATTATGCAAGGAAAGGACAGCTCCAAAAGTGTGATTTTTAAAAAATGTTAAACAAGAGTACTGTTCATGTCACATCAGCCCTAGGAACAGGGCAGTTCTGTATCATTTGCGACAGAGGAAACAAACAAGTAGTTGGAAGCTAATAAACTCTGAATGTAGAACCAGGTTTAATGTCTGAATTCATGTTGAAGTGTTTAGAGATTAATCTGTTCTGATGAATTTTTCTTGCTTGCCAAATAGGTAAAAAAGGCAAACTCTAGTAACATGTAACCAATTCAAGCCACCAACCCAGTGTACACGAAATAGGTGTAATTTGGAGGCTGTGGTATACCTAGGGCAGGAATAGTACTTTCTACGAGAGCTGAAAGCACTCCGCATGGTACACAGCCTTGCTATCACCCGTTGGTTCAGGGGGTCGACTAGATGCAGGGATGGAGGCCAGTGGGCAGAGAACAGCTCAAATTCTGTTATTACTGCCAGCCACAATGAGCACCATTTCCCTGGTAGAAAGGCAAGGTATAAAGAAAACAGGCAAATAATACATGTTTA
The DNA here is from genome assembly GCF_004798865.1 of Varanus komodoensis. Lineage (NCBI taxonomy): Eukaryota > Metazoa > Chordata > Lepidosauria > Squamata > Varanidae > Varanus > Varanus komodoensis. Next base: position 34,347,862 of record NW_025335268.1, on the reverse strand, counting down.
ACAAACTACACCTTTTTTAACAGTTTAAAAAAAACTTTTTTCTGGCAAGTGGTTGTAAAGCCAAAGAAACAGCCAAGGGGGTTTTCTAGTAAAATCGTTTGCAACTATGGTGTGATCCAAAACAAGGATCGTACCATACGTATTCCGCCCCAAGCTGACAGTTATTCTGTTCTAAAGCTGAAGTTTGATCTGTGTAATTAATAAACCAGCATTTAATCTATTGTAGAAGCAATTGCAGTATCTGGTAACTGTTTTGATTAACGACTTAACGCTTTTGAGAAGTCTAGAGATGTTCAGAGCTGTGGGAAATGCAGTAATACGTAAGGTCACTAAAAGTAATGAAAGTATACACATGTGCATATATACTCATATATACATAAATGATGTATATACTTACGTAACAGTTAAAAGGGACAGACAGACATACTCATCTTGGCTACTGTCCTGAACACAAGTTTGAATATACTACCCCTCAGACGTCAGCAGGGTTTCTGCTGAGGTAACAGGATTACTCTGACAAACAAGCATGCGGAATTGCACCCTTATATCCTCGCTCCACCTGCTATTACCTAACATTTATTTAGTGCCTACAGATCAGGTACTTGGTTCAACATTTTACTGGTTGTTGATTTACCAACTTTTCCAAACTTTGCACTGATGCCACCAGTTCATTTTGACATTTGATTATCATTTTGATAGAGACATAATAGTAATGATCATATGCTTTTATACAGTGCTTTACAATGTTCAAACCACTTTGCATATATTCTTGGTAATTTTCAAAATGTCCCTGTATATTCAATAAATGTCAAGGAGGTCTCATTATGCTCATAGTGGGCTTAGGTGAAGAAATGGTGTATTGCATAAGACCTCTTTCCTCTGCAAAATGCATGTTACAGAAGCAAGTGGCACTGAGGTAGGCAATACACGTTTTCCCTGTTGTCTTCTGCATTTGTGTCATTCTAATGTTCATGCTTCAGATGTTTCCTTTGAAAGGGACAAGAGAAATTCAGAGAACACCATTCGTCACATACAGCTCTTCGTTAAAAGCACTGCAGTGTTTCATCAATGAACTACAGGATAATAATGGTTCCCCCACACAGGTGACCGGCCTGTACCTACACTAAAACAGGTACAGAAGGAACAAAGCCTGCAAGAAGCCCAGATTCCACCTGGGTCCCCATTCTACACTGACGACACGGTCACAGGATCTAGTAACGTCGGCCATCAACATTCGCCTCATCTGCCAACATGTTAAGCGATCGCCTGCCAACCATTCCCTTCTGCCTTCCATGTCGAACTAACAGGTCAGAAAAAAGAAATCTGACATCTGCCAAATCTGACATCTGCAATATTTTGAAACTATATTTCAAACTATATTTGAAATATTTTGAGAGCCTCAGCTATTGGGCGGTATATGAAATGCGCGAAAACCTCACTCCGCACACTGCACCTACATCCCTCCCGCACCCAGCCTCCATTATTCCACGCAGCGCAAATATGCCCGTCACGTGACGACGGTGTCTTCTTGGGCGGTGACGAGGGAGGAGGGAAGCAGCCGGAGTCTCGCGGAGCCAATAGGAACGCGGGTGCTTGGCCTTGAAGGTGGGACTAAGGGAGGCGCCGGACGGCTTTTAGGGGCTGAGCGTGCCGTGGCGATAGCAGTGCGGAGCAGGTGGAGGCGTCATGAGTGCCGAGGGGGAAGCTGTTGTGCTCGTTGCTGCTGCAAGGACCCCGATTGGTGAGTGGGGGATTTCGTGGTGATGCCGCCGCCACCGTCGCCTTTTCCTTTCGCTTGTACGACTGGGGAGCGAACGGGTTACTCGATCGCCATAACACCGGATAGTCGCGATCTGTGATGGCCATTCATTCGGTTGTCTCCGGGAAATCTTCCTACACCTCATCATATTGAAGATTCCCGGAAGCTGTTTCTCCTGTGGCAGGAAAACCAGGCAATAACTCTAGGCTGGGGAGTGCTCGGTGGGGAAGAGCTCTGGGTTGTATTTAGCGCAAGCCCTACTTCGAGTACACTTATTTAAGCGAATGGGACTGAAAGGTTAGGTTATCAATGGGAATAACCCACTCGGTACAGCCTCCGTGTTGCTTCTGCTGCTGAAGGGATGGGGAAAGTGTGGTCCTCCAACTCCCTTCGTCCCTCATATGACCGTACTGGGTAGGACTGATGGGGGCAGTAGTTGAACAGCATCTGGAGGTTCACACGTATCCCGCTTGCCTGGGTAACTGCTCCATTTTAATGAAACTGTATGGGTGATATTTTAGTTGTTAAAATTCCGCTTTAAACTTTAAGCAGAACGTTACGTTTTTATTATTTTCTATTGTATCTGATTGATTGACAGCACCTGAATTGCAGCTTAAAGTACTTGGTACTAGTGGGATACATAAAGATGTTTTATTGCTGCATCTATTACCCTTGTATCTCGCTTTTCGTCTCAGATAGTTCGAGGAAGCAGTGTACGTGGTGGTTCTTCTGAGGTTTTTTCCCCTCACAACAGCCTTATGAGAATTGGTTAGGCTGAGAGCGAGTGATCACCCAGCGAGCTTCAAGGCTGCTTGGGGTTTTGACTCGTTGTCTCCTTTGTAATAATGCAATGCTTTAGCAACCTTTCCTCACCTGCTTGTTTGGCAGAGTAATACCCGTTGTTTTAATGGGATTAGTGGAGAATGATGAAAAATTTGCTTCTTCAAAATAATCGGAACCCGAGCAGGCATCCCATTTCGCTGCTGCACCTATGAAAGTTGCTTCCCTTATTTTCTTTGTTCTACCTGCCAGAAAACATCGATGCGGCCACCCGAGGTTCCTCCCTCGCCTGTGCTTTGCCTGCAGCGATTGGGCAGTGGCTGTGGAGCCACTGGGTGGGGGAAGGCTGTGATTGCCTCGTGAGGGTCGCTGATGAGTGGCTCTTGCTCTGATTGGTCTGTGACCATGAGCGCTGGACCCCGGCTGCTCTCTCGCTTCATTAACAAAGCCCAAGACTGTTCTACTGCTGCCCCCTTCCCTCCATAGAGAAATGGGTCACGGGAGAAGAGGATATATGGTGCCTTTTGAGAACCTGGTTACAAAGTAATGTGATCTAGCTTGGCTAGAGAAATGGTACAAGATCAGATCCTGTTGTTTTGTTTTTTTTTTAAGACAACCTGGTTATTCCTGAGCATGCACAAAGTTACTTACATTCTTGATCACAAATGGAATGCCTTTCCTTGGGTTGGAGGGTGTGAGGGAACACTGTGTTTGAAACTGCAGATAACTGTTGCAGTTAAGGTAAACACTGCAGGACTAAATTTACCTTTGGCTCAGCCTGTGCAAGGTAAATTTTTAAAATTGGTTTGCTACTAGTCTTCTGTTAAATACCATTCCCTTTACAGTTCCTGCTTTGTGCTCTATTTTTATCCTTCCAACAGCATCTTACTTTTCGGCCTGGCATTTTTCTAGGTTTCATTTGTCTTCATACCACGCTCCTTTTAGCAAAGAATGAGCAAAGCCATAGCCTGTTCATATAACCCAAGCAAACTTAGTTTGTTCTGAACAACTATGCCATATAGTACACCATGGTTAGATTCTGTGGAAGAGAGAGAATCTCACCTTGAGAGAAAGTTATTTTCCAATCCTAAATGTCTTGGCCAGTCCACTAGTTTTGAAGATGGCTAACACCAACATTGAAGTTAAGTGGCAGCAAGATATAAAACAAACGAAGTATATCGTTTCACACTTAAACTAAATTTGAGTATTGATTTATTAAAAAAAAATAGAAGGCAATCTTGCTGCATTTATGGCCCCCCTCGCATTGTCTGTGGGACCACAGGATTATTTGAACCTGTGCCAGCTACCTCTCTGATATTGGAAATCAGCCCTGGACTGGGCTAAAAGGGATGTGCCAAGGAGGGAAATGGGCTGGGGCCTATGGCTTCAGCCATATCCAAATACTGCACCAGTCTCTTTTCGGTTCCTTTCTTGGCAGGTCATCTAGATGGCTGAAAACAGTTGTCTGGATGAAATGGGGAGTACGAAGCTCAGGGCAGCAGAGGCCACCACACGCCCTGCCCTGCAGTGAGGGCATGTAGGCCTCGCCTCCAGAGTGTTATGTCACTGAGGGCAGAGGGCTCTTGGTCACACTCTGAAAGAATCGGGGTTATATGCCACGGCATGCTTTGGTGGCACAGAATAATGAGACATGACAGCTGATCACATAGTGGAATAAAATGCCAAGGTCACATTGTTTGCTAAAGAGATCAACAAATTCTCTGTATTCTTTTAAGCATTATAGCCATGTCTTTAACAAATCATTTAAAGCTGTTGTTTCATGCCCTGTACTTGGGACTAAGTCTTTTTTAAATCGTTGAACTTACTTTCCAGTCTGTCATGTAAAGCAAAGCTTGTATGGCTCATAAGCATCTATGCACAATATGTACTGGGGAATACTACTTTAGCTTTGTGCGTCATTCCATCTAGATGACTCTCCAAATAGTACCTCTTTATGTATATTTTCCTGCTTTTGGATTAATGAACTTTTCACTGTTTTTTAAAATGAAAGCATATCTTGAATCTGAAGATGCCTTTTGTTTCTTGTCTAGGATCCTTCAATGGCTCCTTATCTACCTTGCATGCCCATGAGCTGGCATCCATTGCCATTAAGGAGTCTTTGCAGAGGGCAAAAATCAACCCGAAAGAAGTGTCTGAGGTTATAATTGGACATGTCTTGGCTGCAGGTAAGTCTTCAGTTGACAATTGTGTCTGACTTGAACCTGGACTCTGCTTACAACCTCTTCTCCAGAAGACAAAGGATGCATTTTTGTCCTGAATCATAGCTCTTTATCTTCCCTAACATATCTTCTCTTACCCTGTTTATAAAGAGTTGCCACCCTGAAAATCTGTTTTGACACCTGTTAATACCCCTGGCAGCAGCCTTCTCCTGCCTGCCTTTTCCCCAGTCCTGTTATCTACCATCTCTACCACCCACTGGACAAATGGATGTGTGCCACCCACTGGGAAGAGATGGGTACCAGGCCTCGGTAAGGAACAGGATGGAGAAGAAGGACTCTTCTTCCCTGCAGCACCAGGGATAGAAAAGCTGTCAGGGTGTGCTGGATTGCAACATGGCAGCCCTACCTCTAAGTTTTATGAATTCGCCCATTATCTTGTCAGATTTCCCAGGAGCACAGGAACATTGGAAGCTGCCTTATACTGATCCATCTGGTCCATCTGGTTCAATCCTGTCAACACTGACTGACTGTCAATGGCTCTTCAGAGTTTCAGGCAGGCATCTTCTGAGCCCTGCTTAGAGATGCTGGGGATGGAACCTGGAGCTTTCCACATGCAAGGCTGGTGCTCTGCTGGTGCTATGCACCCACCCTAAACTCTGACTATAATTTGGATTTTACTAGAAAACTTCCTTGGCTGTTTCTTTGGCTTTACAACCACTTGCAGAAAAAAGGGTTTTTTAACTGTTAAAAAAGGTGTAGCTTGTTAAACATGTATTACTTGCATATGGTAGAGGATGTGCTCATCCTTAAATGTGGTGGGGAGCCACATTTAAAGAAAGGAACATTAACTCTATGGAGAAGTTCAGGTGCCACCACTGAAGAATGACTGAATTGTAATAACTGACAATGTTAACTTCAGGTGGTGATGTCAACCAAAGTATCATCAACTTGACTTGAAGGATGGTGTGATAAATATGAGAGAAGATGCTTCCTAAGGAATAATTGCTTAGTAAGAACAGACTTCCTTATCATGAAAGTCTAGGCTATAGACTATAGTCATTAGCGCCCTGCTGCCCTCTGTTACCACCACTTTTTCAACTGCAAGAAAAGGTTGGAACACTGTTTCCTCTTGGAGCCATCCTTGCATGCTAGCCAAACTTCCCCCAGTCCAGTGTCCTCCAGGTGTTTTAGATTTCATGTCTCATCAGCCCCAACCAGAATGCCCAATGATCAGGAATTCTAGAAGTGGTTCTTGAAAACATACAGAGGCACCAAGTTGGGGAAGCTGTGCTAGATCCATTCTACCTCATCCAATGAATCATCAAAACATATTCCTTAGTTTCTTTTACTCCTGAGTTTCCAGTCTAATCCCACCCATTCAATCTTGCTGCTCTGTACTGGTCTTCCCTCAAGATTGTGCCCTGCAGATGTCTTGGACTGCAACCTCTATTATTCCTAGTCTGCATGTACTGGCTGGGGATGCTGAAACTTGTAGTCCAAGCAACATCTGCAAGGCACCAGGTTGGGCAAGGCAAAATTCACAGCTTGTTGAGTCGTTCACTTCTGCAGTCTTGGCCTACTTACACCCATCCTTCAATAGATAGTTGTTCATTGATAAACTTTGGGATGGGCTAGGCTGAGAAGGTGACCACAGAATGAAAGTTCCTTTGGGGCTCAAGTTGCAAAATCTAGTTTACTTCACTGAAAGCAACATTTCATGGTAAACAATGCACCTTCCTTTCTGGGTAGATATGCAAGTGGAAGAAATGATCAAAAAGCAAGCTAATGTTTTGTTTTGACAAATGCAAAGAGTCCCATATTTTATTTATATGGTGTATTAGGAAATCTAACCCAGAAGTTGCTTTATCTAATGAATTTATAATCCACTTTTTAAGCTAAAGCCTTCACAAAGCAGATTACAACATGTTTTAAAATTCAAAATAAATCTTCAAACCATTATTGCCTTGTTTAACTATTTCTGCCAGCCACTATGATAGTACTTTTTGGCTGAGAAATGAAATAAAAATACTATAAATAACCCAACAAATATTCAACTTCATTAAAATAACAAGTGAGGCAGTAGCAGCTGATGTACCATGCTTTCAGCAGAGATTCTAACAAAATTAATGAAATGAAGTCTAGAATAAATAAGGTTTTAGTTTTATGGACATGAGCACAAGCCTCTGAACTCATGCTAATTCAATGCAGAGTGGGATAAGTGGTGATGGTAAACTTTGCCTTGTTACTCCTGCAGCTCTGGGTTTTTGTCCCTGGCCTTATAGTAAAGGCATCTCAAAGAGGGAAGAAAAGAGGTTGGAGCTGTGTCAGGATACCTCAACTTCTTGGCAGCTCCAATCTTCTTCCTTCCCTTTCTAAGACCATTCCAGTGGGTTTTCTGATCTCAGAAAGAAGTTGGGGTAGTTCTTCGTTCACTGGCTGTGAGGGTAAGGGAGGGCCTGAGCTCTAATTCTGCTTCAAGCTCATAGTCCCATCTCCAGCTTGGAGCTGGGAATCTGAAATACCCTGTGACCCCTTCAACAGGGTATAGGGGCTATATGATTGTTCCCTCCAAAATCTTCCCAAGGGCTGGCAAAAAAGGAGCTATCCACTCCCTAGCTGGGAATGATATTCTGAAGATGTGGAGGCACCATGGGAAAGACTCTGTTCTTGATAATTGCCAATGTCGCAGTGCCTACTGGTAGACTTAGGTTTATCTTAACACTTGGGCAGGGTCCCAAATAACCTGGTCCCACATTGGTTAGGGAAGAGAGAAAAATATATTATACATCCTCTGACTTTGGTGCATCTCTGCAGGTGCTGGTCAGAATCCTGCTCGGCAAGCCAGCGTCGGTGCAGGCATTCCATATGAGGTACCGGCTTGGAGCTGCCAAATGATATGTGGTTCAGGCCTGAAAGCAGTGTGTCTAGGGGCTCAGTCCATCCTGACGGGTGATTCCAGTATTGTGGTGGCCGGAGGCATGGAAAGCATGAGCAAGGTGAGCATGTGGTTGGTCAGTAATGGTCACTTGAGCCCTCAGTCCTACATTTTTAAGAAGCTTGTGGCAAGTTCTTCTTCTGCAAGCTCATTTGAAGTGAGAGAGGTTTAGAAACACTACAAACCCTATAAAACCCACAACCAAGACTAGAGCAGGATGAAGGTGTGCACCATGAGTAACAATAATTCAGCCAGCTTTACTTCCGAGAAATTAAAACAACAGGCTATTATATATTTCCGTCCCTAAAGTAAAATACTAGACCATTGTCTGCCTGTTAAAAACATTGACTGACAGCCAACTATATTAACTAGCCAAGAATCCTCCCTTTGCTGTGAAGGAGGAGAACGCAGGCAACTAAGGTCATTGGAAGCTGCCTTACTCCACATTGGCCAGAAAAGACTCTCCAGGGCTACAGGCAGGATTCTTTCCCAGCCCTCCTGGAGATACCAGGGATTGAACTGGGGACCTTCTGATTGCAAAGCAGATACTGTGCCATTGAGCCACAGCTCCTCTTCCTGCCAGGTCAGACTACTTGTCCATGTAAACTACTGTGGTTGGCACTAGCTCTCTGGGGTGTCTGGGGCAGATCTTTTAGATCTTTTCCCTGATAGAACCTTCTGCATGCAAAATAGGTAATTTACCACAAAGTGATGATTTTCTTCTCTCTCCTGGAATTGATTATGGAAATCCTGATAAATGGAAGTGCCATTCAGTAAATAAGGCTGGGATGGGGAATGTATGGCCCTTCAGAGGTTGGACCTCAACTTCCATTGTCCATGATTGGCTTCCTAACAATGTTTTAGATTTTTATGGAGCGGTTAGTGGTATAGCGGTTAGTGTTTTGGCGTAGGACTCAGGAGATAACTGTTTCTAAACCTCATTCAAATATGGTGCTCCCTGGGTGATTTTGGGCCAGTCACCAACTCTCAGTTTAACCCATCTCCCAGAGCTGTTACAAGAGGAGGACCACACGAGCCATCTTAAGTTCCTTGTAAGAGGTGCAAACATGGTGGGATGTAACTGTAGTAAAATAAAGACATGGGTCAAAATGGTTTGCTTGTAGGCGCCACACATCATTCATATGCGCAGTGGTGTGAAGATGGGGGAAGCCTCTTTGCAGGATACGCTTATCTTGGATGGGTTGACGGATGCCTTTTACCATTACCACATGGGTATAACTGGTAAGTGACACGATTCTTGAAACTGGTATCTTCCAGTGGGCTTGGTGGAAAGACAGTAAATGTTCTTAAAATGTTCCCTTTCATTTATAACCTTCGGGTTCAATCTTATGCATGTTTAGACTGAACAAGTCCTACAAATCTCTGTGTTGCCCAACTAGCCAAGCAGTATAATAGTCTCATAAGTAAGCACTGAACGTCAATGATGAAATCATCCGGACAATCAGTTGCTGAGTTCTCAGAGTAATTGATAGCACTACTTTGCATGGTGTAGTATACAGTAATGGTTGTTTATTTTTGTTACATTTTCCCTGTTTCAGCTGAAAATGTGGCCAAGCAATGGCAGGTTAGCAGAGAGGAGCAAGACCAAGTGGCTGTGAAGTCACAGAACAAGGCTGAGCATGCCCAGAAGGCTGGCTATTTTGATAAAGAGATTGTACCTGTCCATGTGCCATCCCGGAAAGGTAGAAGAGTGTGTGTGTGTGTGTACACAACAATAACTGTAGTGGTGGATATGAAGCTGATGAATGGTACAGAGACCCAAGGGTCTATTTTTCACTTCTCTAGCTTCTCCCTTAAGCTAGACTCTGGGTGGTATAGTGATTACAGTGTCCAACTGGGACTCTAGAGATCTGGATTCTAGTCCCCATTCAGCTCTGAAGGCTACAGGGTAACACTGGGCCAGACAGTGACTCTTACCCTAACTTAAACTGGAGAGAAGAGGGATTATTCCAGGGGTTTGTTCCAGGAAAAAGGCACGATTTAAGTATAATGAAGTCATGGCCTCTTCTGTAAGAATTGTGTCTTACAGAGATTTGGCTCTATACTCTTATTTGGGTGTCTATAATTGAACAGTGAGTTGTGGTGCACCTTCTAAACCTTTATTGACTTGAAGCATAGTGTATTCACTTGAAAAATAAATCATTTGTTTGGCACATAAATCGAACCCTTGCATAGAAAGCTTCTCCTTGATGTCAAGTCTAAAATGTCATCTACTGAAATATGTGCTGTTTTGCAGGTCCTGTGGAAGTTAAATCTGATGAGCATCCACGGCATGGCAGCAACCTAGAAACGATGGCCAAGCTAAAGCCTTACTTTGTAACGGATGGGACAGGAACAGTGACCGTAGCAAATGCCTCAGGTTTGTTTATGGATCCCTTGAAACAGACGTCGTTGTGCATTAAGCAGTTTGAGTTGCATAGCATGGTACCATCATACAGTATGGTGCAATATTAGGTGAATGCAACATGGGCACACTTGAGTTGTATATAGTATTTCTATAGGCCAGAACTACTGTGCTGCTTTCTTCAGGTATAAACGATGGTGCTGCAGCTGTTGTTCTCATGAGGAAAGCCGAAGCTGTTCAACGAGGCCTTACTCCTTTGGCTCGGATTGTATCTTGGGCTCAAGCCGGTGTAGATCCTTCTGTAATGGGAATAGCACCTGTGCCAGCAATAAGGAAAGCTGTAAGTAATCTATTCAGGAAGGACAGATGATGCCTTCAGAAACATGAATAAACCCTGAAGAGCAATGTTTTCAACATGGGCATTGGGTGACGCACAATCCCTTTGCCAATAGAAGGTGGTTCAGTAATGTGCTGGCTCTTCACCAAATCCAGATCTTAGTTTTATTACCCCTGTTGTGCTTTGCATTGGTGAGAAGCAGAAAGCTGGATGTCTTGCTTGTATGTGAACATGGAAAACACAGGGATTGTTTAGCACTCACATTGAACGGTGGGAGTGTTCTATAGTCATAGGAAAGACCAGAGGAAATACTGGCTTATACCAATTCATGTGCAGTACACTGACTACCAGTGGTTCTCTAGGTTTCAGCAGGACTTCCTGCCCTGCTCAACTTGGAATGCCTGGACATTCTGCATACAGAGCAGATACTTGACTGCTGAGTTGCAAATTGGATTGCTTTATTATACTTATTTAACAAGGCAAATGCAAACTAGTCTGTTAGTAAGGCAACCGATGGTTTCCTGCAACTGAGTGGGAGGGCGTTGGAGAACACACAGCACCATGCCATGATTTGGCACTGGCTCAGAACTAAGCCTCAGACTGGTGCTTCAAAAGAGCAGTTGTCAAACATTAAGGCTCTGCTCTGAGGGTTGTTTGTATGATTTGTTAACATTCATTAACAAAATGAATGTTACGTTCAAAACTACACAGTGTTCACTCTTGCAGAATGTTTGCTGGAGGTTTTGAGAATAGGGTTAAGGCAGGATTGCATTTTTAGGATCTTAACTGATTGTCCAGAGCAGTGCAGCATCTTTTAGTCCTGGCACTTGTAATCTATTACTTGACTTCAGAAACCTTAAGGTTCAAAGCATCAGCTGGTCCTCTAAGAGTTTTGTGCTTGTTTACAATGTTAATTTTATTTTTGATTTTCTGTAGATTCAAAGAGCAGATTGGACGACAGATCAAGTGGACTTGTATGAAATTAATGAAGCTTATGCTTCTGTAGGTGCTGCAATAATAAAAGAGCTTAAATTGAACCCAGAAAAGGTATGTCCTCAGCATTCAATATCCTAAGATACTGGAAATTTTTAGCCTAATTGGATAGGCGAATTAATTAAAAACTTTTCTATCCTGTCCCCTACAAAACATTTTGGGACAGCTTAATAAGTAGAATAAAATTTTGCATATTAGTAGAAAGGTTTATTTCTCAGTACAGAGTACAGAAATGTGGTGAGCTGCTTATCGAAGGAAAAAAAGATAATCTTCTCTAAAACCCACTGCAGGGCTGGGCAGGAAAAGCTGCCAGCTGGATGGGAAGCTGGCATGGACTGCATTCCTCCCTCTTGCTATTCCTATTGAGCCATCATGCAGAACATGATCCACAGCTATAGCACAAAAGTGGTAGCGGAACAAGCTGTGAACTTGATTTAACTGCATTTTGCCTGGTTCTATGACTGATTTTACATTTAACACAACCATCCTATTTCTGTGGCAGGTTAACATTGAAGGTGGGGCTGTTGCCCTTGGTCATCCTCTTGGAGCATCTGGTTGTCGAATCCTTGTTACTTTGCTTTATGCACTAGAACGAACAGGTGGAAAACGGGGGGTTGCTGCTTTGTGTGTAGGAGGAGGACTGGGCATAGCAATGTGTGTCGAAAGATAAAATGTTTCTGTACTATTCTCTCATGACTTATCTTTATTAATAAAGTCGGTTTGTGAATTTTAATTCAGGTGTTTACAGGAACAGCAGTTAAACACATACAGCAAAATCTACCTTCCCAGTACCTCTCCAAACACTTTCAGGCATCAGTTGGGTTATATCAGAGGTTTTTTTAAGTAGTAGCTCCTTCTCCCCATATAAATTGGACTTGGCTTCTGCTACTCTAAATTTATCTGACCAGGGCAATATCTGTAATTCCCCTAGTACCTGACCTTAAGGTGGATTCTGTTGTTACAAGTGATCAAGTTTTATTTAAGGCCAGTAATCAGCTAGTGTGATCATACCCACATTTCTGCCAGAGGCAGAATATTCTTACAAGGATATAGCTGGTTTCTCACTCCATGGTAAACACTGGGGAGGGTCCAAGGCAGGATGTAACTCATTGCACTCTCTCACCACCACGGGCCTTATCTTTATTAGTATACATTAGGTGACACTGAATGTAGACATAATCACTCCATTCTCTTAGTATTTCTTGCTGTATTACTACTCAAGATGATCACCAGAATTGGGTTTATGATCACACCTAGCTGTCTGAACCCTCAAAGGCATTCTTCAATCTTTTAACTTTATTAGAATACTGAAAACAAAATGTGGTCCTTTTCCATTTATTTTCTAGTCAAGCAGGAATCAGTATGATTTTATGAGCATACAGTAGTAAATACAGGATTAGGGGAAATGTTATATGTATTGTTAAATAAAACCCATTTAATCTTCAATTGCTCCAGAATGAACTGCATCTTCATAGCATCCTCCTTTATCAGCTTTACTTTCAGGTTGCAGCTTAATCAGGTCATCAATACGAAGAATAGTAATTGCAGCTTCTGTTGCAAACTTCAAACTCTTTGTTTTGACTATAGTAGGCTCATATACACCAGCTTGCTTGTTGTCACGTGGCTTCCCATTGATTAAATCAAGGCCAATCCTTTAAAAACAACAGTGTATTTCAATTGCTATTTTAAACCATATTTTGAGCACTAAAGACTAGCCCTGTAAAAATGACCCACTTCAAACCTGGATACAAAGCACAAAAACTTCTAGATCCTTTCATCTCCATTTTATCACAAGACCCAGTACATAACCCACCCCCTGCTTATTTCAAAACAAACAAAAACAACATGTAGTGCAGTAAGTACTCAATATTTCAAGAGTTACTACCCACTGATTTTCCCACCAATCCTTTCCAGTCTTTTTTCCCATATAAACCTACCATTTCAGATTTTTGCGGTCTGGATTCACTTGAGCTTCATTGTGAAATGCCCGGAGTTTAGCAACAAGATCTATGGCATCTTGAGCAGCATTGACTGCTAAAGTATTTGGAATAACTAGGAGAGATCTTGCAAACTCTGCAATAGCAAGCTGTTCACGTGATCCCTAATTAAAGGAAGATTCCATTAACATTTCTGAAGTTTAAAGTTAGCACCGCATTACAAAATACCAGTATTTTTTATAACACTAGAGTCTGATTTAATAGGAAAGATTACAGTAAAGTTTATTCTGATGGGTATATATGCAGATCTGGTCCACATGTCACAGCCAATTCCGGGACTGTTTACTCAGGAATTAAAGCAGCTGTGTAGAAGCAAGCGTGCAGGTTTGCCACTTCCATTTTCTCAAACAATGCAGGAATCTCCACTCCTGATTTGTTAGTGCTATCTCCAAACACAGAACTCCAGATTATTTAGGAACTGAACATCCCAAAGAAATCCAAACAACTGCCCATAACTACCTGGGGTTTATTCAACCTCTAAGCAGTGCTGAGTTCTGGGTTCAAACATTTCAACAACCCAGAATCAGGGCTAGTTAAAAGTGCAATGATGGTTGCCCAGGAGGAGCATGGTTGAAAATTCCCATTCAGCCATTCCAATTTCTAGGTTAACTTAAGAAATTGCTATGATGTGTGAACCAGTCCATGCTTAGGAGAAAACATTTTCAAGCCAGATAAGCACATTATGGTAGCCCTCAAGAATTGGCAAAACAGATTAGAATAAACTTCATGAACAGAAACAATGTTAAACATTAACTAATCACTTACCATGCTAGTTGCATAATTTTCTAGGTAAATGGACAGTGCAGCCTCAACTGCACCACCACCAGGGACCACAGACTTAGACTCTAACACTCTTTTGACAACAGAAAGGGCATCATGCAAGGATCGCTCCATTTCATCACACATGAAGTCATTTGCTCCTCGTAATATAATGGCCGCTGATGTCCGTGCCTTAGTACTGTTTCAGAAAGATAAATAAATGATAGCTGGTTCCTCCTGAAATATTTCTCAATCACTCAGTCCCCATCTAAAGCCAGTTAGCTGTATGTGTATATATGTACAGAGGGGCGTTACTGGATATTCATTATATAACTAACAACAATTGAATTGTGTCCAAGTCCATCAATATGCCTGAGATATGTAGTGTCTCAACAGGTCACTTACAGGACTAAGGATAATATATCCCACGCGTATAACTGCTCACACTACTTAAAGACAGCATGGCAGCAATTAAATGGGAAAATTTCAAAAGATATAGCAAGCACTTTATATATCACAGAAGGTTCCTTACTTCTTGATTAAGATTAATTCATCATCGCAAATTCTTTCCTGAACTACCTCTTCTGCTTGACCCAGCATTGATGCTTCAAAAGTTTCTTCACCTTCCAGATTTGCCAGGGTAGGACAAACAGTAGCTTAAAGAAAACACAAGTGTTTTAACAAGTTTCATAAATCTACCCCTTCTCATTACACCAAGCAACTGTAAAACCATTCTGATTTTGTTTGTCCAGCAAATATCAGTGTTATTACTGTTCTCTAAATTTAACACTTCTGTCAACAGGATAAGCAAGATACGGGATCAGGTTTTAGCAGGAAAAGATTCTGTAATTACCTCCAGAAGCCTTAGCAATGCGTTTAAGGTCTCTTTTCAGAACTCTGCGTACAGCCATGGCACCAGCATCCCCAAAGTATTTCAGACACATATCATCAATGCCACCGGTGGTCAGAATAACATTTGCACCTGTAGCCAGAATCTTCTGAATTTTCTCTTTAGTGATGTCAGCCTCTCTGCATGAGACAGCAGGCATGGATTCAATAGAAAACTCAATTCTGAATTTACTGGTAAAGCTATGTATCTGAATCATTCTTTTTGGAAAAGTCTTACAGGGTGGAACACTAGCTCTGATTTAATGCATGTCCTATTCCCACCCAAATGACAAGAATTATATTCATAGATATTTCATACAAAATGCTACAGTTAAAATTTGTGAGGGTATCAATATGTATCCCACCCTACTCAGTTCAAAGGAACAAGAATATAATAAAAACAAATAATAGAAACAATAATTTTCCAAGAATTATTTGGAAATCCTTTAAGGGATCCACAGTGTAAGTATGGTGAAAGTAATCATGGAAAAACTCTACAGAAAGATTTTTGGCTATTATTGGTCTTAGTGCAACCACAAGAAGGGGTTCTATGTTTTGCATTCAAATCACACAAAGCAATGGATAAAAACCAATACGCCTTGTCAAAGCCCGACATGAAGTAGTATGTGTCATAATGACCCAGGGCCCTTTAAAATAACATATAGATGGAGGTTTCTTATGAGATAAATTGCTAAGAAAAGGGTTCCCTGGAAGCAAAAAGTCAAATGCTGCAATGCTAGATGAGCCTCCTGTTTTCCTAAATACTAGCCCAGGTCAAATCATGATATATTTCCAAACAATCCGTAGCCATGAATGTTCAACAGAGCACCTCAGAATTACTTAGCTTTGGCAACAAACCCACCTCTTCTCACCTTATTTTTGCTTTCACCTGTTGCATATAGCTTTCTGTCAACTGCCCCTGGGAAAGAGATCAGCCCTTCTCTCCTGCAGAGGAAAGGGATATGCCCTCATTGCCAGATTTAATTAGATCCTTCCTTTCAAAGTTGTGATTAGAGGAAGGGACAAAGGTAGACTGACTTGTATCTCTCCCAAGTTAGCAATAAGAGACACACTTAGAAGTAAAACTTGAACTGAGCTGTCTTCTATAGCTAAGCAAATATACAATTTGGAAAAGGCAGCCATATTTCTTATGAATCCACACATAACTATGGTCCTTTTTAACATGCTTCAATACCCAAATAAAATGACAAGTTCTTAGACTCATTAATTTTATGCAGGTCTGCTACAACTGTCTGAAATCAATGCATTCTATAATTTTAGTTCAAAAGACTCCCTAAAGCATACCTTTGCCTAATCTGGTCCAGTTTCTCTGGGTCTGTGACCACCACCTGAACACCAAGTTTCATTTTAGTCTTTTGTAAGCTGAAGTCAAGACATGCAATCTTTGCATTAACTATCCTCTTGGGCATACCTAAACAAAACACAGATAAAAATCACACCTCAGATTCTTTAACAACATCTGAAAAATGCAAAGTATTTCAAATCAATACCTGTGCTATTATTTCCTCTAACCAAGTTATTCACTAGTGATTTCTTTTCTTAAATTCTGCTTATATGCCCCAGTCCATTTAGAGGCTTCAACAAAAAAGACTGTCTTAACCTGGTGCCAAAAGGATGACAGGTTTGGAGCCAGGCAGGCCATAGCAGGGAGGATGTTGCATGGGTGGGGTGCCACCCTAGAGAAAGCCCTCCCCTTTACTGCTACCCTCCAATTTCCCTCCTAATTGGCATTTGGAGGAAGGCCCCAGAGGTTAAGGAGAGTGCCTGCACAGATCATGGTTAGGAGAGGTGCTCCAACAGGCACTGGCATGTAAGGCTTTATAGGTTAAAACCAACACCTTGGATTAGGCCTGGAAGCATACAGATAGCCAGTGCAAGAGGGCCTGAACTGGTCTCATATGTTTGGACCTATGGGTCTTGCTTATTAATCTGACTGCTGCATTCTGCACAAGCCTGAACTATCTTCAAGGGCAGCCCTATGTGGACTGCATTGCAGTAATGTGATTTAGGAGATTACCAGAATGCAGATTAGTGAAACTAGGTTGTCCCTGTCCAGATAGGGGTACAGGTGGGCCACCAGCTGAAGCTGGTAGAAGCCACAGATGCCACTGAGCCCTGAGTGACAAAGATGGCTGAAGGAGCATGCCCAAGCTACAAACCTGCTCCTTCCAAGGAGTGCAAGACCATCTGCTCAAAGGAGCCTCCCACTAAAAGCATCTTGTTTGGACTGAGCTTCAGTTTGTTAGCGCTCAGCCAGTCCATTGTCAGAACCAGACACCAATTTAGCACATCCATACAAAGCTTTGTTCAATAAGACTGAACTCACCTTGGGAACCCACAACACAGTTCAATGCATAGCCATTTATAAGAATGCTTTCCTTCTGACTGCGTCCATGTGCCTTCAAAACATTAATGGAGTTGATGGGATAACGGGCTTGCCCCTTCTGATCAGTGTATTTAACTGCAAGTGCAGCATCCACTACCATGTTGGCAAAAAAGTCACTGTCACTATAACCACACTGTTAAGGTGAATATAAGCAGGAACATGTCTGCATGCATCTCATTAAAATAACATTACAAATCTTTGGAAGAGGGCTTTGTAATAGAAAAGTCTAATGTTTTTTACCCATGACCATTCCCTGAAAAGACATTCATTGTACTAGGAATTAACCATCTGTTATGCATTTCCCCATATTTCCAAAATGCAATACACAAAACTTAATATTCAATGGAAACTTTATCACCATAAACGGAAAGGATACATTCCTATGATTTTGGAAGACATTGATGTTTTAGCTGCATTAATAAGGCAATCTCTGCCCAGTTCATCTGAGTTAATAACCAAATTCTCATTGATGTAACGAACTGCCTCCCTGTTGAACAGAAAATATACCTTATTGGGATAGTAGAATTTACTTTGCAATACTCTCAATGCTGTGTGTATTTACAGACCTTATTTTAATCATATGTTAAGTATTTCATATTCTTGCGGCATAAAAGTAGAACAATAATTGTTATTATTTAAATTACATGCTACCTCCAAATAACAAATTGACATCCAAAGTGCTACACTGTCAGTGATCCTGAATCCCTGAATTTGGAAGACTTTCAATCATTGTGGGCAGAGCAGAAGGCACATCAGAGGCAATATCCACCTCCTTGAACTCCCTTACCTCATGTATTTGCTAGGTGGGCCCTTTTGCCTATGTGAGGCACTTCAGAGGGACAGGAAAGCAGGCTAGAGAGGTCTCAGGATAACTTGCATCCTGGCTTCTCCAGTATTTTCTTCTCCCTGCCCATTAAAATGCTATTTTCCCCTTCTTTGAGGTTACTTTCCTGACCTCAGAGGGCAGCCAGTGTGGTCCATTCTGTGCCAAGAAGGATGCAATCAGATATTTGATTTCCTGCTGTCATCTGTTCTCAGATCAGTGAATCCAAACTATTCAGTTCACTGCCCTACATTTTGCATCTTAAATTCATGAAACGGTATTAGGAAAGTCTTACGCTGCTTGTCAGTACAAATACTGCTGTTAAAAAGACGTCTTACTTGCAAGCAAGACGATATCCACTAATGACAGAAGTGGGATGAATTTTCTGTTTAACCAACTCATCTGCATTCTTCAAAAGCTCTGCAGCAAGAATTACCTGTTAGAAAGAAAAGATATATGATCTAATACTATATAAGTTATTCTGTGATAAAATTGCAGCATGTTCATGGCATAAATGTAATGAGAACAGAAAGCAGATTGAGTCTGCCCACACTGTTCCAGGATCTTAAACAGTGAAGAACAAGATATGGCTTTGGAGAAAATCAGGCAAATAACTGCCTGATTGACCAAACTGAGTGACCAGACTAAGCCAACCGTGGGGGCTCCACCCAACAAAAGGGGGAAAGAACCACCAAGCGAACAGAAACTCTATAATGCAAAAAACACTAAACTACCTTAGTAGTGGGTGGGGAAGCCACCCTACTTATATCTCCTCAATGATATTGCTACTGCCAGTAAGCACAGAAATACCTTCCATCCATGGAAAAGGAAGACACCACAGTAAGACTTTCCCCCTTTTTAGTTGAGGAATTTAACTTTGCATAAGCTGTCCAAATGCAGTTTTATTCTTGAATAGACTATTCAAGGTAAGTAGGGGAGAATTCTTAAGGTTTGTATTATATATTGGCATATCCATTCACTGTAAAAAGCCTCAGAAGAAGCAAACCTCTCCATATTGTAGTGTCTAACACAGAGACACCCAGTTGCTGTCAAGATGTTCTCAAGAAAGGTGTTGGTGCATAGACTGCTGATACCTTCTCTCTACTGAAGGAAAAACAAACCCAGCAGACCTCCAACAGTGAAGAAAAGTTGACCTTCCCACCACACTAGTACTAACAACTTTCTTCAAAAAGGTTATATAGTTTATTTTCAGGTCCATTTAACAACCCTGATCAACACCAATAACCCTATTTGTCTTCCAGCCTGGTTTTGGTCTAATTCTAACATCAAATGGTAATGATGCAACAGAATTAGAATATGGATATGGAATATGGGTAGGCTCTAACAGGCTTTCAGGGATAAGAGTATTTGGGGTAGGTGGCTCAGGAGATGCTTCTTGCTGTGAAAAGAGCAGCTACTGGGCTGACGCCCTAAATGATTTGTTGGACCTGTTGCTGCAGAAGACACCACTCTTAACAAGTGGAGATTGCTTTTCCAAATAAATCCTAGCTGGTACCACTGATTGCTAACAGAGCAGTGGCCTCATTTTAGTTTTCCCTGTCTGCCAGAAAGGAACATAAGTTCCCCATATTGTTACGTCCACCTGTTTTCTTCTGGTGGCTATTACTAAAGCAGTGGATTGGGAAGAGAAAGGTCCTCTTCTGTGCCTGTATGAAAATTTGACCACTCTGTGTCTGGGCGTTGTTCTCATATAACCCCAGTTCTCCATCAGCTCCACTGGCTTCTGATTGAAGTCCGGGCCCAATTCAAGGTGTTGGTTATGACCTATAAAGCCCTCAACGGCTTGGGCCCTGGGTATCTAAAGAAACACTTGCGTCCATATATGCCCTCCCGCCCCTTGAGATCAGCAACAGATGCCCTTCTCCGGGAACCCTCTGTGAATGATATTAGGAGGGTGAGTACCCGGAGGAGGGCTTTCTCTGCGGTAGCACCCCACCTATAGAATGCGCTCCCCGGAGAGGTCCGCCTGGCGCCGTTGTTATTTGTTTTTCAGCGCCACGCTAAGACCTTTTTATTTAAAACTTATTTTAAGTGTTAATTTATTATTTAGGATTTTAAAAAAATTTTAAGCCGAGATGCACCGGGTTTTAATAATTTTAGTGTATAAATTTTTGTATGATTTTGTTTGTTTTTGTTGTGAGCCGCCCCGAGGCTTTGGTGCGATGGGGGCGGCATAGAAATGTTTTAAATAAATAAATAAATAAATAAAGTTATTGTGCACCAATAAGAAAAGGCATATTTCAGAGTAAAGGAAAGAATACACAGGTGTGTGTGAAATACAAATGCAGATTTGCCAATTCAGTCCTGAAAGCATCATTCTTCCTTCTTACCCGTAAATTACTCCATCCGTGAGGTGCACCCTCCCCTTACAGCGTATCAATTTGCCTACTCCAAGTACATCAACTTGGCAGAAATTATTGCACTTTCAAACAGAAAAGTGTTAACAGCATTGCTTCTTTGAATCTAGGCTACAAACTTGCTAAACTGTGTAAATACAGTGGTACCTCAGTTCTTGAACTTAATCCATTCCAGGACTTTGGTCATGAGCCAAGTCAAATTCCCCCATAAGGTTTAATGTAAATAAGATTAATCTGTTCTGTAAATATTTTTTAAATCACAAAAATTTGAAACAAAGTGATAAAGAAAAAAGTACAGTACAGTAGAGAACACTAACCTAGGTGGGGGGAGGTTATTGTTTGGAGGGAGAGTCCAAACCACAATTGTGCGATAGTGATCATGCTCATGGGGGGGGGGCGGGGGGGAATGGCCACGATCGCTCCCATTTTCCCTGCATAAGCGCGACTGCGGCCATCTCCCCACCTCCCCCAGAGCATGATCGTGCAGGGAAGACAGGCGCAATCACGATCGCCACCCAATGCAGAGTTCATGACCTGGTACAAAATTCTTCTGAAATTTCTGTTCGCGACCCGATTTGGTTGTGAACTGAGGCGCTCGTGAGTCGAGGTACCACTGTAGTATGTTCTGCCATTTCATATAGGAAAAAGATATTGTAAGTCTTCTCCTTCAGACTATGGCAGTCATTTCTTTATCCCATAAGCATAGCCACTTATTTTGTAAAGCAAATAGGTGGTAGTCAAATGGGAAGGGTTCTCCTCCAGTGTAATTAGTAAATTCAAATAATCTTTGGATCTTTTATTTAAATGTTACTTAAATAATATATCAGAGCATCAACATACATACATGCTTAGTTGGAATTCTTGAATTTTAACCACTGACTAAGCTAGTATTAATCCTAGTTATTTGCATTCATCAGATATATAGCTCATACTTCAGTTTTCATTTACACAGGTACAAAATAATTTCACATGAAGTGATAGGCTTTAAAATAATTAGATTGCAAAGCTGGTCTGATTATGATAGTGTAGACAGTAAAATCTTTATAATGCAGTGCACTGGAATCTACATACCACAGATGTGGTCCCATCTCCAACTTCTTTATCTTGCAGTTCAGCTAGTTCACACAGAACTTTTGCAGCAGGATGTTCTACCTCCAGCAACTTCAAAATGGTTGCACCATCATTTGTAATGGTCACATCCTAGTATTTCAAACACACAAAAATTACTCATGCAGCTTAACATTTACTCTGATGAAGAAATAAAACATCTAAATAAAAATACTCAGTAATATTCAATCACTGTCATGCAAGTGACAGCTGCCCCTGATCAAGAATGGATTGCTGATACTACTAAACTAAAACTATTGTTTTTGATTGTACAGATACCCATTTCTTAGTCCTTTGGTGTTTGCTGGCTATTCACACTACTCTTACTTCACTTCAGGAGCCAAGACTGCAATATGTCTGAGAAAACATACAAAAGAAGGGGATTTAAAGATAGTAGGATGTATTTTCTTGGTAGGACAATAACCAAAACTTGTGGGTACTAGGTTACTGCTCATCTCCCAAATGACTCTGCACAACAATACTCCCCAAATGCTCCTGTCACCCTTTCTCATAGGAGATACTGTCAGGGAGAATGCAAGTTTTGGCTGATGTTTGGTGGCAAGGTTCTGAATAAACATCCAACCCTCGTTCCACCTCTTTTTTCTGTAGGAAAGCAAAACGGAAAACATCAACTTTGGCTAATGTTGCTAATACTCAAATCATTGCCATCCAGCCAGCAGCAGTCAACTCCTCTTCTGCTCCAGCGGAGATTGCTAGCATGGCTTTCGTGCAGACATTTTAACCACACAATGGCCAAAGAACCACAGCCTTCTTTTCCTATGTTGGAGGTGGAGGGGGTACAGAAGGAGCAGGGAGAGCTTCACAGAGCTCCACTGGGACTAATCCCTGCCCACCTCTATAGCTTTAAAACTGGAATACAAACAGGCCTATTTGCCATGTAGCAGCACCATGGTCACCATGGTGAGCCAAACGATTGATTTACTGCTCCACTCTTGCCACCTTTTTTTAACTCACCCAAACCTAGAAGGCATTTACACTTATTGCAAAGCTGCTGAGAATGGTTTCTCTTAACATATTTATTTATTCCATCATTGTTTAAATGAAGCCCTTGTTTTGGCAAGAAATATTATTTGATTGGTAAATGGAGTGATTCTATAAGACAGACAAATATCAAATTAAAGGTTTATGAAACTTTTCCTGAAAGTATTCAGGCTACATTTCTATGGACACTTACCTGAGACTGAATCCCCCAAATAGTAGGAGGTGCAACAGAGTATACATGCAAAGGATCAGGCTGTAAAATAGTAACTCTTCACTATACTCATGACTTTAAAATTATCCTTACCAACACAAACCATTTGGATTTATGCACAGGTTGAGCACCTTAAGGAAAATACATAGTTTTCCCCCTTTTGCTTTGTATTAACATATTTCAGTTGGTTGAAGTGAACAATTTCCTATTAGAAACTATGCATAACAAATAATGTGTACTTACACCAATGTCATCCACCAACATTTTATCCAAACCAACTGGACCCAGAGAACTCTTCACGATGTTGGCAATAGAAGCAGCGGCCATAACTATTTCAACAAAACAGAGTTTCCTCAAAAAGGGAGCCAAATTTTTCTTAGAACTATAACTTTACTAACACAGGTTTAAAAATAGATGTATATATTACCATTTAGAGAAAGCAAATACTATTAAGAAAATCAACAGTTAGAAATTAAAGGTTTAACTACATTCTAGTTCAAAGTGCACTCTGGCATGAGTTTAACCAATGGGTGAGTGCGGAAACAAGATTTGTGCAGTTAACCTCTAGTTTAAATCAAGCCCTTTGTGTGTAAGTTCTTGCCCAAATGATCCACTGACCTTTTTCATAATAAACAGATTGCACTACCAGAACTTGTTTGTGTAGCCATTTACTTATGAAGGCCCAGGTCCTATGTGTAATAGGTCCCAAGGTTTCCTGCACTGAAATACGAAGATGCAATTTGAACTGGTCCTACAATTTACTGCTGTCTTTGCAGTATCATATTCCTATATTTAATACAGAAAAAGAATCTTCCTCAAACCATGGCAAACATATATTTATTCCATATTAACAGCATGGTTTAATGTGCAAATCAGTTACAGCAGCATGGGAAGGGCTTCCTATCCAGCCTCCTATGACCTCCATAGTTTAACTATGTGCTGTAAAATGAAATGAGTTTTTTGTAGTCCAGTTTCTAAATTTGTTTAAAAAAATACTTTCCAATCGCGTTTTTCTATAGAAAGGCCTCCAAATTACAAGCGCTACATAAGGAAGCAATATGCCCATCCCCCACCTCACTCTACCATCAACCAACACGAACAACAGACTGAAAAATTCCACCAGGCAGAGAAAGGGTGAATTACTGCAAGGATGCTGTACAGACATTGGGAGCCACAGTTGCAACACAGTATAAGACCAGAGTCTATACTGCTTTGCGTGGTAAATGTGACAGGCTCAGCGAGGAATCACTCGTGCGCTGCTTCTGGTAGGAACCTATAGATCCTCGTCTCTGCTTTTCGCTCCTCACCCACCCCATTGCAAGCTTAAAAGAATTAATATCGAAAACGATTTGACTTCCTCCATCAGCTCGGGACAGTGGAACTCTGCCCATTCTAAACGCCATACTGACAGCACGCGTGCCCGTTAACAGACAGCCATCAACACGTATAGCCGAAAAGCCGCCTGATTTTTACCACGCGCACGCGCACCCAACTGAACCCACGCGCCGGAGGAAGAGGCAGTAAGCCTCCAGGGAGTCAGGGCCTCGCGGTCAAAACGACCGGGAGGCGAGTTGGTTTTTACCATTCTGCGTGCGGACATTCTCGCCGGTGTTCCGCTCTCCCAAGACCGCCAAAGGCCCTTCAAACGCCATCTTTTCCGAACAAAGAGACCGAGGAAGCAACGTGCGCGCTCTTGCGAGCACGGGGTGTGGGGACGAAGCAATGCCTTGTGGGTAGTCCTGCCTCTCAAAATGGCGCCTGTAGAGAGGTCAGGAGCATAGTAAAAGCACTATGGCTTGACCAAGATAGGGAAGCGGGAGATCAGTATGGCAACAGACGTAACGCAAAAGAAAGTTAACCAATCCAAGTGCCGGACGGAAGCTCTACCGATAACGAGTTTATGTCTCTGATGGTGATTGGACCTTGGGCGACGAATGAACTTCTCTGCGCTCTCCTCCACACTCGGTTGCGCAGCAACAAATGGGCTGGGAGAAGCGTTTAAATTTGTTCTGTAAGGTTCTAGAAAACGGCATGGAGCTAGGAAGGGCTCGTGCCTTGGTTGGGTGGAGTGCGGCTGCTGGAACGGGCGGAGAGGGGGTGCTTGGACTGAATAAAAGTGCACTCTGGTCAACTCGACTTCCGGTAGTTCGCCTTTTGTAGGTTAAAAGGTTTTCCTTTTCTGGGTTTGTCACTATTATGGAAAGCTTGTGATATTCGAGCTAACGGGGATATATATATATGGCACCACCCAATAAAGGATCCGGCTCAGTCTGGAACATAGGAAGAGACTGGTGGATATGAATCCTCACTTCTGTTGATTTCGGTCATATCCGTAGAAACAAGAAAAATTAAGAGAGGCATTTCATTGTATAGGCATTTTCTGGTTCTTATGGGAGAGAAGCCGTTTAACTGCGGAGCAGTTCCAATAGCTGCCCTAGAAGTCTGGAGATTTTACTGCCGTTATGATTCGCAGTTTCTTCCCAGATAGAACAGTCTACTTTCTTATTCAGACTTTATTTCGTGTGAAACAGTCACATTTTAGTGGCTCGGCTAGCATTCTATTTTGTTGTTTTTAATCTGTTCGCAAATCGCCTTGGATTTTTGAGAAAGATGACTTAAAATCCACTCAAATGCATGCTCAGAAAAATCTACTCTGGAACCTTTAGGATAGTTACATGATTGCGCTCTAAGAAATTCAATTATTTTTAATAGCATTTAAAAAGTTTTGCCTATGCAAATTACAATGCGAGTAAAACCCGTTATTTAGCAACTAGTGTTCTTGGGTTGTCGAACCAAAATTCTGTGTACAAAATAACGCTTAAAGGTCAAGTGCAGATAGAAATTTGAAAGCACAAGTTGCGGCTTGAAATGCCTGACAATTAAAAGCAAGTATTTTTTCCCCCCACGAAGTAAGGCCGTAGTAAGAATAAACGGGCTCTCTTGCCCTCGCTGCACCGATTTGTTGGATGGGGCATGCATTTTGATATTCAAGCATAGCTACATAAACTAGATTTTTCTGTTTCTAAGAAAGCACTGTTGGAAACGAGGGGGGCCGGCCTCCCGGCCAGCCAGCGTTAGTTCAAAATAAGCTATTCTTTCATTCATTCCTCTTGAAATGCTACTTCATAAGAACGTTCTAGAAAAGAGGAGGGATCACTTGGGACAACCAATTCGAAACAGGCTTATATACTTTGAGACGTGGGGGGGGGGGGCGCTGCCATTTTTTCCTAGGGCGGAAATAAATGTTGCTCCTCCTATGACTTGTATTCGCATGGAAACCGTCGGAAGTTCAGTAGGCAGGTGGAAGGAAGCGCTCTGCCTCCCCTAGTAAAGATGGCGGTACACAGTTTCTTGTAGATATGGTGCTGTCCGTTACTGAATGTCTCGAGTAAAGATGGCTTTGAGGAGATCGATTTTGCAGCTGGGGATCACGGCAAGGGGATTTGGGGGACCTGGTCAAGGTGAGGAGCCCCCAGGTTTTGGGCCTGGGCAGAAAGACGCGGGAAACAAATAACGAAAGAAAAACCGTGCAACTCCCCCACCCCTTCAAATGAGCGAGAGGCGATGCGTGTTTGTGTGTGCGTGCTTGAACAACCCAGTCTTAAATCTATTTCTGTTGAACTTACTTCCCAATAAATCGTTTTAGTAAGGTGACATTTTAGTAGCCCAATCCTAAACATATTTACCATTGCTTTGGAATAAAAACTCAGATGCCAGCCATTAGAACAACTGCTCTTAAAACATTTGGAGAACTAAAAAAAGGTGAATACAGATGCCTATAAAATGCTTTCCTTTTAACAATGCAATCCTATGCATTTTAAAATGTATATGACTGCAGCATGCATACACACAAGGAAGTCACATACCCTTCAACTTTTCCTGAAGAAAATAGGAGTGGTCTGTTTGCACTTGCTGCACTATTTTTGCAAACCTCATTGTGGGAACTGCTTCAGCCTCCCACTATTACACAGTATCGAAGGCTATGCCAATTTGTGTTTAAAAGTTATTTGCAAAGTGTTATCAAATGTTTTTTCATGTTAATGTGGTTTGGATATCCTTCCAGGGGTTAAATCTCACTATTACAGATGCCCCTCCTAGTTATGTGTAGATTTCATCTTAGGTGTATTTTAACTTTTAGACAGTCAGGGAGAGAAATGAAATCTAAAGAACATCAGGTCTTTGGTTGCAAAACTTATACCCACTTGCTGTGGGGTAAGGTTCTATTGAAGTTGATGGAACTTCTCTGACTACATAGATATGTATACAGTTGTGCAAAACAAAACAACATATGTTAGAGGCATCCCCATAATCTCTCCAAAGGACAATGCCCCATCAAATACAGTGTCTGATGAATGAGGGCACTTGGTGTGTATTAAATGTGAACTTGGTAGAAATAACACATTTGGGTCAGACTGTAAATCTGACTAGATTTACAGTATAATCTTACATATATTCAGATAAGGTCCAAAGGTTTCAGTGGAACACAAACTGCTCATACTAAGATGCATCTTGACTGCCAGGATGCCTTTGGAAAGATGTGACAACCATCCTTTATCACCACTGAGCAAGATAAGATTATGTTAAATTTTCATGTGTACATGCAGGAAAATCTCTAGAAAATTGGTCTCTACAGATGAAACTACTGATAGTAATGCTCAATTTTCCTACTTTTTATACTGAAAATTCATCTAGGCATTGGGTTGCTCTCAACATCTAACAATACATGTCAGTAATTTTTCTTTATTCTGCTGCAGTGAGTAGAATTAGTTCTAACATTCCAAGTTCCACACATTCTGTTGAGGACGAAGTGGATACAGCAGAAAATGACATTGTTGCCCCTGATTTCACTAACCGGAATCCACGTAACTTGGAACAGCTGGCTGTAGCAAGGAAAGAACGAGGGTGGCATACTACATGGCCAACACACGAGTATTGGAATAGGTAAGGGATAAAAATAGAAAGGATAGCAGAACCTGCAGAAATTTGAATAGCATTTTACCAAAGTTTGAGAAAGGGGGTTTTTTGTATTTTTATAAGTTAAGACTGTGGGACAATTTCTACTTTATGGGGCAGTAGATTATATTTGCAATGAGAATCTCTGCACAGAAATTGTATAAGTCTGCTCCAATTTTGGAATGGAGTAATGTCTTACTATTTTGAGTAATGCTGGGAAATGTGCAGCCCTCCAGGTGCCGTTGGACTGCAGCTCGCATCAACTTGAACCAGCATAGTAATCGGTAAGGGATAATGAAAGTTGCAATCTAACAATATCTGGAGAGCCACATGTTCCCTATCCCTGATCTAGAAGCTCACCAGCCTGCTTTATCTGAACGACCTATATAGAACTGAATAGGAAACTGTACTTGGATGAATGCTATCTTTAAGATTATTAATACTAGACATCTTTGACAGCAAGTTGTGATTAGAGCATTATCTATTTCATTTCTATATGTCCCAACAGCTGAAGCTCTCTGAACATTTTAAAACAATCCATAAAATGCTGAATAGCTATCAAAATGCTCACTTTTAGACTAATATATGATTATTTTTGTTTTATGCAAAATTGTATATTTTCAAGCTATGCGTTAGTGAGAGCTCATATTTTTAAACTTAACAATATTTTCCCCTTGCTAATCTTTATCAGTAGAAAGCCAAAGATTGAACCTAAAATAATTTTGAGAATATCCTTGGTTTTAAGTGCATTAATCAGTTATAAATAGTTTACTGGCAGGTAAAAGGTTTTTAAATATCCAAACTGCTATATAATTAATTGTCCTTTATAAGTCCTAAAAGCACAACAGTGCCATCAATGTATGTGTTACTGTAAAATAATTCAAGCAGAAGTAAGGTCATTGCCTCAAACAGCACAATATTAACAAAGCTTTTTAGGTTCTGTCAAAACCTAGAAAGTAGGATGAAGATGGTAACAGTGGAAGGAGTAATAAGGGATGAATATGACCAAATTTGAATTACACATATGTAGTGTTCTAGAGGGGTACCTGTGCTACATGACTTGATCTTGGATCCTGTATTGTCCTTATACTCATGAACTGGAATCTGATCCATTGGAAGAAATTTTTGTTTATTTTCCTTGCAACCTCCCACATTGTTCTAGACAGTTCCCAACCCTACAGAGCAGATTTTCAGGGGTGTAGGTGGCTGTAGAGGGAATTGATGAATTGCCCCATCCCCTTTCAGCAGGAGCATCCTATGAGTGGAGTTCCATTAAGTGTAATCCAAACCTTTATCTTCATAGTGTTGTTCTAATTTGTAATATTTTTGTTGGGGCTTAAAGGAAACAAGGCAGAGAAGACACTTTGAATAGATGCTCTGAAAAAGAGTTGCAAGTATAAGGCATAAAGTTGAATACTATATAGAGAAAATTGTTACTAGTAATGGAAAGGTATTTCACCTTCCTGAAATAAAATGCTGGCTAGATAATTTTCTTGCCTCCTAATTCAGGTTGCGACTTGAGCGAACACAGCGACACGTGGAGGGCTATGTTGAGCACTGGAGTGGTCACATTGTAGTCTCTGCTTCCACCAAAGAGTGGGCCATAAAGAAGTACCTTCATAAGACTTCGGGTGTAACAGCATGTAGGAATGTGGGGCGTGTGCTAGCACAACGTTGTCTCGAAGCGGGAATCAACTTTGTGGACGTCAGGGCTACAATACCATGGCAAAAGCGTTCTAGTTCGGCAAGTTGATTCTTTTTGGGGGTTTGATCTTTGATTGACCTAAAAGATGTGGATGCTATGCTCATGTTTCAGGATCTCGTTACAGTCCTGTTGGCAGAGTAGTTTATTTCTGTCATGGTGCTATAGTCTGGCACTTGTGCAAATTGCATTAGCTGGGGACATGCAGTCCTGCTCAATATATTGTTTCACATTTTGAGAAAGGAATGCTAAATGTCAAGGCAAGCACATGCTAAAATCCATTGTCATGTAAGCAGATTTCTGCTTGCACAGCAGGAGTTTCCCTCCCTTTCTTTACCTGTACAGTATTCCCTAACTCTCTCTGAAGCAGATTTGGGACATGCCTGTGGAGTGGAAGGAACTGTAATAAGGGAAGGAGTGTCTGGTATAAGGACATGTTTGGATACAATTCATGGTTTTAAAATGAGAAAAGCAGCAAAGTGGGAAGAGAAGGGAAGGATCTGTCAAAGGAGTTAGATAACAGTGAAAGCTAAAGCTTTCTAGTTTTGCTGTGGGGCAGTACAGAAATATGTTTATAATACTAATGGAGGTAACAGATTAAATGTTATAACTTTATTTCTTTTTCTTTTTAAAAAATAGGTCCGAATTTTTCAAAATTCTATGACTGAGGGTGGTGTTGAATTGCAAGAGCTACGAAGAATATATGAATAAGTTGGAAATTTGGGGAAGAGTCTAAGCAATACTGTTCAAAACTCTGCGGTTCTGCCCTTTCAGGGAAAATGATACTGTTTCACAGATATACTATTGAAACCAGTCTAGTCAAATAAAGACCTAATAGAAAAACTGGTGTAGCTGCCACTTTTTTCTTATTTAATAGCTACTTGCTAATAGTTATTTCTGGAATTTAGAAACACAAAAACAACGTGAGTCAGAAGGGGCCTTCTGAGCTGTCTAGCCTGATCCTCAGTGCCAGCCGGCTTGGCTCATGCAATCTCCAACATGTGGTTTTCCAATCTTTCCTTGAACAGCCTCACTGATGGGGCCTCAACTACCTCCCTTGGAAGCCCATTTCACATCGGAGGGGTCCTAGCATATTCCTGCTGACTTTGAGGTTATACTGTTCTGTGATATAGAACTTGGGATATTGAACCCTTCAGCCCAAATTAACATGACCAGTGGTGAGGGGTGATGGAACTTGTAGTCTGGCAACACCTGAAAGACCACACGTTTTCCACTTCTCAAACAAGCTCAGCTGAGTGACACAGTAATTCTTTGGTTGATCTTAATGGTCAAGCTCACTCTTGTGGGTGCAGACAGTCCTTCCTTAAAACAATTTGGCCACCAGCTGTGTAGTTTTAGACTAGAACATTTTAAAATGGGCACTGAGATTCGCTAACAACCAATGCTGTTGCCACATGTTCTGATCAGTTAGCTTACACAAGCAACTGGATAGCTGCATTTTGCAGGAGGGGTACATCTGAACAGCATTTAAAGGCAATCCCATAAAGTGTGTGTTTTGGTAGTCCAAGTATTGTATGGGAGTGCCTGCTTTCAGGATGGGCTGAAAGGCACTGATCCTAAACATTATTTGAGATAGTTGCAAAATTTGTTTAGGATGACAGCACAATATTAACAAAAATTTATAGGTTGCTTCCCTAAAAATTTTCCAATGCAATTCACAAAGAAGCAAGGAAGTCAAAAGCAGGAATGTACAATCCGCACAAACCATGAAGAACGACAAACCAAGCGTTAAAATTGGTAAAAAAAAAAAAATGGGAGGAGAAAAAGGCTTCCTAGCTCATCCAAAGCTTAAGAGGAAGGGAACCAGCCCAACCCCTTGGGACAGGGATTTCCAGGGTCTGGATCCTGCATCGAAAAACACTCAGACTCCTGTGAAAGGGTAAGGTGCAGCTGCTGAACATCATGGGAGGACAAGACTGGCCAGGCGATAGTGCCTCAACTAGCTGTCAGGTTTGAGGAACTCCTGGGCAAAGGGCCCTAATTAGCTGCGTCCGCAGTCAGTAGGCCTCGCTGGACTTATTTTGACTGGTGGTAGCAGCACTGGGGCTTGGTAGTCGGAAGACGCTTAGCTGCTATTTTTATTTCCATAATGCTACATTGGCGGCATTTGAGAGTGGATAATTAAAGACCTAGCAATGGCTCCATCCTTAAACATTCTGGTTCCCTACCGTTTACCAAATACCATTCCTTTGGTAATACTGCGGGTCGTCTCCCGCTCGCATCCCGCACTTTCCCCCTCAGGCAGCGCTCTTGTTTTAGCAATGGCGCGACAGTCAGGAATGCAACAGGCGTCATTTCCATTTTCAGTCGGCTAAGGTGGGTGCTCGAGGGACTAACCAGATCGCGGTCGGCTCCGAAGCGCCCGAAAAAGCCGAAGCGCCCGAAACGCGGCGCCTTAGCAGGCGGAAGCAAAGGCGGAGCTTTGGTCGTCTATTTGTAGCAGCCACGGAACGGGGGCCGGGCTGAGCGCTCCTCTCTCGTCTAACCGTTTGCACGTGCGGTTTCCGAGCCGAAGGCGCGATGGATGTGGGCGCTGCGCAGTTTGAGGAAAAGCTGCCCAGGTTGCAGGAGCTGCTCCTTGGCTGTGATTTTGTCGGTGAGGAAAAGAGCAGGAGTGCTTATGTAAGAGCCTCCTGAGCGGGTTTCCCCTGTAGACTGAGACTGGACAGAGAGGGCAGGGTACAACTTTACTCTGTGGTAGTCAGTGGCCCTTTCCTCTTGTGAAGTGTGTTTGGACTTAGAGGCTACTAGGGTGGTACATAAATGCTGCTGCTGATATCCTCACCCAGTTGGCAAACTTTGTGACTGTCAGAGCTTTGGTGGTCCTACACCTTGTTGGTCACTTCTTATATGGCTGTATGTGCTATTCCTGTTAGGAATACATAATATTTTTCCTAGCATTTAAAATACTGAGGAGGATGGTTACCTTCTTCCCCTCCCCAATTTATGAATCTAGTGTGCAGAGTTGACCAATGTATTGCTATCATAAGAACAGCCTGCTCAATCTTTCCTTACTGTGTGTGTGATTACTTCAGATTCCTTGAGCCCCAAGAGGCCATGACCATTCTTCCTTTACTTGTGGAAAAAATTCCTGTTTTTCACAATAAGTTTCCTTAGATCAGAGATAGGCACTTCTCTCATAATCTCTGATAATTAGCCATGCTGACTGGGGCATGCAAGGCCTTTTTTCTGTTGCGTATGATTGTGCCCTTAGTCTGCTTTATAGTAGTGGTGAAAAGCAAATGGGCTAGTTTGCTGTCCTTGTGAGAGTTCTGTCTGTTATCTTTGTTTTGCAGGCCTTGACATGGAATTCACTGGTTTGCATTCAGTCTTTTCGCCTGAGGGAGAGCCCAGGTAGGTTTGTTTTCTGATGTACTCATAAGAGGAGTATGAAGAAGTGTGCATAACAACATAGTAATAATTTGATTTTTCCCTCTCCAGTCTCTTTGATTCACCTTC
Organism: Varanus komodoensis; assembly: GCF_004798865.1. NCBI lineage: Eukaryota > Metazoa > Chordata > Lepidosauria > Squamata > Varanidae > Varanus > Varanus komodoensis. Next base: position 34,314,806 of record NW_025335268.1, on the reverse strand, counting down.
TGAGTGGTATCGAAAAGCCAGATGGAGCGTTCAGCAGTTCACAGTGAGTCAGCTTGGTAAGCTTTTCTGGTTTCTTAAGGTTGTATCTAATGTTACTGCAATTTAATGTTGGTGCATTGAATGGAATGAGACTTAAGCTGGATGTGAGTATAATGCACATGGCATCTTGTGCCATGCCTGATCTCTTGTGAGCCTCAGAAAGTTTGGGAAAAATGGAGAGCAGGTTCTTCATGGGAGCAGCTGCAGCTACCTGGTCTTCTGCTCAGGGAGAGGGGGCAAGATTGCCCAGGTTATGAGGTAGCAACCTGTATATATAAGCTTTGACCAGATTTAAAATGCTATCTGAAAGAAATCTCTTTATAGGTGACCTATTTTCTCAGTGTTTTTTGTTTTTAATTTTTTTAAAAATAACATTTTAAAATGCAGTATCTTTCTTCCATACTCCTCAATTAAATAGGGTAGCATATTAGTGAGAGTACCATGCTAAATAGCTTTTCTTTTCTCCCTAATACCACAAGGAGAAGGATTAAGCTAAAGAGGCATAGAAACTATTCCAATATCACTGGCACACTAGTATAATATTCCCAGTGCATGTTGAGATGTAACTAGAAACTAGAAAAATAAGTATAAAATTAAGACCATAATTACATGATAAGAAATCTCTCATACATTTGAAACTGAGTTACAAGTGTTTAAAATCTGTAAGTAGTTTGCAGTACTATAGGCACACTTCTTCTCATTCCATTGTGCCAGTGTGACCAACTGGTGGTTTAACAGGGAGCTATCACTTCCTAAAGCAGACCTAGAAGTGCTCATTTCCAGAAAAGGACAGGTGAATGGAATACCCTTTAGCAACCTCCATTTACCTGCCCCAGTCTGTTAATGAGCATTTCCAGTAGTTTTTGGTTCCTTTAAGGATGACTGTATAAACTTGTCCTCTGGGAAGAAATGGAGCAAGGGGAACATATATTTCCATTCTTAAGATGCATGAGAGCAGTATAGATGTAAATCAGTCCCTCCTGAACACCTAATTGTTGCTTGATTGCCAGTATTTGGTGCCCAGGCTAGGTCAGCTTTTACTGTCACCCGAATGTTTGCTGTTTCCAGTTTTAGCAGATAGCCAGATGTGTCACATGCATATTAGACTTGAGATTGTTCAACATACGAGTGAAGGACAAGCACCTGTGACTGAAGCATCTCTGTGAGTGACTATCCTGTGGCTTATTTTTCTTTCAGGTTTGTCAATATTCTGCAATGAAAGGTCAAACAAGTAAGTGAAGTCCATGCATTTATGTCTTTCAAGCACTACTTTGTAAAAGTGATGTCTCATAAATAGGCAGCCTTAGTCATTTTGATTCACTTTGATTTTACAGGTATGTGGCACATTCATATAACTTTTTCCTCTTCCCCATGACATTTGGCCAAAAGGATTCTGAGTTCTCTTTCCAAGCAACTAGCGTTCAGTTCCTGTCTCATTATGGTTTTGACTATAACAAGGTATGTTGTTGTTTTAGATAGTCTATACAAAGAAAGTAATGTGGGGAAAATTTAGACATATTGTTTTCTTTTTCAGCAAGGTTGCTTAGGGTTGGTTTTGCGCCTAAGAACTGTTGAAACACAGTGTACTCAAATATATTTCTAAAATGTTATCATAAATTGAATGATAACATATTTCTCAGCTAAAGTGTAGGTGCTTTAGGGTACAATCCAATATCCAGTTTTCTGAAAGTGGGACTCCCTTCTGAATGCCCCACCACCAAGATATATTGTTGTGGTTAATTGCGAAGTCGTGTCCAACCCATCGCAACCCCATGGACAACATTCCTCCAGGCCTTCCTGTCCTCCACCATCTCCCAGAGTCTACTTAAGCTCATGCTGACTGCTTCAGTGACTCCATCTAGCCACTTCATTCTCTGCCGTCCCCTTCTTCTTTTGCCATCTATTGTTCCCAGCATTAGGCTCTTCTCCAGTGAGTCCTTCCTTCTCATTAGGTGTCCAAAGCATTTGAGTTTCATCTTCAGTATCTGGCCTTCTAAAGAGCAGTCAGGATTGATCTCCTCTACGTAGGATTGATGGTTTGATCACCTTGCGGTCCAAGGGACTCGCAGGAGTCTCCTCCAGCACCACAATTCAAAGGCCTCAATTCTTTGGCGCTCAGCCTTCCTTATGGTCCAACTTTCACAGCCATACATTGCAACTGGGAAAACCATAGCCTTGACTATACACACTTTTGTCTGCAGGGTGATGTCTCTGTTTTTCAGTATGCTGTCTAGATTTGCCTTAGCTTTCCTCCCAAGGAGTAAGTGTCTTTTAGTTTCTCGGCTGGGTGGGGACTAGAACCCAGGTTGCCTGAGTTCCAGTCCTGCACTCTTAACCACTACACTAGACTGCCTTTAGTGCTATTATCTAACCTGCTGTGAAGTAACGGTCAGGGTATAGCCTATTTCTTCAGTTTCCTTACCCCCCTTCCAATACTGCTCTACCTGTCTGCTCTCTAGTGAATCTAACAAGATGGAAATCTTGTCAGATGCATCTTTTCCTTTCCCCTTCATCTTTTAATAATTAAAATTTGCTGGACATACCAGCATAGATACCCACAGATGCCCCTTCACAGGTGTTGAGAGGAATCGCCTCAATGGTGATAGCAGGGGAAAGGGTTGGGTGGGTGAACTGAAGAGGGAATGCCCTTGACTTGGACAGTGTATTGCTGCCTTGATGCAAGAGAAAAAATAAACAAGGCTGCCCAAGAGACTGCCTACCTGTCTTCTGGTCCCTATGTGGATGGGGAATGGACAAGGACACATGAGGAGAGGAAAGAACTTGTTTGCAGGAAGGCAGAGAAGAAAAGAGAATGCCTTCCAGGGTAAGCATTGCATGCTTTGCCCTGATAAAAAGCAGAAGAGGGAAAGAGGATCAGATTTGGGGGCTGCTCAGGAGGTATGAGACAGTGTGATAAAGTGTGCCAGTATTTTTGGTGGACAGATCTTTTGATGTCTTCCTTTTAAGTGTGTGGGATTTGGGTGTTTCTGGTTTTTTGCTTCCTGCCCATTTTGTCTACACACAGCTGACTGCTCTATAACCAAGTCTGTATTTCTTGGGGAATATGCTGATTTATATTTTGTCTTATTGATCTGTTAAAACCAACAGTCATTTAGTCAGTCCTCTTCATTTCTACAAATGGTTTCAATTGTTATGCTGATAAAGGGCATGGGCTTCAGTCCAGTGTGTGCCTACAGAGGAGTAAGCTCTGTTATCACAGTGGGCTTATTTGCACAACACAATGGACTGTTCTGAGTCATTTCACACCGGGTGAGGCTGCAGTGCATGCATTCCTTGTTTTCAGTATGCAGTTCCTACTTGGGTGTTCTCACCTTGTGTGAGCACAGCAAGCATAGATTCTGTGAAGGTGTTTAATCCTCCCAGAACCCACACTTGCTGGATCTACATGAACACCCTCTGAATGGGAGTTAGATATGCACTATAGCACCCATGGGTGGATTAAATAACCCACAGTGAGCTGCAGCACATTATGCAAACACAGTCAGTGGGCCTTGTTTCTGAACAAACATGACCAGGAGCATGTTGCACCTTCCAAGTGGGATCTAAATGGGGAAGACTCATTAGGTCAGTTACTAGTGGCAACAGAAGAATTCAAAATGTGGGTGGAACATTTTGTGTAGATCTTTTTTTTTTGTCCAAGGAGAGGGTCTCAAGAAAAAGAAGAAACCATGTGTTTAGAACCTTTAACAATATTTTATCAAAATGTTTTCAAACTGAGATCTGGTTCCGTGTGTTTTTTCTTTGTGACTTTCCTTATCAGCTGAACAAAGAGCAATTGGAGTCCTCATGCATTTGAGAATGTTTAAAGCACAAGTTGACTAATGGTATTTGATTTTTGTACAACCAAGTAAAGGAGAACTTCTGTGGTGTGGTCTGGTGAACAGAAAAGAGCCATGGAAGATCTGCCTAAGAGTTCATCCAGTGACTCTAGCTCCTATAGCTTTTAGCATGCAAATGTCATGCTGTGTGAATTTATCCTTTCTATCTCTTCAGTTTCTTAAAGATGGGATCCCATACATGAATAAGACACAGGAGGAGAAATTTCAGCATCTGTTACCTGGTAGTTGGATGATCCGTAGGTAAAAATGCTTGCATGCTATTGCTTCAGTGTTGGTATTGAATTTGGGTAATTAGATAAGAGTGGTTCCTTACTGGAGACAGTACATCGCTTTATGCCAATTTCTGGGAACATAAGCCAAAGCATGCTTTTGCACTTATGTGCTACTTGTGGGCTTCCTGCTGACAAAGTGATGGTTTGCCATTGTATGAATAGAATCCTAAACTAGATGGACCCTTGGTCTTAGCTAGCATGGTGGTTCTTACTTATTATTAGATGGACTATTTATGTTATGAGTCGACATCACACTTAGAGACCTGGCCTGGGTCCCACCCTCTGTCCTGCATGCCCCTCAACTTGCATGGGCTACAATGTTCTTTGCCATGGCTCACTGTGCTCCTCTGTCTTTATTCTATCTCTCCTCAAGATCATCCATTCATTATCTCCTGTTCTTCTTCTGATCATAGCTCTTATTCTCTTGACTCTTTTCATGTTCATTTGTCACTTGTATCATTTTCTTCCCTTTCTTGGCCAGCTTATATCTTTCATACTTCAACTCATAGTCTCAGCCTTCTTGCAGCCTTTCATGCAAGTTCTATGCTTTGTTCTTTCTCGGCCAACTTACTGCTCCTAAATCTCCCATTTCTTGTCCACTTACCTCAGGGTGGGCAACTTGTCCTCCAGATGTCTTGGCCTATAGCTTCCATCATCTCTTACCCATTAGCTGTGGTGGCTGGGGTTGATGGATTTATGGGACGAAACATCTAGTAGGTCACAAGTTGCCCACCCTGGCAAGGAGCTGAAGCCATAATTAGTATTTGCCTCTACCAAGGAAAGTGATCATGCAACTGATGAGACCAATGAAATAAAAATGTCATCAGGAAGCACCATGAAGACACTATTAGACACTGTTCCAATGGTGGTGTGGAGTACGAAGTGAGAAGTGGAGGTTTTTGCAGCAAGCATTTATGGCTGACAACAGCCTCCAAGAGCTTGAAGATGTTTGACCACCTGCCATAACCCATAACAGGAGGGGCATATCCTTTGCAAACCTTGGCATGTGCATGCAGTGAACAAAGGGTGTTTGGAAGGCTTAGTTCAGACTGGAGCTCAGTTCTATTCAATATTTTTACTCCTCCCTATCCCTCTCTCCCCTCTCCCCCACTTCTAGTGGTTTTGGCAAGGACAAGCTAAAACAAGTGATCGATGAGGTAACACGCTGGATATCCTTAGCAGAAGAGGAAGATTCTATGGTTTTGCAAGATTTATATGGTAGGAAGTATGACCATGGACTTATTTCACATGTTGCCTTCATGTTCCACAATCCTTTGATGACATGTGATCTTTTCTCTAAGTAATATTCTTTTTTTTCCCGATTTCAATTCTGTGCTTTTTTTTGCTCCCCCTCTTTAAAGATAATTGAACCTTTCTTTTCTTATCTCAGTATTTAAAATATTTCTGAAAAAACACTTCTGCAAAGCTCGCAAAATCTTGTGCTTCACTGATAATTTTGGAACCAAAAGGTATAGACTCAGTTACAAACCATTTTGAGAAAGTAGCATATGCAGAACAGGCATATTAAAATAGATTTGACTTGCCAACATCCTTTGCAGGAATGGTAACTATCTCCTTCTCACCTGAATTATCTTAAGTATATCAATGGCATGCTTCTCAAAAAAGCGTTCTTCTTGTGCATTAGTACTTAACATGTTCAGAAAGGCTATACCAGATGCTCTTTCTGAGATTGTGCCACCAGAAGGTAGAGAAATTCCATGTATGAAATAAAAATTCAGAATCCTCTTTACTTGCATAAGGAAACCAACACTTCATGGAGAAATCAAGAAGAGAACTGTGCTCACTAATACGCTAACATACTAATAATGGGTGCAGAGACTTTTTGCATTGTAAGTTTTCAGTTTCACAGGGGCCCCAACTTGCATTTTGCAATAGTATAGTCTCATAAAGACTATATCCTTTGAATATGTTGATCAGCCCACAGTTTTGAAGGGTGACCCCCAAAAAAGCAACATATATCTCATTTGTGTCTTTTCATCTGTCTGTCTTTCTACTCAGTTACTTAGCTTGGAAGAGCTCCATTGACTTTTCACTTGCAATGATTTGCTCCCTTAAACCAATTCTTAAAATGCTGTACAGCTTTTCCAGTTTAGTCAACTATGTTATGGAAATATATTCAAACTGTACCATAATGGCTTTTCAACATCTCTATGTTGTTTCTTTTTGTAGGTTTCCAGCTATTTGAAATACAGTTGATCTTAAGGCAAGCTATCCAAGATATTTGGACAGTCCCTTTGGGAGGTCAAGAGGTGAATTTAATAGTATTGCATCAGGAGTGTTTCAATATTATCAAAGTTCTTGATTAGTTTATCTTGTTCCTGACATTGTATAGGTTTTCATGCTTAGATCCTTGAGAATCCTGCCAAACCCTGGAGAGTATATGGAAAACGTTTGGCTAGTGTGACCCTTGAGGTTATATCTTTCTAAATATAGGCCTTCATAACACTGTAGGCCAGCACTGCATTTTTAGTCTGCTGTATGTTTTGGTTACCTTATGCAGTTTTGGGAGGAAATTCACAGAGTACAAACTTGTGTCTTCTTCAGACATACATGATACATTAAAAGCATTCTGTACATTCAGTTTTTTAAACACTGGAAAGGCACGCTTTTGCCTACAGTCCACACATTGCTTGATGGTGTGTGTCTCGAGCTGATCGTGTTCTGTTTCCTTCATGCTTCACATACCATATTTGATGCCTGCGGCTGGGTTGTAACTCTCTCTCATTCTTCTCTGCTCTGTTCAGACAGTAAAAAGTAAAGGTTTCCCCTTGACATTAAGTCCAGTCATGCCTGACTCTAGGGGGCGGTGCTTATCTCCGTTTCCTAGCAGAGGGACCCAGCAGACAGTTTGTCTGCAGACAGTCTTCGTGGTCATGTGGCCGGCATGACTAAACCCCGAAGTGCATGGAATGCTGTTACCTGCCCACCAAAGTGGTACCTTTTTATCTACTTGCATTTGCATGCTTTTGAACTGCAAGGTTGGCAGGAGCTGGGACAGAGCAACGGGAACTCACCCCGTTGTGTAGATTCGAACCGGCAACCTTTTGATCAACCATCCCAGCAGCACAGCAGTTTAAACCATTGCGCCACCTGCAGTCCCTGTTCAGACAGTACATTTTCTTAAATGCTGGCTGTCAGAAATGTGACTGTGCAAATACCTAATGGATATTAGTGTGAGATTTTTGACTCACTCCTTGCCTACACCACCTTGTGAATGTCATCTTTTAAAGAGAGAAACTGCTTTAATCATTTTGGCCATATACTTTTCTGCTAGGTAAAACTACTGCTGGAATAATAACCCAGCTGTTTTTTAAAGCAAGTGAATTGAAGATGAGATACCAGAGTACATACACATTGGCATACCACTTCACAGACAGACAAACATGACTGTGGAGCTGTGTGCTTTCCCTCTCCTATCCTGGAGGGTGCATCTGTTGATATTAGTTGAACTTGGGTTCCATTGAGATCAATTGAATATTACCCATGACATGACTCAAGTCCTATGGATTTCAGTGAGAACTTAATTTTAGTATGGATGTGTGGGAGGCATTGAAAAGGGGACAGGAAGGCTATTCTGTCCACACAGCACCACAGTTTCTTTTTCTGGGGCTGGATAGTGTATATTTTTGGCTGCAGCTCCAAGATTTTTGTGCAAACTATATGTGATACAAATAGGGCAGGAGCATAAATAATCACTCATCTGCTTGATTATGTGAGTGAAACCCTTTCTATGTGATTATACAGGAAAGATTTTATTAAAGTTTGAACTCCTAGACAGAAAATCTATAATGGGAAGTATGTTTGATAGGCTGGCTCATCTGAACTTATTTGCAAGGCTGAATTATATTGTTTTGTTTTGTATATAATGGACTCTAGATAACATAAATGTCAAAAAGCATTCTGTTTATACTCCCGGGAACTACATGCAAAGGATTTTAGGTAAAGATGAATGAGTTCTTTGCCACCACTTAACCGTGGGATTGGGTCACTTTCTGGTTAACTGGCTTCAGCATTGAATTCAAACCCCATTCTGTCAGCTCCTTCTTGAGCGAGGAAACTTCTACAGCCACCAAACTGGTGGTTTGCATGAAATCTTCATCTTTGCATAATGTGTTGACATGTTATGCCTCCACACTAGGATGCAAGCAAGCTACTTTGATTATGAAAAGTAAGTTTATCCAACAGCCTCTGTTTAAAATAAGAAACTGGTGTAATGGCTGTTAAGGCTATGATTAAATTTTGGCACTTTGCATATATCTGACTAGATGCATATATAATGTACACAAAGCTCAAGCACAGATTTTATGCTCTGATTTCTTTCAGGTGATGGTGATAAAGTTGAATCCACAGCAGCGTTGGTTGCTGCAGAACACTTCCTATGACTCCTGTCGGAGAGAGCAAATTCTTCTCTCTGCAAGAGGCTTTACCAACCTTTTCCAGACTCTTGTCGAAGCAAGAAAGGTAAATCCCAAACTTTTTAAAATAAGATTATAAGCTTACACAACTAGTGTTGTCAAACAGGGTCTTTCAGTGTTACAAATGCTCATGGTGAAACTAAATAAAATTGCCTTTGTTTAGTGATAGTTGAACCCTTAAATATGAAACTACCAAATCAACCACTGAAATAAATTCAGCTTGAGATTTTTCATAAGCTCTTTACAATATCATTCCCTTATATTTTACAGCTATTCTAGCTTTGAAGGGACAATGTGGAGTTTCTAGTACAGATGTACATTAATTTGGAGGCAAATTAAATTTAGTATAATTTAAAACTACTTCATGTAACTTTCTAGGTATTACTTATTTCATGGTTTTCAAAAGAAAGCTCTATATGAAAGTAATTTATATTTACTAATTTCTGATGAGAGAAAATTTAACTAAAATCAATATATCAGTAGGACAAGATGGTTAGGCATCTTCCTTTATAGCATTACCTACTATTATATAAAAGTTATAAATGTATATCTAGTTTTCTGGTGCCATGGCTAACTGATCCAGACATGTTTTCCAATGTATTACATATTCCTGGAGTGCACTGAATGCATACTTGATTGCAAGTGTGAACTGCATGTCCAGCATTTCCTGCATTTGGAACATTAAGCTACAAACCATCTCCCCAGTTTACAAGGTGTTTTTTACCTGGGGTCAAGCCATCTCCCACAAGCATCTTGAGGATGTCCAAAACCGAGAGGGCTGTACCATTAGTGTTCCTGCAGATATGAACCAGTGTTCAGGTGTGTTGTGTGTGTGGTGGAGAAAGGGTTCCTTAATTTCCAAATTCTCTTGTGGCTCTGTTCCTTCCTCCACCTTGTTTAGCCTGAAGATAAAACTGATTGCCATAGGCCTTCATTTTTGTTATGATGCTCAAGCAAATAGCATTTGTTTTCTTAAAGGGACTTAGTACAGAGGCGTTTGCTAGCCACTGTTCTACACTGATGTGTTTAACTCTGCTTTCTCTTCTCCATAGCCCCTGGTGGGACACAATATGTTGATGGATCTTCTGCATTTACATGAGAAGTTCTACAAGTCTCTTCCTGGTAATCATACAGGGTCTTTTTACTATCTTCCTAATTGATAGGTAACTGCTTCTGATTTTTTCTAGCTGCATTTATTCTGGTCTTTTAAAACTTTTTTGTCCTATACTTTTAAATTTCCATTATGTTTTTTTTGTCACGTTACATTTTATGGTTTAAACTTTTGTGAACAGTTCAGACAGCTATTGGACAGTACAGGAATGTAATAAAAATTACATTTCCAGGTTTTGGCCACCCTAAGAACAGTAACTTAATCAATTATAAGTTAACAAGCAAGCATTGATGATTTCTCTCTCACTGTCTCTGCTCTCTCCTCCTCCTATTTCCTATTTTAGAAAGCTATGAGATGTTTAAAAAGAACATACACACCCTGTTTCCTGTTCTCTTGGACACAAAGAACATAACAAAAGCTTTCTGGAAGGTAACTTATATTCTCTGCTGAGTTCAGATGATCATGGGGAAAAGAAGCCACAGTGGTTTCTTTCTTCCGCCTCTATGCATGCCAGGCACACACTGCGCAACTTGCCCAATTACTTTCATGGCACATGGTTTCCTGTGCCATCCAAACTGGATGAGGTGTCCAGTTGGGGATGGCAGCTTCTAAACCACTTTAGAATCCCACAGTAAGCAGTGGGCTGGTTCTGGTATCATGGAACTATCAGGTTGCTAAGAACAGAATCAGCTTAATGACTCTGAAGCAGATGCTGAAACTGGTGTCCTGTACGGCTGAACAAATAAAAATGCTGCCTTTCAAATTAGAGTGAGCACATAAGGATAAAGTGATAGAAAGCTGTGCTCATGGGCAACAGCTTTGATATTTCATTTGTGAGTGTCGTTCTGTATTTTACTGTCCTTAAATGGATACTATACATATTCATTCCAGTATTCATTAATTGGAGTAAGAAAATTGTCCATCACTTTTCAGCATAAGGCCTTATTCTGTAGACTCCCAATACTTTCAGAGCAGTTGATAAAGAGGAGCTTAAATACCCCCAATTGGCAGTTACCTATAGTAAAATTCCAGTCCAGTTAAGGCTTGAGGGCCTGAGGCTTAGATTTATAAGTTACTGAAGCAATGTTTATTATTATCTAAATTTATAAACTCTTTTCCATGCAGTTCTCAAAGCAGCGAAGATAAAATATTGTTACCCTAATAACCCTAAAACTACAAAAAATATAAATGAACACTATTCAGAAATGAAAGTATACACTCCACCATGTGCTGTAAACCATAGCAGGGGAAGCCTGTGTGCAGAGATAGGTTTCATGAAGATGTCTCAGCACTGAAATATAATATACAATATTGTACCTTCCTGAAGGTCTTAAGGACAATCAATGGTAGGAGAAGCCTCGGGAGCAGATAATAATAGTGGGTGACATCCAATGCTTGGTTTCCTGACCTCCATTCCTGTTTTGTGACTCTTCTGCTCCACAGCAGATCTGAGCCACCTGAACGCTTTTGTTTGTTGGTCTTTCCATGAAACAGGAGTTCCAGTTTCCTCAGGCTTCTACTCTATTGGAGATTGATGAAGTACTGTGCAGGTTAGTAACACTACTTTAAAAAAAGCTCTTTTGCTCTTATTTCAGTATTAACTTGTCTGGAAAAAAAAGTTGCTAACTAGTTTTTCTTAATAGTTTCATTTCATGCAATCTTGATTGCAGCTGAGGCTTCCATAATTTGAAAGCTATGTTTTGGGTTGTCCCCTCTTCCCCCACATTTAGATGAGCGTAGATGGCATTTTGTTAAGAACCACATTTGGCAGGAGTACAAACCCTGCACAATAATTGTGCTTCTTCTTTTAAGTGAGCCATCCCCCCACACCTGGCGGCGGAATTGTTAGATAAGATAGCATGCCATTTCCATCTCGAAAAAAGAAGTTGTGCAGAAATTCTTGGGGTGAGTCACCAATACCCTGGCAGCACAAAAGCTATAAAATGGCATCTTTACACTCGCCTTGAATAGAGTGAACATAATTTGGTTTTGGTTGTTCAGATATGCTTGCCCCGCTTAGTAGAAAGTCAGCCCAGTCTTTCTGACTTGTTTCGATGAAGAAGCAGTCAAGGACTGTTAGTGAGGCTGCTGCAGAACCAGGTAACTGACACTTGATTCCTCCCAGCAGCTCCCTGAGTGGCACAGCACAGTCTTGTCCAGAGATCTTCCACGCGAGCGACTGCCTCAGATATGGTATGTCTTGTCACGGAAACAAACTCTTGGCCTTACATTGCTGCGTCTAAGGCAGGGACCCCCCCAACATGGTGCCTATGACACCTAGGTGCCCATGAGTCACCCAGTGGCAACCAGCAAGCTGTCTATTCCCTTCCCCAGTTCAGAAATTTAATTGTTCTCAAAAGCGGTAAAAATTTAGGGTGCCAAGTTCTCCTTTCTGATCCTGAGCTTGCCAGTGAGCAGCTACTTGTTGGGCAGGAAGAGAAGGAAAACTGCTTCTTGGCCTGCTGCATTATCTTCCACCCACAGAGCCCTTTTCTCCTTTGCAATCCCCCACCCCTCTCTCCTCTCCCTTCCTTTAGCCTCTTTCGCCTCTTTCTTTCCACACTTTCTTTCCCCCCTGTATCCCTCGCTTGGCTAGTTTCCCCTCAGCTCCAATTCCTAGCCTTGCTTATTCCCTGGCTTCCCTCTTAGTCATTTCGCCCGATTCCTAGCCCTGCCCCTTTTCTCCCTTTTGATCTTACAGTTTCTTTCTTCACTTGTCCCCAGCCATGCTCTGTTTCTCTCCTCTCCAGCCCCAACTCTAATTCTTCAGACACTCATACATGAAGATGAGGTAGGAATGGGAATGGAGCAGCTGAGCCTGGGGTGAAGGTAGAGGAACCCTTTTCTTCCCCTTTGGGGGGTTTCCTTTCTCTTTGGAGCTGAGGAAAGCTGTGTATGAGAGGATGAGCTGAGCAAATCTACTCAGAAGTAATGCCCATTCCATGTAAGTGTGCATGAGATTAAAAACTGAAATGGGTACTTTGTTGTTTTTTTCCTGTGGGATCAAATAGATGGATTGGCTTTAGAGTTCAGCCCCCTTCTGGTCATTTCTTGGGTCAGTAATTATGATTTGACTCATCATGCCCCTGTGGCAGACCTTACATCATTAGGCATAGAACCATTTTGTGGTGGTGCTCACAGCAGTTTCTCAAATCCCCAAATGTGCCCATGGGTCTAAAAAGGTTGGAGATCCTGTCCTAAACTTCCACAGGCTTTACTGGATTTAGAATCATCAGCTGCAAACCTAGACTCTTGGTAAGCTGGGGTGAAGTTAAAATTAACACTGTTAATTGGTTCTTAATTGGCATGTGGTTCTTTAGGCCTGCTGATAATGGTTAATAATGAATCCAAAAATGCTTGTGTAGACTGTGTGAATGAGGTCTTAACCTTTTCTGTTTTTTTAAATAACCTTTCAGCTACACAGAAGTCTCCACATGAAGCAGCCTATGATGCATTTCTTTGTGGATCAGGTACTGGTATAATTTCTTGAATCGGAACTCTTTCCTTTAACTCATTATATGAGTTCAGTATGTGGGATAGTCCATCTAAACTGTTGACAGACCCTTCTGCGCAGCTCAGAACTGCCAGAAAACTTGCAGGCACAATACAAACCTTCTTAAGTGTCTTTAGGAAAATGAGATTATTGTGATATGTGTTCAGAACAACTTTAAGGGGTTCAAGGATGAGATGTAATTATTGATTCATGTTCATGAGGTCCCTAACATTTTCTAAGCTCTGTGTAGAGTTCAAAATGCAGGAAAATCCCTGCCTGTAGGCTCAGATCCAATAGGAATAGCGTGTGGGGAGGGAAGAATATATTTTCTTGGTGCGCCTGCCAATTAAGGAGAAGCAGGTGGCTGCCAAGGAAAAGGGGGCTTCTCAGTGGCACCATGGTTTTGGAATACCTTCCTCAGTGAGGCTCACCTGGCACCTACACTATGATCTTTTTGGTGCCAGGTAAAGACATTTTCAGTTCTTTGTTTTGCTTTAAAATGTGTGTTGTTACATGTTTAATTCTCTTCTTGTTGCTGGTTTTTACTGTGGTTTTATTTTGTGTTAAACCTTTAAAGAATTTATTTTTTATCATGATCTAAGAGAGAGAGAGAGACAGAGAGAGAATGAAGTGAGCTTTGCTGTCAGTTGTCTCCCTCATTAGTATTATCTGTGATCTGTGGCTTGTATCCTGTTTTCTGTTGTAAATGGAGAAATATTAGCACAAGCACACAGGGAGAACTAGATGTACTCTTCTACCTTTTTGAAGGTTAATACTAGCCATGGACCTTGCCCTCAGCTAGCGCATGGGTACTATTGAGCATTTGTAGTTTTCTTTCATCTTAGTAGGACAAGTGTGGTAAGTATGTAATGGCACATTTTGATGAATTGTGTCTGAGAAATGGTCTATCACATGAGGTTAAATCAAGCCCTCGCTGTTTTTCCATCACATCCTCTGTAGGGCAGGGCTTTTCAACTCTGCCCCATTGACTTTTACCAACTGGATGGTGCTTAGATGGAAACTTCTTGGTATTAAAGATCACGCTAAGCAATCAATCAAGTGTTCTTGCCCTTGCTTTAATTTTTATGATTTGATGCAGAGCCTAACAGTACTTAAGCTGTTGGGTGTTCAGAAATGTTTTGAGCAGTTTTTAGGTTGTATCTGATGGTGCCCTTCCAGCAGCAGATCAGACAATTGCGGAAAATCAGATTTTCTCCTCACTGCAGCATGATGCGTGTGCTTCAGATCTGAGTTGGGAGCCTCCCTTACCTTTCTCACAGTCACTCTTGCAGTCTTGCTGTCTAATCATGACTAACTACAGACTTGATGATGGAATTGTTTCTTCTAGTTCTTCTTAAAATTGCCCACTTGCTTCTTTCCAGAAGTTCTTGGTAAGTTAAAATTTTAAAAATTTAAATGTATGTGCAGGAGGTTATATGTTTAACTGAGCAGTAGAGTAACATCTGTCATCAATAAAATATCAGAAACAACAATTGCATATGTAGGGAAAGTTTCAGCAATTTTATTCTTGGAAGGTGCATTGCAAAAGGCTGGGCATGAAAAACAGATTTTAGTAGCATAATATACATGGATGCATGGGAGGGGGGCAGTCCCTGCTTTCTTTATAGGAGTACAAGCCTTTGTCAACACCCTTTTGTGAAAATAATGCTTCATCTTAGCCAAGACCTGGTTCTTGCTGGTGCCTTTAGCCCACAAAAGTAAAAACTAACATTGGCCTAGTGTATCAGCTTTCCCCAACCTGATATACTGCAGTGTTCTGTACTTCCATGCCCCTCAGCCAAGCCTGCATGGCCAATGGTCAGGAATAATGGGAGTTGTTGTTGAAAACATTTGCATGGCACCAGATTGGGGAAGACTGCAGTAGCTGAATTGTATGAGCCCAAATATATTCTCCCTTATCTAGGATAAGGCTGTCAGTGGCTCCTGATCCTAATGAATGTGGGGTGCCTCCATTTTCAGTATGCCTATGCACATCAGGCGTCCTTGTATTCAAGTTTTGCTGTTGGTTTCCCTTGGGCAGCTGGTTGGCCACTGTGAGAGCAACATGCTGGAGTAGATGGAGATACAGTATGATCCAGCATGGTTGCTCTTGTGTTCTTATGTCCTGAAATACCTTTCTAGGTAATTGTCTGGTCTGTTTCTCTCCCTTCCACTGTTGTTTTTTCCCTTCTCTATTGTATTTTGATATTTTTGACCAGTCACTCCTAGACTGTTCCTGACAGAACTTACTTGCTGAGGTCATTGAGAATAAAGGCACCAGGCTCACTTTGCAAGCCACTTAAAGTGTAATTGTGCTTAACTGTAGTCATTTGCATATATGCTTGTTATATTGGAGAGGGGTCTCTTTATGTTGACGACCAAAGAGGGCTAGGTCCTAAAGGATGGATAACTGCATGATTCAGTTATGTCTCAAAACAGTCTGAAATTTTTGTGTTTCTGTGATGGCAAATATTTAAAATATTTGAACTAGTCCCCTTGCGATATTTTAAGGATACGCCAAAGTAACCCATCCAGGGAAGTTATGGCTAATGGGGTGGTATAAAAAAGTAACAAGTTGTGAAAATAGAGGGGCTGAAATCTTGTCCAGAGATTATTTATAAAATGATAGTATATAACGAGGACAATGGCCCCTTGATGTATTGGGTTTTTTAAATAACTGGGCATAAAACTTCAAGGCTGATGTTAACTGTACTGAAATGTCTATCTGTCTATCTGTCCAATTTGTCTAAGAGGCAAAAACTGGCATTATATGCTTGACAAACAAAAACAGTTTCTAGTACTTCGTAGTGCTACACATTGAAAAGCGTTCTACAGCTATCTAGTATTTAACTCCTCAGTATTTTTGAAATTTGGGGGAGTGGGGGCAGGGGTGGAAAGTACAAAGTTGTAGTAGCAATGGGAAAATTTGTGAGTTTACAATTGGAAGACCAGCTGTCTAGACCCCTAGTCAAGTTCCATGAATGAGAAAGAATAATTCCCTGATAAAAGTCTCACTTGGAAGAACTCACAATCCTGGGAACCCACATTCCCATCTTTTTACTGCATCCTCCTTAATAGAAGGCTTTTAAAAGAATATTTAATATCCTTCCTTAATTTAGTGATCCAGCAAGGAGTACTCCCACTTTTTCACAGTACCTTGATGTCCTGGCTACATATGTGAATCAGGTGAATCTTATCCGAGCCAGTGTTCAGAATATTGTGAGTATGAAGAGTAAAAAAAATCCTGTTTGCTCAGTTGCTTGACGCCTCAAATCATGCAGGGCTGATCCATGGTGGGAGAACATGAGAGCTCTGAGCACTATCACTTTGCAGGTGGGATGGAAGGTGAGGGCAGGTAGGGACAGTAAAAGGTGTCTTTGTATCACCATAGTCTTGTACCTGCCACCATTTGGGGGGGCGGGTTCTTTTTTGGTAATGGGCATGCATCCAGAGACAGATGCCTCTTGCCCTACAGCATCCTTAGCTGCCAAGGGAAATAACTGTAAAACTAAGAATTTCTTTATGTGTGGGATTACACACATGTGAGGTCACAGAGCAAATTCTTTTATTGAAGATTTGATTACTGAAAACCTTGCAGTAGCAAGGACAGCACAAGGAGAATTACTGCTCCTGAAAAACCCGAAACAAGCAAGAAGGAGGCGTGTCAGTAGCGTTCTGTTAGGTATGCTCCAATGGCATGCCTTTCAGAAATTGGCATTTCTGGTTTGTTTTTAGGTTGCTCGGGAAACACAGAATCTCCCTCAAGCAACTGGTTGGTCCTGCCTGCATAGCAGAACTGGCAGGATCCACCACTTGCAGAAGGGAACCAACTGGAGCAACAGTTACAAATTTTGCCAATAGATACTAATGCTGCAGACTTGAACAATACCATATTTTAAATTATCTACTCTAATTCTCCCCCACCATAAAGTATAGGTGTGTTTATACTTTTGCATTTTCTTTAATAATAACTAAAAAACTGTCGAGAAACTGAAACAGGAATGGTGAACCTCTTTCAGGGAAATTCAGGGGTAGGCGGCACTTTCCAAAGAGTCAGAGCCCCAGATACTGGCATACTTTAGCTTAAAGCAATTCCTGCCAGTAACTAAGCCTTAGGAGAGGCATTTCAGCCTTTTGGAGTGGGGTTGCACAAAGGGAAACCACCAGACAGTGGTTAGGAAGAGGTGTTGAGGCCACCTGGGGAACAAAGGAGGGGTGGATTATGGCCCTGCCCCTGGCATTATATATCTTTGACCCAATACTTCCCTCATGGCCTCAATAACTGAAGGCTTAACTTGATGATTTCTGCAGAATTTTTCTGGCACAGATGACTGTACAAGACGTCCGCCTTGCCTAATAGCTTATGTACATGGCTGGCCTGGGGTGAATGAGGAGCAAATCCATCGGGAGTTAAAAACCCTCTGCAGATTTGATGTGCGACGCCTAAGAACAAACCAATTTCTCTTGCTCTCCAATAAGTTTAAAGAGTATGTGATCAAAATCCTAGCTCTCCATGCCTTTGCAATTACCTCAGATTTCTTCTACTGTTTGTTAGGCCAAAGAGAATCTCTTTCAGAAGCTCACAAGTGATTTCAGTTGACTTCATGGTATGGGATAGCTGCGTATACTACACACAATAGCTTGCATCCATGTGTGCTTCTGGCTATTCAAGGTGTCTGCAATTCCAAGGGTTTAAGAAATTTAAAGATAATGGGATTTTTAAAGATATATAATGTGTACACATTTTAAAGCTTGTGTCCTTTTCAGACTTGGCTGAGTGAAATATCAGTAAAGCAGAGAAAATATAAAGACTCCATATGGCAGCATGCACAGTATCAAAACATGCACATTTTGGATGTTTCAGTAATAATTATCTTTGTATTTATTCCTGTGCTCTCTTGTGCCTTGTGGGGTTCTTCCCAACTCGGCTTACTAAAACTGCTGTGATTGGATACCTGATAAAACTGATCATAATGTGGGAACTGGGGGCATGAGAGAAAGGGAAGCGAAGGCCATGTCGTGGTCCTTCTCCATTCTCCTTTTGCTATGGTGAGGAAGGAAGAAAAAGCTGCCAGGGCATTTAGAAGGAGCCCCTCTTCCACACATGACTAGCTGCAGAATAGGTGGTTGAGAGTGTGAATAAGAGGCCTTGTCTTGGTCATAAGGGGTGAGGTGCTTCTTTATAGGCTTGAATGTGCATTGGTATGACCTACATATCAGAGCTTTTAGCTTTTCCATGCTTACTAGAGGCTGATCTGCTCCCCCAAACTTGCTTTTCATCTCTGCTGCTTTGCTCTGTGAATAGTTGTCAGGGAAACACTTTGGGGGTGGTGATGGGGATGTCTAATGAGAGGAGTCATTGGATGTGCACTTCTCCAGCTTTGAACTGCACCTCTTAGGAGGGGAACAAATGTTTAGCTGTCAGAACATATTCTTCTATATCAGTAGCTGAACCACACTTTTTCTTTTTAATTCAGTGTCAAGATGGTTTTGAGAGAATATAAAGGTCATCCCAACATTCAGATCTCCCTGTACCATTACTGGAGGCATTCTCCACAAGTGAATTGCTTCTTGCAGTAAGTAAGGTTGACTTTATATGAGATCTTCATGCACAGAGTTCTGGAAAGCTTTTGTTTTTGTTTTTTTGACTCTGCAATACAAAAACCAAACTGCACCCTTAGGAAGGAAGGACGGAAGGAAACTAAAACAATACAATTTCTGAATTAAAATTTAAAATGCTTATAGGATTAAATACATAGAGGTTATATATCTCTGTATACTACTGTTCTTAAAAATAATTCTGCACGGAGTTCAAAAAAAACACCCCAAATAGCAATATATTTATCCTAAAGGCCACCAATTCAAAAATGGAACGTTTCATTAACATTACTCTTATCTGTCAAAAGAGTGAAGAAAATCCTTTCAGATTGACCTTATGTTAAATTCCAAGAGATGGGTAGGTAATTAAAAAGAACATGTGGATCCATTATTACTAAAGAACTTTCCATCACATGATTTATCAGAATTATGGCCTCTTACCAAAATAAAGCTGCAATTGGGCATTGCCAAAACATATGAAGAAGAACTCATTAGCACCATTACACCTCCAACAATTGGCCAAATCAACTGAATCCTTATCAAAAAGATATTGTGGCATCCGGTATAATTGTAACATCAACTTTTGCTTAATTAAGCAAAAATTAAGATCCATGGCCCTTTGTGAAATACAGAATAAAGAAGCATTCCATTGACTGGGCAAGAGGGGGTACCGCAGTTCATTATTCCATTCTTGGTTAAGACGCTGGGTTAACCTTGTATCTTCTATGCCCTGGTTTGGAACAGGACTGCAGAACCTTGGGCCCAGGGACCACATTGGAGCAGGTTTAGCACCCTGATGGTGGGGATGATTAGGAATATGGCCTGGGCTTGTGTGCACTAATCCCCACCTCCCTTTTTGGGTTTCCTCTGTCTACAGAAGGCTATGGATAATAAACCAGTTACTATAGTTTTAGAGTATCTGAACAGAGTTTCTGCATGGATGCTGATTCTGCAGTTTGCTTCTGCTGATGTTTTCTTGCACTTACGTATCTGGTGGTGGCATCAGTAGAAGTGCGTTCTTTATTAATACTGTGTAAGCTTGTCTTGTGCCAAAAATATTGGCCTTGGTCAGTCCCATCTGCTGTGGTTTTCTTCCTCTGTTCCCTTGGCAAGGAAAGGAAGATACACAGAAAGAAAACCTCTTTTTTTCCTTTGAAACACAAGAAAAGTGCCCAAATGTACATTCTCATCTGTACATGCTACTGTGTGATGAACAGTAAAGAGAACAAACCAAATGCACAATGTAAAACCAATGTTTCAAAAGAGACCCTTGGGGGATCTGAGAAATTACAGGTTACTTAGCTTGAATGCCTGTGCTGGGTAAATTGATTGAAAACATAGTTAAAGGTACAAGGAGTAGGTATGTACTCATAGAAGGACAATCCCTACTAAAAAGAATCAGTATGGTTCCACAAAGTCCTGTCTCACCACCCTTTGGAACCTGAAGAAGACAGCTATTGAAAGCTAGAAGCCCCAACAGCAATCTTAGAATAGTAGAGCTGGAAGGGGCCAGAAGGCCACTGGGTCCAACCTCCTGCTCAGTGCAAGACACCAAGTTAAACCATCCCTCTCAGATGGCTGTCTAGTTGCATCTTGAATGCCTCCAGTGTGAGAGAGTCCACAGCCTCCCTAGGTCATTGGTTGCAGTCTTACAGCTCTAAAAGTGAGGATTTTTTCTGATATCTACCCAGAATCCAGCTCCTATAACTTGAACCATTTATTCCATGTACTGTACTCTGGGCTGATCAAGAAGAGATCCTGTCCTTCCTCTTTCTGACAGCCTTTCAAGTACTTTCAAGTGCTATCATATCTCCCCTCAGCTTGCTCTTCTCGAGGCTAAACCTCAGTTCTTTCCATCTGCCCTCACAGAGCTTTGCTTCCAGTCCCTGGATCATCCTTGCTTCCTTCCTCTGAACCCTTTCCAGCTTGTCTGCATCTTTCCTAACCTGTGGTGCCCAGAAGTGGGCACAGTACTCCAGATAAGGCTACATATGCTACATCTAGTATCTGGGGCCGCATGCCTCAGGCATCAACCATAGCATGTATGTAAATATGTTGGGGAACATGAACAGGTGGGCACTCATGAGCGCTCATGTCTTGCCTGTGAGCAGCTAGTTGGTCACTGTCTGAACAGAATACCTACCTAGATGCACCCTGAGTGTTATCCAGCAGGGCTCCTATATTCCTGCATGGTTCTTATATTAAAGAGACTTGTGCAGTTGCTTTTAGGGCCAAATGGGCCGTCCTGAAACCGCTGTAAAGGAAGGGGTAAAATGCTTTAAAATAAAATAAAATAAAATAAAATAAAATAAAATAAAATAAAATAGCTTCCTGGGGCAGGACTCAAGCCCATTCCATTTTGAAATGTTGAGTTTTCTGTCAAGCATGGATCTGGCTGTGCTTGAGGTAGCCATTTATGTGCATTTCTTTAAGTGGGTCCATTTAAATGTTGAGGAAGTAGATAGAATAGTTATGATAAAGCTACATTTTCTGAATAGTAGAGATAGTAGTGAAGTGTTACACTTAGCTTATTTGTGGAAGTAAGTATAAAGCCTGACGCAAACAGGGCTCACCACCTTAACTCTTGAGGCTGATGGTTTTTTGAACTGCCTTTTGTCTTTTCAGAGTTTGTGGCATTGTGGCCTCTTGGGCTCTGATGGCGCTCTTGCTTGGAGGCTCTTCCAGCTGTGCTATATGATGGACCATCTTCTGGAAAAAATGTCTTTTCTCTACTGCTTGGCCCCCTCTCCCTCCTCATTGTAAGCAATGTTCATAATAGATTCAAATGTCTGCCACGTCTTTGCAGTGGTTTCATTCCTGTATCTGTTTCCTAATGTGGTAAGAGGGATTGGGATGGCAAGCATTTGTCAGGCAGGAGAAGGGAAGGAGCAAGTTTCCCTGTTCAGATTTTGCCATAAGACCGAAAAACAGTGTCCAGCCCCAGCTGTGGAGCTGGATACAGTGTGCTTGCCTCTTGTGACAGTCTTCCCTCTCCCCCATTTCTCCTTATAGCTTTTCAAGCATTGTAAAGCCTGATATGGGTTTCATGTGAGTCTCATCCCATCTCCTTCATATTCCTCAAGTCCTTGGTAAGCTAAGGAGACTGTTCAGGAGATGTGCCTTTAGTGATCACGGCCAGTTTTGAAGGCCAGCCAGGTCACTCAGGAAACAAGCATGGTGCAAGGAACAAATCTTTGGTCTTCCTTTCTTCCTGGTACATCTAAGGGCCTGTGCCTTGACACTCTACCTGACAGTGATCAAACACAGATAAAGGAACTATATTGGTACCCCAGTAATCAGAGCACAAGTTTTCCAAGCCTGTCCTCAGTTTTAATTCAATTTTGTCCCTTTGAAGCTATCACAAATTATTCATAATTGATAATAACTGGACCAGGGCTGGTATTATAGGTAAATATTATACATTTAAACTGCCTTTTGGCTCTCCTAGAGCCAGTGTAGGAACCTTTAAAATGTTTTAAGAAGCATCTAAAAGCAGTCAGCAGTATTAACACATTTAAAGTCACTAATAGGAACAGAGGAAATGTGTGACTTTCAAAGATACTGGTGCTGACTGACTAGAGGAAGATGGCTTGCTCTGCCCTTGTGTCTTTTTAATAGCAGCTTGATGATGCACATCAACAGGAGTTACCCATATCTGCTGTGAAAGTCTTCACCTGCTGATCTCTGCAAAGTTGTAAAGACAGCTTCAAAAGAAGGCAGCACATGCAGCCAGAGATGGGCAACTTGTCTCCTCCCAGAGTTTCAATTTACAGCAGTCAGCCCCCAGCAATGACTGCCCTGGCTAGGGCTGGTGGGAGTTTTAGGCCAACATTTATTGCCAGTGCTTTATCATAAAGATAATCTATAGTCTCTGTGGTCTCTGTGCATCACCATATGGGGTCTGTGCCTGCATAGAGCCTGTTGTCTGGACGTTTCTACAGTGAAGTGTTAGTTTGAGCAGGACCCCCTCCCCTTCCTGTTTCCTGTATCCAGGGGAGGGGCTCCCACCCATTCTATATTCTAATCCAGTGGGTTGAATCCAGACTTGGTTTTGATCTGGCATCCTGCCAAGATCATACTCCATTTATTCAAATCTTTGGTGTGACTGCACTTAGAATATTGTGTACAGTTGTGGCTGCCACCCCTGAAAAAATGTGAGTACTTTGAATTGGGCCTGGGTAGCAACAAGCAGTCAGTGCAGCTGGCAGATGGCTGGCATGATGTGCTTTCTAGGACGGTATTGTTGCATTTTTCTTCTTTTGCAAGGGACCCGAGGCAACTTGCAAGGTTTTCTTCCTCTCCATTCTATGCTCAAAGCAATGCTGTGAGGTATGTTAGACCAAGAGGCAGTGCCTGGCCCAGAGTCACTCAGTGAGCTCCATGCCCTGTTGGGGACTGGAACCTGGATCTCCACTGTCTAGTCCAGCATTCTAACCACTATACCACGCAGACTCATACCATCGTACAACTCAAAGGCTTGTTTCCTCAGTTGCCCTTCTGTAAACAAGGATCACAGACTGTGTTTATGGAAGAGACCTGGATCCAGTGACAGTTCCTGTTGGGGAAAGGAGGGGAAATGAATTTTCACAGCTGCCCACTTCCCATGCTACTCCAAAAGGACCCCTGAACCTCCCCAGCAGATTGTCATGAGGAAGGGGAAACTAGCAGAGACTGCTTCCCTTTTCCCCTGCCTTTCCACCAACAGATGTATACAACTTACTGTATTTTTCCGTGTATAAGACAATACTTTTTCTTAAAAATATTTACCTAAAAATGGAGGGGCATCTTATACACAGGGGACTGGGAGGAGAACTTCAGGGGCACTCGGGGGAGAGTGGCGCAATTGCGGGCATGCGCACAGAGAAGCAGCAAGGTGGCGGATGTGCACAGGCAGCAGCAGCTTTCTCGCTTGGAGATCGGTAAGAAGAGTGGGGGGCGTCCTATACATGGGGGCGTCTTGTAGACGGAAAAATATGGCAAGATCCAAGTCAATGACTCAAAAAGCAACCAGATCTAAAAAGCCTAAGAATTCTAACAAAATGGGAAAAGAAAAGCCCCGCTCAGAAAGAACAATGAAGTAGGTACCAGGCAAACCTCTGTAGAGGTTTTTTTAATAGGTGAGATGCAAGCCCTGAGAAGGCCATTTCTGTGCTAACTACGTAGCACAGAACCTTGCCTTTTCTCGGAATTCAGGTGCACCTGCAAACAGCTATCTTCTGAAGATCTTAACATATGGGGAGGCATACATGGTAGTTGAGTGCATCCACTCTGGATGAAACCTAAATGATAACTAAAGTATTCTTCTTAAAAATACCTCCAAAACAAAACTGGTTGGATGCAAAGCTTTGGCTCCTCTTTGGAAATAGTTCTTAGTTTCAATAGTCTCTAGCCCAAGTGGATATTCCCAGGAGCTGACAAGTGGGCAGTATAGTTTTGTAATGATCTCTAGCTTCCAGTGAGGGAAAGACTTCTCCTGTTTGCTTCTAATGGCAGTGCTTTAGGAGTCCTTTACTGAGCAGGGATTGGACCTGATGGCCTCCTTGGCCCCTTCTGAATCTACTATTCTATGAGTCTATGATTCTATAAACTGAAAGAGGTTTTCATGTATGGCTCATCCCCGCAACATACCCAAAGGGCCAAATGTGCTTCGTTCTTGTTGCTCACCCGAGCTCCTCGATGCCCAATTCTTTTCAGGTGGTGGGGAGAGTCTTTGCAGGCATTTTCACTTCCCACTTCCATGAATTCTCAAAGTTGATAGAGAGTGGTTCTGAGAGTTCATCTGCCTACTTCTTTGTGACTCTAGGATGAATTTCATTGGGCCCTGGAGATCTGAACTCATTTTAGCCCAATTAGAAGATCCTTGATCATTTGCCTGTCGATTTTGAGCTGCCTTCCTGCCTCTTCAGCTTGTAGTTCACCTTCATCAGGTTGTAATTCTTTTGGGAGAAGACTGAGGCAAAGTAGTTCAGCATTTCTGCCTTCTATCCACATTGAGTAGTTGAACTCCCTTCTTTTTCATCTGTCTTTTGCTTTGGACATATTTAAAGGAGGCTTTTTTGTTGCTTTTAGTGCCCCTTGCTAGCCTCAGTTTGTTCATTGCTTTAGCCTTCCTGACAGCATGCTTGCAGTTTCTTGCTACTTGCTTATAGTCTTCCTTTGTAGACCATAAGCATTCCTTCCACTTCCTTTATGTGTCCTTTTTTCAGATTATCTCTTAGCTTTTGGTGAAGCCACATTGGCTTCCTCTGTTTTAATACTATTTTTCCTTGTTGGAATTTGTTTGTGCCTTAAGTTTCTTTTAAATATTCCACCCTTCTTGGGCTCCTTTTCCCATTAGAGAGGCTTGCCATGGGACTTTGTTTATCGCCGCCCTGAATTTGTAAATGTTGGCTTTTTTAAAATCCAGGGTACATGTTTGACTACAATTAGTTTAAACTTCCTTTATTATTGAGAATTCAAGTAAGACATGGTCATTTTCCCCAGAGTTCCCCTAACTTACTTTGTCTACTATGTCTTCCCTGTTGCTTAGGATCAGGTCAGGTAAAGCCATACCTCTCATTCCTAGTCCTGCCACTGTTTTCTTCCCAAAACTTATTTCTGCTTTGAGAGTCCACTCTCATTCTAAAGTAATCAATCACTCCTACCGTCTAGTCACTGCAAAGTCTTTGCAAGGTTGATATTCTCACCCACCGAATGCCTCTTTGTCCTTTCCTTCTTGATGCCAATATCCTTGTTACTGGATCATGGCTCAGCAGGGGCCTGAGACCCAAGTAAGAGGAGCAGTTGACTAAATCAGAAGTAATGAACAATAAAGTATGTGAGCTGTAATGCATTTATTCTGGAGCTGGGAATGCAAAGTAATATTCCTCCTGTTTAACAATGGTTTGGTGGCCCCTGAAGCCCAGAGTAAGTTTGTGCCTGCTATTGGTCTGCTTGTGTCCTTTCTAGCATCTCTTCTTCATAGCATAAAGCGCTGCCAAGCAAAATCTCAAGGGGGTCACCGCATTTTCTGATATAACCCCCAATGAGAAAATATATATAAGGGTTGATACTGCTACTTATGGAATCAAATAACACAGAAATTGTAAAGATGGGTATGTATATTGTATCAAACCAGTATTCCAGGAAATGGAGAAACCTAATGGATGAGTAAAAAGTCACAAACAGTAAAACTGTAACTCCGATGGTGAAGTCAAGTGCTGCAGGGGGTGTTTGTTGTGCTTGTTGTGCTCTGGAAACAATGGCCAAGGTGCAAAAGATCATGACAGGGAGAAAAATCAGGTACTCAATGATCAGTTGAGTTGTAACTGAAATTTTACAGGACAAAGAATCTTCATTCAGGTTTGCATAGAATCGTGGTTGGCACGCATCATATTCCACAAGTGCTACCAGGCCAGAGATGACCCACAACATGACACAAAAAATTGACAGATTCTTTAGTCGGTGATGTTGATACCAGATGGGGAAATAGACTAATGAATATCTTTCGACACACATAGCTGTTAAAATATAGAAACTGCTTTTGCATCCAAGCAAATACATCAGCTCTAAAAAACGTGAAATGGATGAACTGACAGGGTTTGGTACTAAAAATAACATGAAATAAATATACTGATAGAGCAGAACAATAAAATCAGCAGCAGTCGTATTCATGATGTACAGAGTGAACCTCGTCTTCGTGATCTGCCAGGAAATAAATGAAATGACCATTGCATTCCCAAATAATCCCAAAATACAGATGGGAATAGCTATGATTATCATTGCTTTGTTGATGCAGGCTGCTGTCTGCTTCCAATCTGCATCATTTTCTTTACTGCATCAGCAAGGATGGGAAGACAAAGTGCATATCTGTGCCAACTTGAGAGTATGGATTTGTTCAGTTACTCTTCTCAGCCTGCCAAAAAGAAAGACAGTTTGACATTATTATGGTTTTGAGGGGGGTTACTGAAATAGGTAAGTTCCAACACTCATCTGCCAATCAAGGATGCTTATGTTACAGTATTACACTTCTATAAGATTTCATTAGGAAAGGCCATTCTAGCAATTTCTTCCCCTCTTTGACAGTCCGCTTAACTGCTTCATTGTGCAGGTATCACAGGATGGGCAATGCATGGCCTGCTTTTCTGCACCACTGACCTGCTTAGTATGGATACTAAAGTTGCCGTGATACAAAGAGAAGGAACTGTTTGGAAGCAGGATCCTCCTCCTGGGAACCTCCCGGAATCTGATTTGCCCTTGTGCCATTGAGATCACATTTCAGCAGCAGATGGAGTGGCAGTGGGCAGAGGTGCAGCCCCAGGTAGAGCGGCTGGGGGCATGTGGTTCCCTCACCCTCAGGAATTGCCCAGTCTTGGTTTAGAGAAAAGGAAATGATTGGAACCCACAGGATTTGACATCACCTTTCACTATCCCTACAGTAGGCCCTAGTGCACAACTTCCATCTAATGGTACTACCTCAGCTTTCCTCAACCTGGTCTCTTCCACGAGGTTTGGACTACAACTCCCAGCATTCCTGACTGTTGATCATGCTGGTTGGAGCTGAAGTCCGAAACATCTGATCTACTCGCTGTTCCCATTATCTGATACCAGCAGGGCATTGGAAATGATACACCCTGTTGAGTCACTTCAGTAAGGGATGGGGAATAGCAAGATGAAATGTGATCCAGACAAGATGGCAGTACTATTAGTCAAGAATAGTACTTGGGTGAGATGGTTTAACCTGTTCTGGATGGAGTTACATTCCCTTGAAAAAACAGGTAAGTAGTTTTGGAGTACTTGGTCTTAGGGTACTTTCCATGGAAGCTTACCTGGTGATGATTACTAGGAATGTCTCATCAGTTTTGACTGATATGTCTAACCATAACATGGGGCCTTTTCTGGAGAAGGTGGACTTGGCTTCTGTCATCCATGCCTTAGCTATCTGCAAGTGTGGAGTATAGTAATGCAGTCTATGTGGGTTTGCCTTTGAAGATGTTTTGAGATGCCAATGCAGCTCAGGGGACAGAGACTACCCTGGTCACTTTGATAGACAACCTTTACTGGAAACTGGATAGGGAGAACATGTCCCTCAAAGAAGCATTATTAAAAGTAATATAATACAAAAGTCATTGTTAAGTTATGGAAATAACCCTATTATACCATACTGGTGGGCTTTGTACTCATGTCTTACACAAGTAGATGGTTGGCCGCTGTAGAAACAGAAAACTGCTCTACATGGGATCTTGATTCTGATTCAGCAGGACTCTTCCTTTGCTCTTATATTAACTCACAGTGCAACATTAAAATCCATTGAGTAAAAGACAAAACAAAGTGCAAGCAGAGGGCTAGTGCAGCTTACAGTTCTGTTGTTTGAGTCCTGTCTTTTAAAGCAGGAGAAGAATGCTCACCAGATCTACCTGGGGCATTTCCTATCATCATCATCATCTTATCCAATGACCTTTTAAACGTCTTCTTCCCCAAATCTTACCTAGAGCAATTCTGAATTTTCTTGAGGAAAATGATTTGTTTGCCAATTGAGCCTCATCACTCATGGAATACTTCTCAGGGAAACTGTCAAGTCAAGATCATCTGAGAAAATCACTTTGATGTCATCTTAGTTCTGACAGTACCTGACCAATTTACCATCTTAACATCTCATTCAGGTAGCTTGTCTCTACAGTCGGTTGTGACAGAACTACATGGCCAGTTACGGTTTTCTGAAGATAACAAACTGAATGATTTAGGGTTAGGTGTTTTGGCACATCGGGTATGAAATAGCTTTCAATCATCCTCTTGAATTTATCCCACCATCTCAGCCCACCAAAGCCTTGGAAACTGAATAACTCTGGGACATTGTAGGAGGAAGAGATGGCTGTGGCTAAAGAAATATGATGGCCACCATGTTTTGTTGTTGCTAGTTGCCAGCTGCTGGCTTTTCCCCTCAAAAACCATGGGTAGCTGTGAGCCATGTTTTTGTGTTGGAGTCATCACCCCACCACCACTCACCATACTCTTAGACTATCTCAATGTATAAGGACAAATTCAAATTATGTATGTAATAAAGCAAGGGTTAATTGATCAGTTAACCAGACAATTATGGGAATACAATACAGATTTTTTTGTTCATCGACTACTGGTTCTCTTCCATCCCTATCTCTCTAGGCACAGAATCACAATAGTATAATACAGATTTCTGTATTAGGTAGGGAATTATTTTTTAGATGAAGTTCACTGACCCATTTAATAACCATTTTATATAAACAGGTTATAGCAAATATCTACAATAAACAAAAAGCTGACAAAGTCCAGGGTTAATCTAAATCTTTAACTTCATAAAAAGCCCCTATTTTTATAAAGCTCTTACATAAGTCTTTAAAATAAAATTGCTAAGTTTTTAAATAGGCTAAATTTAAATTTGCCTATACTGACAAATTTGTTATGACCCAAACCAAGGAATGTTTCTTGCAATGTTTCAAGATAAGGCATATGTTCCAATCAGAAGTAGTAACCACTCTGATGACAAAAGCTGTTAAGTGTAACAAACCTCTGCTCCCACTCAAAGTGCTGCACCTCTGAGGCTTATATACCTGCTTAGCCACTAAACACAATCTCTAGCATGTGTTCTTCCCTCTTGTTCTCCAGCTCTCAGGTATATTTAATGGGTCCCACACTGCCAGAGAGTCAGAAGTGGGCCACCTGAGGCTGCTTGAGCTTCAGCACCTGTCTTAAGCATGCCTCGTGTGCCCCCAATCCTGTTTCCCTGGACTAATGTTGGATTAATTCCAGTAAACGATGATGATACATAAATAGCTGGCAGGGCGGAGGGGCCTACCAACATCTGGCTGGTGGGACCCGTATCCAGTGATCAGCAGGTCAGACGAGGGCTCTGTCCTCTCGGGCACTGAAGTCCTCTTGCCAGACTTGGCAAACCTGACATCCAAAGGAGAGGAAAGGTCATCAACACAGTAGACTTGCTTCTGGAATGAAACCTTCAAAGGCAGGCAGAACTAAGTTGGTTTATCTTTTTGACTGTTTTCATCCTCCCGATGCTAGTCCTGCTCCCAGCTGTTATAGAAGTACAGAAAACAGGCATTTTATTTGTGCAGTGATCTGCTTGTCACAGGCTGGTTTTCCTAGGAGGAATAGATCAACTATACTCGCACAGGTCATTCAGGCAAGTTCCTGAGGATGGCTTGGACATTGTGCCATCATCCTGGAAGTAATAAAAGGTTTAGGGCACTAGCATGTTGCCCCCACGACTTATCTGTGCAAGCCAACAACTGGGAAGAGGATGGGAATCCAATGTGGGGCATGGCATTGGTGGTCTCTGCTGCTCGCCTTCTAGATTTACAGCTAAGGAGAGGGAGGGAAAGAGGCTGGGTCACCAATTAAATTGGTCTAACTCCACAGCCCCAAGCGCCTTTCCTCCCTATCCCTTAGCATGCCCTCTTTTCCCCCATGTGAGGCCTGGTTGTGCCCTGGGGAGGGGCAGCTGACAAGGTTCTTCCCATGCCGGCTACAGGAGGGCAGAGCAGAGTCATAGCATTTGGGGGCCCAGCTCCAAGATCACAGGATGTTGGAGATGGGGCTCTAAAGAGCATTATGACCTCCCAGATGATATCAAGAAGCTATTGGATTGCATCCTTAGTTTTTTGCTTCTTTGCTTTTATCAAATTGTTTTGGATGGCTGCAAAATAGGAAAATAAATACCATAGTTACCCTCCAATGTTCTTTTTGATCACCTCTGATGATGCTTCTGCCCATCATAGCAGTTTGATACTAGAATGGTATTGTGAACTCCCCTCACTGGGATGATGTATGTCCTATGTAACAAATGGGATGAGAACCTCATGACCTCGCAACAACTGTTAGCCACAGTCTGGTAGTGCTCATAGTGGAACTCTGGATCCATTTCAGTCTGGTCTTTGGGTTGGGTTTGGCAAGGTGTGATAATCCATATGGAACAGATAATCTGCAGTAGGAGAGAGACAGGGTAAATGTGATTGTGTTTATTTTTATTTATTTAGTCAAGAAATGTGTATGCTGCTTTGCCAACCAATGCAATTCCCAAAGCTATAACCAAGACATCTGAAAACAATAATCAAACCATGTAACAGTCTCAATATAGTAGTACCTTGGCTCACAAACTTAATCCATTCCAGGACTCTGGTTGTGACCCAAATTGGTAGTGAGCCAAGTCAAATTTCCCCATAAGGTTCAATGTAAATACGGTTAATTTGTTCTATAACCATTTTTTAAATCAGAAAAATGTGAAGCAAAGTGACAACAACAAAGATCATGGCCATCTCCCCGCCCCCCCTGAGCAGAAGCACAGCCATCTCCCCCCACCCCCCCAGCACAACTGAGATCGCGCCTGTCATCCCAGCACGCGCCTGTCATCCTGGGGAGCTGGGGGGTGCAGGGGAGAGATGGGCACGATCACGGGCGCACTGGGGGAGGAAGAGAAGGGCATAAATGGAACTGGGGGGGGACGGAGAGACGGGCATGAATGGGGCACGCTGGAGGAGGGAGAGACGGGTGTGAACGGGGCACGCTGGGGTGGGAGAGATGGGCGCCATCTCTGCCATCTCCCCCCCCCCCC